>NW_028251201.1:0-501873 GCF_964263255.1 Lissotriton vulgaris | reverse complement strand
GTTGTGGAGATTAAGCAAGCTATTGCCGAGAGTCACAGAGTGGGACCCATGATTAGACTAGGCACCGAGGCGAGAATTATCAGGTCCGGGGAGATTGAGTCCAAGAGACGCCGAGGCGGGAATTGAACCCTGGTCCCGGCCAGACCTCTGCATCAGGATCTACCACTTTAACCATTGAGCCACGCTTCTCCACTGGCATCCACTCTGGATTCCTTACAAAGAGCACAAAATTACGGAGTAGGCGTCTGCTCAGCTACTATGTCTCAGCAGCCATAAATAGTTTTTGCACTGACTCCCTGTTGCCAATAGGAATAGATTAAAACTAACCTATTGCGTGTACACATGCCATTGTGAGGGGGTCTAGCCTCCCGAAAAAACAAACTAAGGCCTTATGCTCCTTCCTGTTCCTTACATAGTCACGGATGCTTTCCCCCTCACACAAAGGACTGAAACTAAGGGTCCTGGGGTGCAGCACCCCCAAATTAACCACACTAGAGTTCGGAGGTGAATGAGCAATGAAGATGGATTAAATTAAAATGTTATCTTATCACATTTGCTGTGAGCTCAAAGACTGAGGTCAAATGTCAGGTTATGTCTGCTGACAAGTTACTACTTATTTTTTCAACATAGAGATTGGGATTTCTTTTCTTTCTCTGACTTCAAAATTAGAGGATTCTGGAAGTGTGAAAGAAAAAGTTGTAAGATGCCAGTTTTTTCTGGCACACAAATCTTAAATACCTGTAAATTATCTGCACAAATATTTCAAAATATATTAGCAGTTAGGAAAGCACAAATGAAGCCAAGTTTGATGGACAGAAAGATTTTAATAGGATTAAAATAAAACAAGACAAAAGTAAAACACTTGGTAATGTGCAAATGATAAATATTTGCTGAAACCTTACTTTCACACTTTACTGGTTTCAGTAAACCTGCATCTAAGTGCAATTGTTGTGCTTATTTCAAGAAAAATAAGCAGTCTGTAAATACAATTGTTTCAACCCAATAGTTTAATAATATATTTGGGACAATATACTCCAAAGTGCACCACTAGCTAGCTACCAAACTCTCACCACTCTCCTGCTGAATGGGCGTGGCTCATTTGTTTTACTTGATCTTTGTGTGACGCTTGGACTTTTCATAATTCTATGACTTCATCCATGTCACAGTGATGGCAGCATCCCCAATCGGAAAATTATTCCAGCACCACTGTCCTCACAGTCCTAAGCGTACACTTAAATTTAGAGGAGAAATGGTATTTATTCTCACAGCCTAGTCCTAATCTCTGGCCCTTTCTCCCCACAGAACTTAAAATGTCATCCTCAAATTCCAACTTTGAGGCACTTTCACATACTGCTGATTTTAAACCCCTCATTAAATAGGGGCCTTTACAACCTCACTGAGGATGAGTTAAATCATTCATTCATCTGAGCTTTTGCCTAGCCATGCTTCTGATCTAGATTAAATTTAAATAATTCCAAAGGAACAATTTATGAACAAGAGCCTTAGGGCATTATTTAGAGCTTTACAGAGGGTTACTCTATCACAAATGTGGGAGTTGTCTCGTCCGCCATATTACAAGTGCATTATAGCCTATGGCAATTCTAATACGGTGGACTGATATCCATCACGTATCCACCAAACTATAAAGAACCCTCTTTTTGGCGGGAAAAATTATTCAAAGCTAATTGAAATTGTAATAAAGTAAAAGCAAAAGGATTACCTTTGGGCACACATAGGCTAAAATACATGTGTTTTTGTGCCACCTCCACACATACACCATCTTAATTTGGTTTGTTTAATTAGTTCTTTTTGTGTAGTTATGTTATTAAACTGGAACAAAAGATTTAGCTTCGATTGTGAAAACAAGTGTGCAGCCACTGCACACAATTTGTGTCCCAAAATTTGATTTAACATGGGTCTGCTGGCTAGAACTTCAAATGTGTGCTTAGAGACAACATTTAAAAATGGAAAAATGCCATGGGGGAAATAGCCAAAATCATTTCCTATAATCCAAATAGGAATGTTTATAGGATCCCTCTAGGAAACCAGCAGTGGGTTCCATCTCAAATTTTGGGGTCAACATGAAACCAACATTTTGTGACTTGTTAAGAGGCCTTAATTTGGACTTCTGAAAGAACATCAAATGTACTCCAAGAATCTGATGTGAATGGAGGGAAACGTTTTCTTGATGAGTAGAGCAGATATGGACTACTTGTCTCCTTCAGAAAACTCACCCCTATCCACTGCAGCTGCAACTTTGCCAAAAAAAACTGTCAACTCAGCAGAAATGCTCCACCAACCCCAAAGGGGAAAATCTCATGTGGACATAGGCACTGATTTCGGATTACCTATTCAATTTCCCAATAGGGAGGTATGGCATTGGTGGAATAGGTTGATCGTGGAAATTCTGAAATGGTGTTTCAAAAATATTTTATTCCATTGTCTATATCCCCAGTGGGTGTATTAATGTCATTTGAGGATTTTATTTCCCTAGTTTTGCTGGTATTATGAATTTGAAGACTGGAGCAATGCCACTCACCATCCTCAGGCAATGTGTTCTGTCCATGTAACTTAAGATAAAATGTAGTTGGCCAAAATATTTAGTTGTACATCTTGGGATACAGAAAAATCAGAAAAAATATATTGTGAAACAAAAATATTGTGATGCAGAAATATTGCTGTCAAGAATATCGATTTCTTTCAGATAAGTAACATCATTGTGTTAATATCGTTTTCAATAATATAGTTGTAAAAAATATCATTTTTTAGTTATGTCAATGTGTTTTAGTTCATATCTTGTGTCATTATTATTTGTATAGCTGTTAATAATATTTTTGAATATAGTTTTTAATTTAAAACGATTTCTATGTTTTTATCTAATTGCTTATAAAATTTATGACTATTATTAATGATTTCATTGAGTATTAGTTATATAAATTGTGCCATAATTATATTATATTTTATGTGCAGGCTACTGGGTTTATGGGGTATAGGATGGGAAGTTAGTTAAGTAATAATTGATCAGCAATTAATTATAAATGTATTGTTAATATTTAATGAATTAATAATTATATAAAATATTTATTAGCTCTGTATATTAGTTATATTTTATGGGTGTGCTGTCGGGTTTGTAGGGATATAGGGTGGGAAGTAAATTGAGTAATAATTGATTAACAATTATTTATTTATTACTTATTACCTAATTGATAAATATGTATGTACATTATGTAATATTGATTTATTTTCCTTATATTTTAGCTGCAGGTTGTTAGGTTTGTAGGGGTATAGGGTGGGGCATTTATTAACTAATAATTATTTAATACATAATTATTAATTGTTAATTAGTTTTTTGATTATCAAGTATGCACATTGTATTATACTTATTTATTTTAGTTGTATTTTAAGTGTGGCCTGCTAGATTTGTAGGGGTATAGTGTAGGAATTTAATTGAGTAATTTATAAATAACACTTTTTTTAAATGATAATTCAATATTAAATTGTTTAATGATCATGTGAATTGTTTAATTGTTTTCATTTTTTATAAAAAGAATTGTTTTGGGGTTAATTAATAACTTTCAAATTAAGAGTTTTATATTTGTTCTAAATTACTAGGGCTATTCAAATACGTAATGTGTTTGAAGGGAAGTACTTTCTCTACTGTTGCTTAGATTGGAGTGGAAATAGTACATTTAATCCCTCCAAACCCCAACGCTTTCGCCACTGTTGCACTGACTGAAATGGGAACAGTAAATCTTTCCACTCCGAAGTCCAATGCTTTCCCTACTGCTGCACGGACTGGAATGGGAATAGTAAATCTTACCCCTCCGAAGTCTAACGCTTTCCCTACTGTTGCACAGACTGGAGTGGGAATAGTAATTCTTATCCCGCAGAAGTCCAACGCTTTTCCTACAGTTGCACAGACTGGAACGTGCACCGGGGGTCCCGCAGAAACCGCAGAAGCCACCACGAGTCACTGGACCGCAACTCCCAGCAACCTTTGTGGCGCGCATGACGCCACCGCACTAGGGAGGCGCCAGGAGGCGTTTAAAAGGTACTTGCAGCCCCAGCGGGAGGGGGAGCTGTTTAAAAAACCCTGGTTACCTTGTCCTTGCTGTGCAAACCTGCTAGCCCACAGGAACTGCTGGAACTGCTGGAACGTGCACCGGGGGTCCCGCAGAAGCCGCCACCGCCACAAGTAACTGTACCGCAACTCCCAGCAACCTTTGCGGCGCGCATGACGCCACCGTGCTAGGGAGGCGCCAGGAAGCATTTAAAAGGTACTTGCAGCCCCAGCGGGAGCTGTTTAAAAAAGCTTACCTTGTCCTTGCTGTGCAAACCTGCTAGCCCACATGAACTGCTGCAACTGCTGGAACATGCACTGGGGTTCCCTCAGAAGCCGCCACCACCACGAGTCACTGGACCACAACTCCCAGCAACCTTTGCGGCGCGCATGACGCCACTGCGCTAGGGAGGCGCCGGGAGGCGTTTAAAAGGTACTTGCAGCCCCGCGTCGCGGGACGTGCGCAGGACACGCGCGGGACGCCCCGGGAGAAGTCCGGGACAAGGGCGGGACCGTCTGAGACCGTGCGAGGCTAGACGAGGCTGGGCTGGGCCTCCTACCTGAAATTTTGGTTAGTAGGCTTTCAGTTTGACGGTTAGTTGGTCTTGGTGTGACACTGAGACATTTTGAACTATTGCTTGCCTTACCTGGAGTCGGAGCCTTTTGGAGTTGCAGGACTGTGTTTGCAGCAGGAGGAACTTGATGCTGCTTACGTAGTGTTTAATGTTTCCTGCACTTCAATAAGGCGCACTGGGCTAGCTCAATTACCTGACATTGTGATAGACAAACTAAGCGCACCAAAAGTTGTGGGCTATCGCTAAGCCTTTAAGAATTGATTGGTACATGGTAATTGTTTTAAGTAAGGTTCATTTAATTGCTCCCCAGCTAGCCATTGTCTTGTTAATTGTAGGGTAAAATTCCTCCTATCACATCTTGGTATTTGGATTTTTCATAAGGTGTGTAATACACATCGGGGGCTATGACTTCTAAACAAAATGGGGCGGACCAAAAAATGGGGGTTGGGGGAAGTTTTGTTGGCACTATGGATGCCTTTCTGGTTAGAGCTGGGAATATGCTCCAGAATGAAATAAAGTTAACGGAGCAAAGGCTCTCATTAGGAGTTTATGCTGCCCAAAAAAGATCCTCCATGGGCAATACTCAACTTGCTAAATCTCCTGAGATAATGGCTCAACCTCTAATACCTGTAAATACCATAGATCATTCGCAGGGAAACTTGGGGATTATAGCTCTTAGCCCAAGTACAGAAGTGAGGATCGGACATAACTCATTACCCCATGAACGTACTACTGATGTGGTTGGTAATTATGTCTGAGGTTGTTCAAGATGGGAGTATGGTAACCCCTAACTTGCATAATGTGGTCTGTCATGCTGACCAGACACCAACTAATGTTAAAACTCACCCTAATACTAATAAAAGGGAAATTTGTGTTTCCCGAGCGACCAGGTCGAAAAGGTCAGCTAGGGAATGTACCGGAGCAAGAGGTGGGTTGGGAGAGCCCTTGGCAAAACGTACAAGGGGTGGTCAAGCAACGCGGTCACAAAATAAGCCTAAAGGGAAAAGTAAGGCCCCTAAGGGTAAAACGACAAGTATTCTGGACCCCGGGGAAGATTATGATGAGGATGGACCACCTGATGTAAGTGACACATGTGACCCAGGGGGCTCTCAGGCTTTTTGGGTTCGCATGGAGTCATTGATATCATCTACTCGTGCCCCTTTTTGGTCTAAGTTGGAGGTTATTGAGGAAAGGGTTTCTAGTTTGGTAAAGATTATGGAAGAAGGAAATGGTACAAACCAATCAAATGTCAGCGGAGGAAACATACTTACTACTCTTACAGGGAACTTAGAGACAGGTGAAATTTAGGGCAAGCAGGGAACTACTATGGCCACTAATCATTTGAATATGATGAATGTTGTCTCAAATCCATCAGTGGTAGTTGGTAGTATGATCCCTAGCACCCAGACACTGTTAGCTGGCCAATTGCAGCAAGAATTAGTCCAACAATGCTACCCACACCCCATTGGGGTAGATCATTCGCAAGTTTTGAACAACCCGCCTGGGATGGTAAATATGCCTTAAATAGGGCAAGCTTGCGGGCAGGATAGTGAAGCCAACAGAAGTGGGTTGAAACCAGCACAAGATGTGATTGATTTGCCACCAGCTGCAAGTCCCTTGGTGGTAGTCTTGGCTGGCATCCCCCACTGAGATCAGATCAAACTGAAACATGGTCCCAGTTAAAAAACAAAACGGTGGACTGGCTTACCAGGCACAAAGGTTTTAGACCCTTTCTTTCAAACAGCATATTGATGGTGCGTAGAGTGGCATGGCTCGGAAAACGCCTAAAAAGATAAGGGGTGACTGTGTCATTGTTAACTTTAGCAGATGTGATTTTGCCCAAACAACCTTGGAAGAGCAAGATTATTCTCCCGATACCACTTGCATCGCTGGCCTCCCATTGGGTTATTTTTACAAACCCCAAGTGAGACCACAAGGGGGAATTCATTCATTAATTCCAGTCTCTAACAGTTTTGAGGCTCTGTCTGGCTTAGACGAACAATGCTGACTGCAGGATAGGGTTCAGCCAGAAATGCTCCAGCCAGTTACCGGACAGATGATAGAGGGGAGACTATTGCCCATGATAGCTGACTATGAAATAAAGTCCATACGCCAGTCTGTCCAACCAAATCCAATTAGTATAATGACTTTGGATAAGAATGTAACAGGGAAGCCTGCATACTCGAACAAAGTAGATATTCTTTCATGGAATATCGCTGGGTTGCGGTCAAAAAGAGGGAACACAAACTGGGAGGCTTTTTTGTCAACATGTCACATTATTGCATTGCAGGAAACTTGGGAGGTTAGAGACCCTTATCATCTGGATGGATATCTCTCCTTTAGTAAGTTTGCTGAACCATCAATAATGGGGAGTCTCTTGTTATTATTTAGCCTAAAACAATTGTATAGGCTTGAGCCGGTTGTGACAAATTCCCCGAACATTTTAGCTGTTAAGATGGTGGGAAATAACCTTACAGCTCTACTGGTGGTAAATGTTTACAATTCTTTCACTAGGATAGAATAATTAGATCATTTAAAATCGTTGTCTTCATTCTTGGATGATTTTGAATTAAATAATGACACGCCTCACCATTTTTTGATTCTTGGAGATTTTAACATTCATGTTTGTCACCTAAATTGTTTAAAAAGCACTGAGTATCAATTTGCCCCGCAGGGGGTTACCCATTTTGAGCACACGAGAAGCGGGATGTATTTAGAGAGTCTTTTAGCTGCCAATTACCTGTTTTGCCCAGTACAATCAGATATTGCATGCCCGATCCCAACCTATATGGGCCATGGGCATGGTAGCATTATTGATTACATCTTACTATCTATCATGCCCTTTGATGGACCCTGTTGGTTCTTTTGGAGTAACTCAGAATGGCTGAGTGACCATAATCCCCTTATGATGGATATTAGAATTAAGGCCCTTAAATGTGAGATACCTTTGACCCTCATTTCAAACTCTAACATAGCTGCTAATTGCCAGGGCAGAAGGCTGAGATGGGAGGTAATTACTCCGTCTGATTTCCTTGGTAACTTGTATAATAGTAACACTGAGGATTTGACCATATGTACTAATACCGACTCTGAGCCAAGGGAAATTGTAGGTGCGTTTGACCGCATCGCAAAACAGATAGCGGTCAACTTGACTCGGCGGGTGAAACCAAGGCCTAAGAAATTAAAAAATTGGTTTGACCAAGCGTGTATTACTGCTCACACCGCCCTTTTGGAGGTGCGGAAAGAGTCTGTATGAGATATTACTAAGATTACTGAGTCTAGGAGGGTTTATAAAACTGCAATTAAATCAAGGAAAATCGAGCTTAAGGAGATGGCTTGGGACGAACTGAGTCAAGCTAGTATCCTAAAGAGTAGTACCCATTTCTGGAAAGTGATTAATAGCCCAGTCTTTGATGAGGCAGACAATACAATTAAGGACTGCCTCATCTCTCCAGAAAGGTGGGTTGATCACTTTAGTGGCCTATACTCCGAGAGTACACAATTGTCATCTACATCTCATTGCAATTCTGCCTGGGTATCAAAAATTACTTTCCTGGAGGAGTAAGTTATGGAGGCAATTTTGTCCACAGCTAAGGGGAAAGCACCAGGCCCGGATGGGTTCCCGGCGGATTTGTATAGGGCTGATCCTGGTGTGTGGGCAAAGATTTTAACTTTAGTTTTTAACGCTGCCACTAAGGCTGGTTTCCCAATGTCTTGAGGCAAAGCGGTCATAGTTCCAATATATAAAAAAAGGGCTCAAGAGAAGATCCGGCCTGTTATAGGCCCATCTCACTCTTGGACTCTGCTGCCAAGATAATGGGAAAAGGGGTACTAGCACGTCTTACAGATTGGCTGGACAAAAATTCCATTATTTCAGACCTGCAGTATGGTTTTAGACAGGGGAAAAGCACAGTAGACCAATGCCTTAACTTACATTTGATTATAGGAAAGTACACGGTTGTAAAGCAGGGGGACATCCATTTAGCCTTCATGGATTTGTCCACTGCTTTCGACCTTGTAAATAGGCAAAAGTTATGGGCTTCTCTTCCTGGTATCGGGCTGGAACCCGCACTAATATCCTTCCTGGCTGATATTCATGAAAATAATACTGCAGCGGTCCGTTATAGCGAGGAGTAAGGCAAGGATGTATCCTTGCACCTTTACTGTTTACGCTTTATATGAATAACTAGGGAGAGGCACTAATATCATCTTGCAAAGACATCCCAACAGTAGGCTTAAAAAAGATACCAGCTTTACTGTATGCAGACGATGCAGTTTTAGTGGCTAGAACAGCAGGAGTGCTGCAATCTCTTTTAGATAGTTTTATTGATTTTATGGACTCTCTCGATCTAATAACTAATTTAAAGAAGTCACATTCTATGACAATAGGTGGGAGACGGGCAAAGAAGGCAACATTTTCCTGTAAAGGGCAAGAGCTCATTAAAGAGTCAACCTCCCCATACTTAGGGATATTATTTGATGATAGAAGGTCATGGGCCATGCAACGTACCCTTAAAAAGAATAGCCTATCTAGGTCGACTGGGGCACTGTTAGGGTTTTCAAAACGGATAGGTTCAAAGCCACTCCCAGCCCTTATGAAAATATATAATGCAAAGTGCGTCCCAATGGCATTATATGGGAGTGCGGTATGGGGCTACATAGATGCCAGTGAAATTCAAGTAGCAGAAAACATCTTTCTACGAAAGCTGCTGTCGCTCCCAGCATCTGCTGCTACTTTTTAATGTCCATGAGGACGTGGGCGCTGGCTACATTATAGATCAGATCGCTGTGGCCCCACTATTAGGCTGGTTGAGAATCTGGGTGCAGCAGTCACCCAACTTAAATCAATTGATAATTAAAGACTGCTTGTCCCTAGACAGAGGCCTTGATATTCAATGGCTACGATACATTAAAACCCAAATGGATATCTTGGGCAGTCCTGATCTGTTTACAAATCCTAGGGCTCTAAGTAAGGTGGCTATTAAAGCAATAAAAACCCAGTTTTTTAACAGGGCAATGTTAATCAGGGAGGAAGGGGAACTGGCCAAACCTTCAGTCAGAAGCTTTATAATGCTGAGTATAGGAAGAGAAATCCAGCCATACTTGACCTATATAAACAAGCCATATCATTTGTATGTATTAATAAGGTTCAAGTATAACATGCTCCCATGGCTATTATCTTTCCCAAAAGGTTTTGCTAAGGAGGGGGTTTTGGGGCCTTGCCCCTGTGATAATTTTTCAGAGCAGAATACTTTACACATGGTTTTTTTTTGGACATTTTTACGTCCTATTACGTAAGAAATTTATATTGCCATTATTAAAGGGCTGTAGTTTCGAGCAAGTTAGGCCGGCCTTGGCGTACTTGCAATCCCTGGAGTCCCTGTTGGTGTGCTTTAGTGTAGCCAGCTACATCACGGGTGCCATTAGATGAGGAAACATGGTGTAGAAATTGCGGCACCCATTCCCCACCTTTGCACTTATAGTGACTTTTTGGAAGATGACATTTTTTGGTGTGACAATTTAATCAAGGAATTATGGGATTTTATAAGGAAGATTCAATGGGTGATAAAACTTTTAAATTATTTATTTGAACTCCAAGTGTTTTTCTTCATGATGGTGCTATGTGATTTATATGGTCTTCTCATCTACAACATATGCTAAGTTGTAATGTGTTTTTACACTTTATAGATGTATGTAATGTACCTTTTATTCTATGATATTTTGCATTGCGCTTTGATGGTTTTAAATTTTTAACCGAATAAAGCTAATCTTGACTTGACTATTACGATATTGTTGTCAGTGATCCAATTAAAATTAGCTACACACAATTGGCTTCTTTTCATTCTCAGTAAGGCCACATTTAAGTTGACATAGAAAGTACATTAGTAGTAGGAAATAAATCTCATATTTTGGCCGCAGCATACATTTACACCATCCACATGTTGCAGTGGATTTCTAAACATGGCTTCAAATTCGCCTTTGTCGTCTGTTTAGTGCCAGCTTCAAACTTTGTAAAAGAACATGCCAATGGAAAGTGCTTTGTCATGTAGACAAACTACATTTATACATTTCATAAGTCACTAGTTCCTAAAAGTGCCCTGTAACCCAAATGGTAGAATGCTTAATTTTAAAAAGTGGGCCTTCTGAAAGCAGGAAAAGTTAATGGCGTGACCAGAATGCAAAAAACAAAAAACAAACACTTTAATAAAAGGGTCCAAGGGCGAATTTAATGACTCACCTTAGGTACATGCCCCAAAACAGTCTCTGAATACACAAAAGAGTACCTAAAGGTCGGAGAAACCACTCAACTGTGGACGCAGCCCCAACACCATACAGACAACTCAGTGGGAACCAACAAAGTGAACTCAGTGTGATAGTATTCGAGTTAAGACTCAAGGGCATAGGGAAAAATTCCCATCAGAAAACACACTGTACCGCCCTCTTTTGCATCATTTGGGTACTCCTTGCCCAGGAGACATAACACACGGCTTGTTGTTATCTTAGCCGTATTCAAATGTGCGTGAAGTGTACTTATAAAGGGAGGTCGTGTAAAAGTTTACAGTGTTGGTGTGGCTAATGAAAAAGCAGTGTGAGAGTGAGTGAAAAAAGTGAAAGGTGCAATACTTAAAATTAGATAGGCTAGGTGGATATAAATGATTTATTGGTATCCCCCAGACTTCCAACTCTAAAAACTCAGTGCAAACACAGATTTAACAAAATATCCGTGATCAGTAGTGGTCAACATGTTTCAGCATATCAACGAACATTTTTCATGCCTTCTTCAGGACCCGTTGTAACATAACTACTGCTTTTTATGTGAAAGATAAAAAAACATATCACCTGAAACATCCAGGTTGTTAGTACAACCACATACTGTTGTCGCACCACGTCAGAGACACGGCATCCACAGGAGCGGATATGTAAAACACATGACAAGACATTGTGTCAGTTTCATAAAGATGTTCTCAAAGTAGTGTCATACATCTCATTGACTACCAGTGTATAGTAATCACATTCATTTGCATTTACATTGGTTGTAAACCACTCACCCATTTGTTGTGGTTGTTGCGCTTCACCACATGGCTGCAGCTCAGGTTTAGAGGAGCACCGCTCTAAATTAAAAAGCGAAGGAGTAAAAACAAAAATCACATTCATGGCTTCTTATAGTAATTATCTGTTTGGAAACTGTATGGCTATGTTGTTTCAATGAAGGTAAAAAAGTGGATTTGTGATGTTGTTCTAAATCCACATTATCAGAGGACCATTATATTTCAAAAAGGCCAAATTATGATAGCTTATCTGATGAGGCGATGTATATATTGCCAACGCCATCAGCTTTAATGTAAGCCCCCATGTCTGATAAATCCTCTCGACATGTAGACAGTACAGTTAACTAGCATTAAATATGCCCCAAGATCGTAACTCAATGATTACGTTAATCATAGGCATGCTTGGAGACAGCGTAACGCAACGTCTTAAGTGCCTGTGCGCTGCGTATACATGCCGACGTGTCTAATAGGTCCTCTCGACATGTATATAAACAAGCATTGCCCAATTCTATCAGGTCCGCTGATCTTAAGCCTGCCTGAAACCAAAACAGTGCGACAGCGTGTCTGTCCCAAACGCTACACATGCGTACCAGTTTGTCACACAGGAGGGTACAGGGGTCCCACTCACCTGTCCGTCGGTGTCTCCCGGCAGTCTTCCGAGCTGTCTGGGGAGGTACCGAACGGCAGACGAGTGCCATATTTAACCCGGAAGTGTACCGCACTAGTAGCGTCGGTCACATGACTCTCTGGTTGGGCGGGAGTTGTAGTCCGTATTCTTCTGTTTTTGTAGTTCTGCATTTGCAAAGTCAGGAACACTTTTATTTTTAGATGTTGTGTGATAATTACACAGAAATGCGCGGGAGCAGACACAAAGTCGCATTACAATTAATACATGATGAAAAGCTCACCTTAAATAATATTCATAGCGCTAACTCGATATTTAAGGTGCCATAGTTGTAGTTTTCTAAACTTACACATTTTTAGAAAATGTATCGGCACTGTGATTGGAAATTTCAAACTCTATATATATTATGTAAAAAACTGTCCCTATTGTCAATAAAAGACTGCGTATTAACATCTCATGAAACATCTTTAGTGTTCCTCATGCTAGCTCGATGTTTGAGGTTGCCATGATTGTAGTTTTTTGCTTATTATAGTTTCTTATGAGCGCTGTAATTGGGAACTACGGTTATTTTTTATATGTGTATGAGAAACGATCATTACTGCCATCAGAGTGGATCTAGTGTTTAAGAATCACAGTGTGTTATATATGGATTCATTTTAAGATTGTTAAACATATATATTGCTATAAGATAGTTTTGGGATGTTTTGCATAGGGCGTTGCATCCAGACTAGATCATCGTGGCAAAGCGTTCAGATCAGTCATAATAGTCTGAAAGATACTTCAGAGAGACATCCACGGTATTGGCTCATTCAGCCCATCCTTATCGGTATTGAGCTTATAGACCCACTTCTGTTCAATTTTGAACAGAAAGCGGCCTATGTCTGGGCACGAGTCAGGGATACAAGGCTGTTCAAGCACAGTCCAATGAAACTCATTAGGGCCATGTCCCACTTCCAAGAAGTGTGCAGTCAGGCGGGTGGCTTGTTTACGACAGCGGACGGTGCTCTTGTGTTCCTGTATTCTGGTCCGTATCTTTCTCGTCGTCATGCCGACATATTTCTTCTGACAGGGACAGGTTATCAAGTAGATTAGATTTGCACTATTACAGTTCGTAAAATTACGCTGTAACCAAGGTCTATTTGTACCTATGTCAACTGTTGTGGATTTACAGGTCTGAGGGCATACAGAACACGCACCACCAGGGTGATGACCTTGTATCGGTGGCAAATCCCACAGGGTACCCACTTGTCTTGGTTCCTTGTTCTTTGGGCGTGTGTGGACCAATTGGTCCTTCAGACTTTGACCTCTCTTAAACACGAACAAAGGTAGCGGAATCCCATCACCTCCTGTATTGAGTATAGACCAATGTTTCTTAATGATCTTCTGTACCTGATTAGATCTGGTATTGAAGGTGTTCACAAAAGTGATACGATCCGTTTTGTCCTTTGGTGGCTGTATTTCAAGGAGGGACTCTCTATTGATGTTTGAAGCCCTCTTCTTGGATTGTCGGATTATCTTTTTGGGATAGTTCTTTTCACGAAGTTGTCTCTCCAGATTTTTTGAGTGGGTGTTGAATGCTTCTTTTTTGGAACAGTTTCTCTGGACCCTGAGAAACTGGCCAAATGGCAAGTTGTTTCTGAGAGCCCGCGGGTGACAGCTTTCGTAATTGAGTAAAGCGTTCTTTGCTATTGGCTTGCGATAGAGCTCCGATTCAAGGCCGTTCACAGTCGCTAAGATCATAAGATCCAAAAAGGCCAACCCAGTCTTACTGTGTTCCACAGTGAACTTGAGATATGTATTCTGGATATTAAGCCACTGGTGAAATGCCAACAGATCTTCTTCCGTCCCGCGCCATACAACTAAAATATCGTCTATATATCGCTTCCATACATGGAGCGACAATAGATAAGAATTCGTGGGTGTTAGCACTACCTGCTGTTCGAAGTTGTGCACGTATAGGTTAGCGAGGCTCGGTGCGAAGACACTACCCATACTGGTACCAGATGTTTGTAGGTAGGTAGTGTCTTCGAACCGGAAATAGTTGTCCTTCATAGCTATCTCAGCCAAGTCCATTATAAATGATACTGGCGTGATGGAATGATGGTCACTCTGTTCCAACAATTGGCCCACTACTTCAAGAGTCTCTGTCTGGGGAATTGAAGTATACAATGACTCTACGTCAAAAGATACCAGAATGTCAGTACTGATGTCATATTGTATTTCAGGAAGGAGTCTCAGGACATCCTTTGTGTCCTGAAGAAATGTTGGCATGGCCTTAACCATTGGATTCAAAAAGGAGTCCACAAAGGTGGACAGAGGTTCCAGAAGGGATCCAATTCCAGAAATGATAGGCCGTCCCACAGGAGGTCTTTGGGGTTTGTGGACTTTTGGGAGGCAATAGAAGTATGGAATGGTAGGGTGAGTGGTTAGAAGGTACTGGCCCTCTTGTGGTGTAATCCACCCTTCAGATGTTGCTTCTTCCACCATATGCCCAATCTTAGTTCTTAATCGTTCAGTGGGGTCTTCTGTGAGTGGGAGATATGATTTCCGATCACTCAATTGCCTCAAGCATTCGTTTCGGTAGGTGTCAATGTCAAGTATAACAGTGGCCCCACCCTTATCAGCTGGTTTTATTATAATTTTCTCATTTGATGTTAATGAGCGCAAGGCCAACTGTTCTTTCTTAGGAAGGTTGATGAAGGATTTTTTCTCTGTATGGTAGAGACAATGTACATCATTCTCCACCGCCTCTTCAAATGTCAATACCTTAGCAGGTAGACCAACACTTGGTGGATTGAATGTTGAGGGTTTCTTCAATCCGGTGTTCTTATCTTCAGTCCCTGTATCAATGTTCGTTTGTTTTGAAAAGAAATAGTGTAGCCTGATTTTTCTAAAGAGCTTAGCAAGTTCTATTTGTGCTACGAAAGGATCCCCTTTCTGAGTTGCAACAAATCCTAAGCCCTTATTTAGCAGACTTTCCTCATCTTCAGATAATACATGCGAACTCAAGTTCATCACGAGGCTGTCACATTGCTCGTTCCTGCTGTTTCTTGGGGGACTTTCTTCCCGCTGCGTAGGTCCATTGTGGGTTGTGGTGTATTGCCCCAGTGGACCTGTTGTGTTGTTCCTTGTCTCCTCTTGCCCCTGCCTCGTCTTGTGCCAAACCCTAAAAAAGGAGGATACATTCCTGGGCCTTGTTGCATCTGGGGGGGACAGAAGGGACCCATTGGTGGAGGGTATGAGGGTCCATACATCCACGGGTCTCCTTGCCACCAAGGTTGATAGTGATTCTGGGTCTGAGTGTGGTAACCACCCCTCCAATTCCTGCGATTTCCACGACCCCTCTGGGTGATGTTAGTGGATCCACTCTGTGACCAGAATGCAGCCATTCTCTTTCCTTGCCACTGCTGAGGTGAAAGCAGGAAACACAAATCCCTGCAAAGTGTCATTCCATACCTATTCATTTGAACATCCTGCTACAGGAATGAGCAACCTTTAAAAATGCTGTACAACTCAATGAAGTGTTGTAGTCCTTTGTGAAGTGTTGCATTTGTTGAATTCATTCGATGCTATGGGTGTAAATTAAATTCCCACCAAGGTATCACATAATGTATGAAGAGGTTCTTTAGCACCATCCACCATATGCACAGACAGCAATCTAATGCGAAAGACAGCTAGGATCTTTGTGACACACAGTCAGTGTGCCTTCAGGTGGCCTCAGTGCCTCTGTACCTGCGTCCAATATACAACACAGTTCAGACCTAAAGTGTTTTCCTCATTTGCATGTGACCACGCCCACATGCAAATTAGGGGACGTCCCTTTAGCATCATTCCAGTGCTAAAAATGGACTGGTGCTATCTTTAATTACAGAAAGGGCTGAACAAGCTTCTGAGGCCCCTGCGGTAATATCAAAGTGCCGCGAGGGGGCAGAAACCAGGCGTGCACACCTTTTACTCCCCCAGTGCATTTCATATAAAACAGCCCCAGCTGGATGGACGTCATAGCGTGTGCATATTGTTGCTCGTGGTTTATAGCAAAGTGGGTGGAGACTTTGGGGTTGGAGGAGGAAACTTAGTAGTGGATTTCAAGTAGGAATGAATATAGAGAAAGGCGTAAAGGAACGAAAAAAACATTCAACAGTCTTGTTTTACTGCTCATAAATGATTACAAATTCGGCGATAATCCATTCTATAATGGCGGACGTCTAAGAATAGCAGTTGGTATTAGACAAGTCGAGCATAAGAAAAACAAACCTGACAAAGAAAAATGTGCTCTCATTAAAAAATATAGAAAGACTACGTTAGCAAGTGTTTAGACATGTAAATCACTAGGGGTGAGCTAACCTTACCGAGGGATGAACGCCTCTTTAAATTATTCATGTTATAAATTACACAGCCAGTTAATTATGCAATTATTCCTTGAGTAGTTCCACAGATGAATCTTATTCTCAGATGTCAGGTGACAAAGCGAGGAGGAAAGGGCAGCAAGCCAAGCGCACTGCAGAGACAGCTCGCGCTGCATATGACGTGGAACTGACGTCCGGACCAGACAATCTGAACATGGAAATAGGCTTCAGCTAAATGCCCTCAAACAATGCCTAATGTCAGAAAAAAAGAATAAGACAGTTTTGCTACTCATGAAAACTCATACAGTCAGTCAGTGAGTCAATCACTTTTATTCGATTTATAAAAATCACAAAAAGACACAAGATACAGATCATCAAAAGGCAATAAAATACAGCGATAAAATACATACAATTATAATAAACAAAGAATGCGGATAAAAATGTCATGTTTAAAATGAGCATATTTCATAGGTTCAATAAAAACATTATTTGTAATTATTTCTTATGAAGAGTTGTGTTGTAGAGAGCTAAAATAAAAGCAGCGGCTCCCATACATCATACCTGCAGTCTCCCTTTCAAACAGAGGCAAAGGAATATATTCAGGAAAGGTGTGGTCTGTCACTCATAAAGTGCATTTTAATACTATAATGGCCTATGACTTTAATCGAGGAATGAGGTAAGAAATTATAATAACCCCACGTGAAATGTATCTTCATGCGCACCCAGCACGTCAACCAAGGAAACCTGACCTTCTTTAGAAGAGTTGCATTCAATCTTCAATTGGCTCCCCTTCTACATCAGATGCATTGTCACCTAGTCCCTCATCACCAGTCGCCTGGTCTATGCCAACTCCCTCTATGTGGGAATCACCGCTCAACTACTTATAATCCAGAACGCGTCAGTCAAGCTCATCCTTGACCTCCCAAGGAGGACCCACATCTTCCCACACCTCTAAGCCCTACACTGGCTCCCCATCAGCACACACTACCAGTTCACACTGCTCACCCACGCCTACAAGGATCGTCATAACAAAGATCCAGCCTATCTCAACCACAGGGTGAACTTCCACCAACTGATGACCTGGAAACTGCCATCCTGTCTCTCTTACTGGCCCACACCCACAGCATCCACATTAGCAACAGCAGTGGCTGTGCATTCTCACACCTGGCTACCAAGACCTAGAAAGACCTCCGCACACCACCCAACCTGCAGAGTTCAAGAAAGACCTGTAGACCTGGTTCTTCGACTAATTCAGCACAGCAGCAGCACCCCCTCACAGCACCTGGATATCCTCTGGGATAATAAGCAGTGCTTTACATATCATTAATTCATCCATTTATTCCTTCCTTCCTTCCTTCCTTCCTCCCTTCCTCCCTCCCTTCACCTTTTTGACAATCGATTTTTGACTATCGATCCTTTCTTTTCACCCTTCCATGTGTGATTCGTTTCACCATTCTATCCTACCAATGAACTTTCTTCCTTCTTTCTTTTCTTTTCCCTTCCTACTCCTGTGTGTTCCCCTTTCTACATACCAATCGTTTTCACTCTCATCTTTCTTTGCAGTTACCCTTCTATGTTATGACGTTTTCTATTTTTCCAACCTCTCAGTTTTTTCCCCTATTGGTTTTATTTAATTATTTCCTTCACCGTATGTCAGAACACTGCCCATATCCTACACCCCAGTCTTGGTAGCTCCCAGAATTGTTTAGAGACACTGATTCACCCACTCACACCTCCATACTGGCAGTCACACACCTCCTCACTCACCCACACAGACATTCAGACACTCATACATGTAGTCTGACAACCAATAAATCACTCATACAGCTACTCACATACAGCCACTTAGACACCAACTGACAGACTGATACAAAGAATCACACAACCAGTCCCTCACCCATACATTCACTGAAACACCTAATCACTCACTTATACAGTCAGTTACAAATCTACTGAATCATCCATACAGGCACTCATACACTCACTGATTCACCAATTTACCTTGATATATATTGTTTCATTTGACAGCCTTCATTAAATCTTTCAGCGAAACCAACCTGTTGTGGGCCTTTCTGTTTTGGGCAACCTTGTGTATGGATTTGTAACGGCGAGCCTACGCCGTGGAAAGAGCCCCGCTGCGTAGAGGCAGACCCTCTGAGACGTTTGACATGCGGACTTGATTAAAAGGGACAGGAGCTGTTTTTGGAGGTACTAATGTGCCATTGAATGCGTGGAAGGATGTACAATGACCCACCGTGGTGATATTTGAACTTTTATGAGTTGGGGTGCAACTCATGTCATGAATGATGTCACATATTACATCATTCATGACATGGTCAGTGACATCACTGATGACATCTCAGTGGATTGCGGGCGCGCAAGTTATAGTTAGTACAACTAACTATAACGGAGGAATTTCAATGGTTTTGTACAAGTGAAATCTCCAGGTAAATATAACACCCCTAAAACCTATGTTTTTTTCTATGAATTTCTAAGGTTTTTAAAATGCTAATTCCTAAATATAACATGTCTAAAAGCTATGTTCTTTTCAGTGAATTTAAAAGGTTTTTTAAATGCTAATTCCTAACTATAACATGTCTGAAACCTATTGTTTTTTTCAGTGAATTTCAAAGGTTTTTTCAATGACAATTTTTAAATATTTTAATATAAATTGAAAAAAATGTTTTTAAAAATATTGAAATTCTAATATTTATTTTTTATTTTTATATTTTTTAAAATATATTTATATATATTTTATATAGCAGGCAATGATATCATATGGAAGGAATTTAAGTTACTGGTAAGTATGGTTAGAATTACTTTTCAGGATCAGTACTGGGCTCAAAGATGCAGCACTGAGATGTCTCCTGATAACAGGTGAGTAAATCGGAATTCGTAGCTCAGCTGATTTTAGAGTAATAATTGTATGTTCCAAAACTCCACACTTAGAAGAATTTCCAAGTGAAACCAGTCAATGTTAGCCTATAGAAGGAAATTCAAGTTACTGGTAAGTACGGTTAGAATTCCTTTTCAGGATCAATACTGGACTAAAAGATGCAGCACTGAGGTCTCTCCTGATAACATGTGAGTAAATAGGAATTCGTAGTTCGGCTGATTTTAGAGGAATATTTTAAAGTTCCAAAACTCCACACTAATAAGAATTTCCAAGTGAAACCAGTCAATGTTAGCCTATGGAAGGAAATTCAAGTTACTGGTAAGTACGGTTAGAATTACTTTTCAGGATCAGTACGGGGCTCAAAGATGCAGCACTGAGGTCTCTCCTGATAACAGGTGAGTAAATCGGAATTTGTAGTTCGACTGATTTTACTTCGGTCCAGTATATATAGAGCCACATTTCCTACACCATCCACTCCCTTCATCACTGTGCAAACACGCCCTGTGGCGCGTTTTAAGTTGGGGAAATAATTCCCCTTCACTCCTGAGGGTCCCTAGGGTCCAACTAGCCCACTAGGTACATCCAGAAAGTGCCACAGAGCTGCGTAGCAGAGAGATGGAAAAAGGGGCACGGCCTAGACCACCTCTCTGCAATGCAGTGCTGTGGCGCTTACTGGAAGCACCTGGTGGTCTAGTTGCCCCCCGGGTCCCTCAGGATTGAAGGGGTTTTATTTCCCCAACTTAAAACGCGGCACAGAGCGTGTTTTCACACGTCACCTCAGGACCCCTCTCCTCCCTTCACCACTGTGTAAACGCTCCCTGTGGCCGTTTTAAGTTGTCTGATTAAGTTCCCTTGAATCCTGAGGGTCCCTAGGGACCAACTAGCTTACTAGGGTCATCCAGTAAGTGCCACATAGCTGCATTGCAGAGACGTGTAAAAAGGGGCACGGCCTAGACCACCTCTCTGCAATGCAGCGCAGTGGTGCTTACTGGAAGCTCCTGGTGGGCTAGTTGGCCCCCCGGAGCCCTCATGATTGAAGGGGAATTTTTTCCCCAACTTAAAACGTGCCACAGGGCGTGTTGCACACATCACCTCAACCCCGTCCCTCCCCTCCCTTCACAATTGTGTAAACATGCCCTGTGGCTGTTTTAATTTGGGAGATTAAGTTCATGTGAATCCTGAGGGTCCCTAGGGTCCAACTAGCCCACTAGGTACCTCCAGTAAGCGCCACAGAGCTGCATTGCAGAGAGGTGTAAAAAGTGGCATGGCCTGGACCACCTCTCTGCAACGCAGCACAGTGGCGCTAACTGGAAGTACCTGGTGGGCAATTAGCCACCAGGGGCCCTCAGGATGGAAGGATTGAAGGGGAATGATTTCCCCAACTTAAAACGTTCCATAGGGCGTCTTTGCACTCGTCACCTCAGGCCCCGTCCCCTCCCTTCCCCACTGTGTAAACACACCCTGTGGCCGTTTTAAGTTGGGATATTAAGTCCCCTTGAATCCTGGGGGCCCTTAGGTTTTTGGTTGCTGCAGTGGATGTCAGAGTGCGTCTCCAACAGGTGGGAACCTTGGAGCTTTCATTTATACGTGACCTCCCAGCCGCGAGAGATGCACCACCCGGAATTTTGGGGCCATGGAGCTCCGAATCACGGAGTCTCAATGTGGAGGCATCCATGGAGGATTGACAAGCCGATGTGCGAGTGGAGGCCCATTGGTGGGCTTGAAACAGCTCAGACAGCGGCACATAACTGAAGTACACACTACAAGACCCACAATCCATTGCAGACTCATTCGAGTCGCCCATTGGAGGGCTCATATTTTTAAGTGGGAGGTGTGACCTCTATGCCAAAATGACTGTTGTGCCGCTGAAGAGTGCAATGAGCATGAAACGCGTCCGGCATGAATCGACAGGCATGCTGTAAACTGGATCCGCCCGCCAATCCGGCTTTTACCTCATGAAGGTTGCTGCAGTGGAAGTCAGAGTGCGTCTCCAACAGGTAGGAACCTTGGAGCTTTGATTTATACGCGGCCTCCCAGCCGCGGGAGATGTACCACCCAGAAATTTGGGCCCATGGAGCTCCGAATCACGGAGTCTCAATGTGGAGGTATCCATGGAGGATTGACAAGCCGGATATGCGAGTGGAGGCCCATTGGTGGGGCTGAAATAGCTCAGACAGTGGCACATAACTAAAGCACACACTACAAGACCCACAATCCATTGCGGACTCATTCGAGTTGCCCATTGGAGGGCTCATATTTTTAAGTGGGAGGTGTGGCCTCTATGCCAAAATGACTGTTGTGCCGCTGAAGAGTGCAATGAGCACGAAACGCGTCCGGCATGAATCGACAGGCATGCTGTAAACTGGATCCGACCGCCAATCCGGCTTTTACCTCATGAAGGTTGCTGCAGTGGAAGTCAGAGTGCGTCTCCAACAGGTAGGAACCTTGGAGCTTTGATTTATACGTGGCCTCCCAGCCGCGGGAGATGCACCACCCAGAAATTTGGGCCCATGGAGCTCTGAATCACGGAGTCTCAATGTGGAGGCATCCATGGAGGATTGACAAGCCGGATATGCGAGTGGAGACCCATTGGTGGGGCTGAAACAGCTCAGACAGCGGCACATAACTAAAGCACACACTACAAGACCCACAATCCATTGCGGACTCATTCGAGTTGCCCATTGGAGGGCTCATATTTTTAAGTGGGAGGTGGGGCCTCTATGCCAAAATGACTGTTGTGCCGCTAAAGAGTGCAATGAGCATGAAACGCGTCTTTTTTATATCGGAAACCCACAGCGGGCAACACCGTATTGCATGCGGGAAGCCATCATCCAAGGAGTATGATAAGAAACATCCCCTTTGGGGAATTACTCCGCCTAAAGAGAAATTGTTCTGATTCGAAAGATTTCTCTCAGGCTAGGGATGAAGCTGTGTGCAGATTCCAAGATAGAGGGTACTCGAAAGCATCATTAACGAGTGCAGTAAACAGAGCTGACCTCCTTGAAAGAAAAGATCTAATGAAAACTAAAGTAAAGGAGGTAGAAACGGAGGACATAACCAGAATGATAACCACTTACAATATGAGATCTAGTGAGTTGGTAACAATATTCAACAGGAACTGGTACATCCTGAAAACGGATCCGGTGATGAGGAAGTTACTACCTCCCAGACCTTCTGTAACCTATAGACGATGTAGGTCTCTAAGTGACCATCTGACCAATAGTCATTATGTAGACTCCCCCAAAACCTCAAACAAGAAATCCGTATGTGGTTTCTATCCTTGCATGCACTGTAAGGCGTGCAAGTATAGTAAAAACGGACCAAGTATGATGGAAGATCTAATGATCCACGCCCCGTAAGAACGATCACAAAATTACTCAACTGTAACTCAGAGTATGTGATCTATTGCCTGGAATACCCGTGCTCCAAGAGATACATCGGGAGTACGATCAACCCGGCAAAGAAGCGTATCCTGGAGCACATGCGTGCCATAACCAACAGGGTCAAAAATTACCCCATGGCACGCCACTTTGAAACACACCACAATAGCAATTGGGACCTATTGTCATTCTTTCTTATTGATCAACTAGATAGAAAGGAAGGTTGAGGCGACAGAGTACGATCTTAAGAGCATTGGAATCCAGGTATATTATCGACCTCCAAAGCATGCAACCGAGAGGTTTAAACCACGATGAGGAACTATGGGTGCACTTGGATTAAGTCTACCCATAATGGGCAGAGTAAAGAAAATGCATGGCCAGTAAGAATGATCGATGCCACGAGATACCTCTGATAATGTGGAATAAAGGAACTTGGAGGATAGGGGGGAACGAGGGAAACATGGAGTCATACATGGCCATTATCGTTTTATAGTTTCTCTCTTCTCTAAAGAAATGGAAATTGTAAATAATGTGACTACAGGAAAATATCTGTCCATACAGGGCGAAACAGCAAAACAGGCACTAGTGTAAAAAATATATTAATGCCCATAGAGGGCAAGAGAATATAATCGCATAATCATATGCACATATCAAGGGACAAAACAACGGGGATGGTGTACAACATCGATAAATAAAATGCTTGACATTTTTGTTTTACATATATATTGTTAAAATGTGTAAACACGAAAATATACACATGATTAAAACTTTAAAGGGGATGGATATGGCAATCATACACATCTTCACCATCCTATTCTCCCCATGAAAAAATGTATATATGCGATGAATGGATTTGTTGAATGGCTATTTTAGTTATTCCAATGTTTTTAACTGCACGAGAACTTTAAACACACCATTTTCCCCGCCCTGTGAAATTTTTATCAATAATATGCAATGTATTGTTATTTATTGTAAGATGGCGGCTGCCTAAGGCTAAATAACCTTTTAGTCCTCTTTCTATGGCAAAGGGAAGGTGGGGATAAAATGGTGTTTCTCACATCAATCAGGTTGACACTGACGAAGCCCGAGTGGTGAAATGTGTTTGTCAAGGAGGCAGGGGGTCTGCCAAATAAAATTTGCATTTGGACGAGAGACTTTTGAGTGCCGTCATCTTTCGTTAAAACTAACGATGTGTAAGGATTATATATATATATATATGTAAATGTAAATGTAAATGTAAATGTAAGGTGTTTTGTAGCGCGCTCAATTACTACCGGAGTATCCTGGCGCGAATGACCGCTGGGGAACCCGTCCTGGCTTTCCCTGTGAGATGGTCCCATGCTGGGTATCTCCAAGGTGAAGCCAGGCATCCCCGGCGTCTGTGGGGGGCCGTTGTAGCGATGAGGCAAGCTTAATGCCCAGAGTTACCGAGTGTGATCACTGCCCAAAGTGGGCACCGAGGCGAGAATTATCAGTCCGCTGACCCTGGTCCTCGACCCTGCCGCGTCGGGAATCGAACCCTGGTCTCGGGCCGTTCTCAGCCTCCGGGTCTGCCGCCTCTAACCAGTGAGCCACACCTCGCCACCATATATATATATATACACATACATACATATATTTATTTAACACTCACATTCCTTTAACCCTTTCTATGCTGATGACGGAACCGCTCCGTCATCAGCTGCGGTGGCACTGTGCTGATGACGGAGCGGTTCCGTCATGGCCCGGCTGCCGCGCCTGCGCGGCGCAGATTCCGCGCCTGCGCTGGGTGTTCTATTGAGCAGGCGGGGCCATGACTGAACAGCTCCGTCATCAGCACAGCCCAACCGCGGCTGGTGACGGAGTGGTTCCGTCACCAGCATGCGGCCGCCGCGCGGCCGCCCCGCCCCCTTAGCACTGCGGCGGAATAGCCGTCGCAGTGAAGGGGTTAAAAAAGTCACAGTCACTGGATGATCTCATCTACAAAACCACTTACACACCTACTCACACCCCATACAACCTCTTGTGTGCCCTCTCAAACACCTTCAAATCACTCACATACCCATTCACAGATCTATACCAGTACTCACACACCCACACACTCCTACATAGAGCCGCTAACACACCCACTCACTGACTCATACAGCCTCTCACACAACCATTCACTCATACATACAGCTACTCATACAACCAGTCACTCACCCATATAGTCAGTCACATAACCTTACACTCACCCAATCAGCTTCTCATCACAGCCACTCACTCACCCACACAAGCCCTTACACACTCACTTATACAACCACTTGCACACACCCAATCATGCATCCAAAGGAGCACTCACACATCCATGTATACATCCATATACCCTTCACACAGACACTCACTCTCCGATTTTACCACTTACACACCAACTCACTTATCCAAATGTGTACTCAAACAGTCACTCACTCATGCAACCATTGAGGCACCCACTGACTCCCCCATACAGCTACTGCACATCCACTTACCGATCCATAGATAACTTACCGATCCATAGATACACTCACATGTCACTCACCCACCCATACAGCCATTGATACACTCACTCACTTACCAATACAGCCACTCACACAGCATCTCACTAACCCACACAGCTACTCACATATCCACTTATACACTCATACAGCCACTCACACAGCCATACACACTAGGACACATACAGTCATACAGCCACTCGCATAATGTATATTAGAAGCAATATCACTTATTAGTAGTACATCTAATATACTGCTTTAACTTTTGTAGTTCCCTACTACATATGTTTAACAATCATAAACTCTTAATAAATACTTACACTGACTGCATAATGTCATCAGTGATGTCATCAGTGACTTCATTTGAGATGTCATCAGTAATGTCATCAGTGATGTCCCTTAGCGGCTCATGAGTGATGTAATATGTGAGGTCATAAGCAATGCATTGTGTGGGTGTGAGTTATAGTTAGCTCAACTAACCAGAAGAGCTGAATTTCACTGGTTTCTACGAGTGAAACTTGAGCCCAACTATAACATCACTGTAATTTTTGTTTTTTTCAGAGAATATATATTATAGTCAATAGTTAGTTATAGTTAGGACCAGAGTTTCCATAGGAAAAGTGTTTTTTGTTTGGCCAATAACTTTGGTGCTGCCGGGTCTGGTGGCTCAGTGGACTAATGCATCCGCTGCAGGGGCCTGTGTTCGACCTCATGGTCACAAGTTCAAATCCCGGCAGGTCCACTCAGCCTTTTATCCATCTAAGGTAGATAAAATGAGTACCATTGAGTTGGGTAACAATAAATATCTCTTATCCAGCGCCAAGAGACCTATGGGGGAACGTGAGCTTTACAAATACACATTTTATGTTATGTTATGAAACGTCACAACATTTTCAAACAATGTCGCCGTTTGGTGCAGCAGCTGTGCTGAATATTCCGTAGTGATCTGTCAAGCGGGAGCCGAGAAAAAAAAAGAGTCCAAAAACGTGTTTTCCCCATGTTATGTCTATGAGGCTTTTTCATTTGATGAACACAACTACAGTCTGAACAGCTGAACAGAATTACACCAAATTAGGTAAAAAACTAGATGTTGGTCCAGAAAGCAAGATTTTTGTGATATGGTGTAAATCCATTCAGTAGTTTACAAGATGTTTAAGTTGAAAAAATACAGATATCTGGGGACACGGGTCCTTGCTGTGGACTTGGGGATCATACTGAAATTAGATTGGCTACCACCACTTCAACCAGGAAGTGTTGGAAGCCATCTTGGGACTTGGCTTAAAGCAGAGTCCCACAAAAAAGAAAAAAGAGGCAGGGTAGGAATAACCTGACCCCTCAGATATGTTAGAGGGTCCCACTAGGGACCCGCCATGAGCTAAAAAGAGATTTTTTTAAAAATGTTGCCATGAACTTGCAGGTGGATCCATGGATTTGCGGCAAAATTGGAGAAAAAAACAGTGCTGACTTTAATGCTTCTTTTAAAGGAAGCCTCCAGGTAAGCCAAATCCTGAGTGCATTTGAAAAATAAGGGAGGGGGCCCATGAGTTCTGGGGACCACCACCTTCCCAGTGCTTCTTTAATTTATAAATAGAGTCCCCCTAGACCCCGCTGCTCCTGTGACTGCTACTTCCCGGGGCTTAACTAGTAAAAATGTGGGTGGCCACCACCTACCCAGGCTTTTTGTTTAAAGATTGCGGGGTGGGCAGACCTCTCCACCGCAGCCCCAGGGGGTGACACCTGACTGAATCTTTCAATGAAATTAATGTGGGGGGCACACAGCTCCCCACAGCATAGGGGATGACCACCTTAAAGGGGCAAAATCAAAGAAAGGAGAGGGGCCTTGTAATGTAATGTAATGATGTCTTGTAAAGCGCATGAATCACCCCACATGGGCTATCTCCGCGCTGTAGACCGCTGGGGAACCCGTCCAGGCTTTCCCTGTGAGATGGTCCCTACTGGGTATCTCCAAGGTGAAACCAGGCATCCCCGGCGTATGTGGGGGCCGTTGTGGAGATGAGGTAAGCTAATGCCCAGAGTTGCTGAGTGTGATCCCTGGTTAGAGTAGGCACCAAGGCGAGAATTATCGAGTCCGCTGACCCTGGTCGCAGCTTTATCCTCTGTAATGTTCGGTCCCTAGTTGGGCATGCTTTTGAGATATGGGATCTGATAAACTCCCACGCGCCGGACATGTTTTTTGACGGAAACTTGGCTGAACTCCACCAATTTCCCTCTGATTAATATAGCCATCCCGAGGATTATAAAATTATACACTTGGACAGGATGGATAAAATGGGGTGGGGGGCTTAGCTATAGTTTGTAGAAGCTATATAAAAACCGCCTGGATATTCTCCCAAATTTATGATGGGATTGAAGTGGGTATTTTTAAAGCCAACTTCTCCCCCTCTGAGAGCTGGACAGGGGCTTTAGTCTACCGCCCCCCAGGTCCTAAAGGAGATTTTGCGGACAAACTTGTGGACTTGATAGCCACAAATGTCCTCGCAGCGAGCAACTTCCTGCTATTGGGGGATTTCAACTTTCCTGGAGAATTATCTTCATCCCCGGCAGTGAGCAATCTCCTCACGGACCTTAAGCAGTTGGGGTTCTCGCAGAGAGTCAGTGGAACCACGCACAGTAGGGGCCATACATTGGACCTAGTTTTTACCAATATAGGTTCTCTTCGTTTTGACCCACCAGCGCCTCTTACCTGGTAGGATCATGCACTGATTACATTTACAATGGCTCCCACTTTACCAACTCCGCCTGAGCAGGCCATTGGATGCAGAAAACCATCTAGGCGCCAATGGAACAAGCTGTCTTTGCAAGCCTTTGAGGCAGAATTCAAGGCATTACCCCCGCTGAGGGATCAGGATGTATCGGTGGTACTGAATGAGTTTGAGGAGGGTCTGAACTGTGTTTTGGACACCATTATACCCGCTCAGGTTTGGGGCCAGATCTACCCGGGATCGCCATTCAGCCCCCTGGTATTCGAGGGAGTTCAAACAGGAAAAATCATCTTGAAAAAGGCTGGAGAGACAGTGGCGTCGGTGTAAGTCCATACAATCTAGGGCGCTTTTCAAATTGGCTCTGGTATCTTATCACCAGAATCTGAAGGCAGCCAGATGTCGGTATATAGTGTCACAAATTGAAAGAGCAGATAATTCTTCTAAGGCATTATTTGATATTGTGAAATATTTCACGGCACCGAATGCCTGTAAACAACCAGTAATTGAATCGCAAG
This sequence comes from Lissotriton vulgaris, assembly GCF_964263255.1. Lineage (NCBI taxonomy): Eukaryota > Metazoa > Chordata > Amphibia > Caudata > Salamandridae > Lissotriton > Lissotriton vulgaris. Next base: position 473,212 of record NW_028251201.1, on the reverse strand, counting down.
ATTTATGTGATTGATAAAATATACGCCAACTTTCCTTCTCCTAAACAGGACCCCCACCTCATCGGAAGGGTGTGGGGAAGGTCACTCTGACCAGGTTGAATGTTTACTTGAACATTTTACTCCTATCTCCCTTACGGAGGTCCTTAAAGCCCTCGAAACTGCTAAATCAGGTTCCCTGGCAGACCCTTGCCCCCCCAAGGTTATGGCACTTTTGGCAAACGCTCTGGCCCCTTCGGTTCATAAGATTCTGAATCTCTCGATTTCCGAAGGCGTGGTTCCACTTGCATGTTCAAGTTCAAGTTCAGAAATTTGTATAGCGCACTACTCACCCAGAGGGTTTCAAGGCGCTTGAGGGAGGGTAGGTGCTTTACTTATCGAATAGCCAGGTTTTTAGTTGCTTTCTGAAGGAGAGGTGGTTCTGTGTAAGGCGGAGGTGGGTGGGGAGAGAATTCCAGGTTTTGGCCGCTAGGTAGGAGAAGTATCTACCCCCCATGGTGGATCTATGGATGCGCAGAATTGAGGCAAGGGCTTGATTGGACGATCGTAGTTGGCGGGTTGGGGTGTAGAAGGATGGGTTGGGGTGTAGAAGTAGTGTGTTGAGGCATTCGGGTCCTAGTCGTAGAGGGCCTTGTGTGCGTGGGTGAGGAGACGGAACGTTATTCTCTTGTTGATGGGGAGCCAGTGGAGGTCTTTCAGGTGACCGGAAGTGTGAGCTTGACGGGGGGTGTCTAGGATGAGTCTGGCTGAGGCGTTTTGAATGCGTTGGAGTTTTTTCTGTAGTTTGGCTGTGGTTCTGGCGTAAAGGGTGTTTCTGTAGTCCAGTCGGCTTGTGACCAGTGCATGGGTGACCGTCTTTCTTGTTTCAGTGGGGATCCAACTGAAGATTTTTTGAGCATGCGTAGGATGTTGAAGCATGATGATGAGATGGCGTTGACTTGTCTGGTCATCGAGAGGGAGGAGTCCAGGATGAAGCCCAGGTTGCGTGCGTGATCTGTCGGTATGGGTGCTGTACCCAGGGCCGGTGGTCACCATGAGTTGTCCCAGGCAGAGGGGGATGATCCTAAGATGAGGACTTCCGCTTTGTCCGAGTTAAGTTTTAAGCGGCTGTTCTTCATCCATTCGGCTACTTCTTTCATTCCTTTGTGTAGATTGGTTTTGGCGGTGTTTGGGTCTTTGGTGAGGGAGAGGATCAGCTGGGTGTCGTCTGCGTAGGAGATGATGTTGAGGTTGTGTTTTCGCGCGATGAATGCAAGGGGACTCATGTAAACATTAAAGAGGGTGGGACTGAGTGATGATCCTTGTGGTACGCCGCAGATGACTTCGGTGGCCTCTGATTTGAATGGGGGGAGGCGGACTCTGAGTTCTTCCAACGAGGAATGAGATGATCCAGTCCAAAGCTTTTCCTTCTATTCCGACGTTGCTGAGGCGTTGTATAAGGGTGTTATGGCAGACAGTGTCGAAGGCGGCGGAGAGGTCAAGTAGGATGAGGGCAGCTGTTTCTCCGTTGTCCAGTAGCGTTTGGATGTTGTCTGTAGCTGAGAAGAGAGCGGTCTCGGTGCTGTGTTTAGCTCGGAAGCCAGACTGTGAGGGGTCGAGGGATTTGTTGGATTCGAGGAAGGCGGCGAGTTGACTGTTGACGGCTTTCTCAATGACTTTGGTAGGGAATGGGAGGAGCGAGATGGGGCGGTAGTTCTTAAGTTCAGAGGGGTCCGCTGTGGGTTTCTTCAGAAGGGCGCTGAGTTCGGCATGTTTCCAGATTTTCGGGAAGGTAGCGGAGTTGAAGGAACAGTTGATGACATCACGGAGATGGGGTGCGATGATGGAGTCTGCTTTGTTGAAAATGTGGTGGGGGCATGGGTCGGTTGGCGATCCTGAGTGGATTGAGTTCATCAGGCGGATGGTGTCTTCAGTAGTGATTGCTACCTTGCTTGATTTGATGGTTTTTCAAGGGTGCTAGTTCGTCAGCGCTGAGGGTGATCCATTGTGTGAGGTTGGTGGCTGCTTGGTTTGGGTCCGATGATTTGGAAGGAGGGTTTAGGTGAAGCGAAGAGGAGAGCTGGGGGGTGGTGATTTTGTTCCAATTTCTTCTGGGGATAGGTTGTGGGGGGTTGTGGGTCATGGTCTTTTTGTAGTTGAAGTGAACGCAGCTGTGGTCCGTCCAGTGGAGAGCTGTGGTGTGATCGAAGGAGATGTGTTTGCTGGAGGTGAAGATTGGGTCGAGCGTGTGTCCGGCATGGTGGGTGGGAGTGTCAACAAGTTGTTTGAGTCCGAGATTGGCCAGGTTGTCCAGAAGAGTGGTGGTGTTGCTGTCGTTATTCTTTTCCAGGTGGAAGTTGAGGTCTCCCAGTAGTATGTAGTTCTCGTAGGGGAGGGCATGTGGGCTGATGAAGTCAGTGATGTCTGCGCTGAATTGTGTGCGGGGTCCTGGAGGTCTGTAGATGAGGGTGCCTCTGAGAGTGGTCTTGGGGTCGGTGTGGATCTGGAAGTGAAGGTGTTCGGCGTTAGCGAGGTTATCGTCGGAACTGGTCGTGATGCGGATGATGTTCTTATGGACGATGGCTATGCCTCCTCCCGTTTGGTTGATGCAGTCCTTTCGGATGATCTTGTAGCCTTCCGGGATGGCTATGGCGATGTCGGGCGCTGAAGAGGCGTTCACCCAGGTTTCTGTAAGAAAGGCGATGTCCGGCAAAGTGGTGTCGAGTAGGTTCCAGAGTTCAATTGAGTGTCTGTGGACCGAGCGGGTGTTGAGCAGGATGCACTTCAGGCGGTTGTTGTCGGAGCTCTGTTTGGAAATAGTGGGTTTGGTGTGGGTCCTGATGCAGTCGAACTTGCAGGAGTGGCAGGTGAAGGGTCCATGGGTATGTCCTGGGGAGTCTTGGTAGCAGTTTGGGAGTCGGCCGGGATTAAGTGCTGAGAGGGATGCGGCATCGAACGTTATGAGGGAGGAGTGGGAAGTACGGGGGCAGGGGGTCTGGCGCTGGGCGCGGTCCAGGCGCGGACGGGCGTAGACGGGCTTACCTTTGGCGCACCTTCGCTGCGCGTGAACGCTGTGCGCGAAAGCATCTGTCATATGTGGATGGTGGAGGGGGGAGGGGTGAGGGAGGATCAGCTGGGAGGCGGGAGCGGGTTGGAGATCCGGGCAGGGAGGCACAACAACAACAGCAAGATACAAAATGGCAGCAAGCCAAAATCGATACAGGATTGGGGCACAAACACAAAAAGCGCGATGCTAATGGCAGTGGCAGCGGCACAATCAGGCGAAAATGATTACTTCAAGCAGCACAGCACTTATTGAAAACAAACTTACAGCGCACTTTGGCAGTCTCGTGCTATGAAATAATTATGCTTAGCGGTAATTTAAACAGTCAGGCAATCTAGCAATAGCAATAGTGGTAGTAAGGCGAGGTGGCAGGCAGCAGTTTGGCTGTATAGCGCTACGATACCAGGTAGAGAAGGGGAACAGCGTGAGGAGCGGCCGTGTCTGGTGGGAGCAGGGCGGTCACAGCTTAACACATGGGAGATCGGGGTTGATAGTATCAGTGGGAGGGAGGATCAGCTGGGAGGCGAAAGCGGGGTGGAGATCCGGGCAGGGAGGCACAACAACAACAGCAAAATACAAAATGGCAGCAAACCAAAATCGATACAGGATTGGGGCACAAACACAAAAAGCGTGATGCTAATGGCAGTGGCAGCGGCACAATCAGGTGAAAATGATTACTTCAAGCAGCACAGCACTTATTGAAAACAAACTTACAGCGCACTTTGGCAGTCTCGTGCTATGAAATAATTATGCTTAGCGGTAATTTAAACAGTCAGGCAATCTAGCAATAGCAATAGTGGTAGTAAGGCGAGGTGGCAGGCAGCAGTTTGGCTGTATAGCGCTACGATACCAGGTAGAGCAGGGGAGCAGCGTGAGGAGCGGCCGCGTCTGATGGGAGCAGCGCGGTCACAGCGCAACACACGGGAGATCGGGGTTGATAGTATCAGTGGGAGGGAGGATCAGCTGGGAGGCGGGAGCGGGGTGGAGATCCGGGCAGGGAGGCACAACAACAACAGCAAAATATAAAATGGCAGCAAGCCAAAATCAATACAGGATTGGGGCACAAACACAAAAAGCGTGATGCTAATGGCAGTGGCAGCGGCACAATCAGGTGAAAATGATTACTTCAAGCAGCACAGCACTTATTGAAAACAAACTTACAGCGCACTTTGGCAGTCTCGCGCTATGAAATAATTATGCTTAGCGGTAATTTAAACAGTCAGGCAATCTAGCGATAGCAATAGTGGTAGTAAGGCGAGGTGGCAGGCAGCAGTTTGGCTGTATAGCGCTACGATACCAGGTAGAGAAGGGGAACAGCGTGAGGAGCGGCCGCGTCTGGTGGGAGCAGGGCGGTCACAGCGCAACACATGGGAGATCGGGGTTGATAGTATCAGTGGGAGGGAGGATCAGCTGGGAGGCGAAAGCGGGGTGGAGATCCGGGCAGGGAGGCACAACAACAACAGCAAAATACAAAATGGCAGCAAGCCAAAATCAATACAGGATTGGGGCATAAACACAAAAAGCGTGATGCTAATGGCAGTGGCAGCGGCACAATCAGGCGAAAATGATTACTTCAAGTAGCGCAGCACTTATTGAAAACAAACTTACAGCGCACTTTGGCAGTCTCGCGCTATGAAATAATTATGCTTAGCGGTAATTTAAACAGTCAGGCAATCTAGCGATAGCAATAGTGGTAGTAAGGCGAGGTGGCAGGCAGCAGTTTGGCTGTATAGCGCTACGATACCAGGTAGAGAAGGGGAACAGCGTGAGGAGCGGCCGCGTCTGGTGGGAGCAGGGCGGTCACAGCGCAACACATGGGAGATCGGGGTTGATAGTATCAGTGGGAGGGAGGATCAGCTGGGAGGCGAAAGCGGGGTGGAGATCCGGGCAGGGAGGCACAACAACAACAGCAAAATACAAAATGGCAGCAAACCAAAATCGATACAGGATTGGGGCACAAACACAAAAAGCGTGATGCTAATGGCAGTGGCAGCGGCACAATCAGGTGAAAATGATTACTTCAAGCAGCACAGCACTTATTGAAAACAAACTTACAGCGCACTTTGGCAGTCTCGTGCTATGAAATAATTATGCTTAGCGGTAATTTAAACAGTCAGGCAATCTAGCAATAGCAATAGTGGTAGTAAGGCGAGGTGGCAGGCAGCAGTTTGGCTGTATAGCGCTACGATACCAGGTAGAGCAGGGGAGCAGCGTGAGGAGCGGCCGCGTCTGATGGGAGCAGCGCGGTCACAGCGCAACACACGGGAGATCGGGGTTGATAGTATCAGTGGGAGGGAGGATCAGCTGGGAGGCGGGAGCGGGGTGGAGATCCGGGCAGGGAGGCACAACAACAACAGCAAAATACAAAATGGCAGCAAGCCAAAATCAATACAGGATTGGGGCATAAACACAAAAAGCGCGATGCTAATGGCAGTGGCAGCGGCACAATCAGGCGAAAATGATTACTTCAAGTAGCGCAGCACTTATTGAAAACAAACTTACAGCGCACTTTGGCAGTCTTGCGCTATAAAATAATTATTCTTAGCGTTAATTTAAACAGTCAGGCAATCTAGCGATAGCAATAGTGGTAGTAAGGCGAGGTGGCAGGCAGCAGTTTGGCTGTATAGCGCTACGATACCAGGTAGAGCAGGGGAGCAGCGTGAGGAGCGGCCGCGTCTGATGGGAGCAGCGCGGTCACAGCGCAACACACGGGAGATCGGGGTTGATAGTATCAGTGGGAGGGAGGATCAGCTGGGAGGCGGGAGCGGGGTGGAGATCCGGGCAGGGAGGCACAACAACAACAGCAAAATACAAAATGGCAGCAAACCAAAATCGATACAGGATTGGGGCACAAACACAAAAAGCGTGATGCTAATGGCAGTGGCAGCGGCACAATCAGGTGAAAATGATTACTTCAAGCAGCACAGCACTTATTGAAAACAAACTTACAGCGCACTTTGGCAGTCTCGTGCTATGAAATAATTATGCTTAGCGGTAATTTAAACAGTCAGGCAATCTAGCAATAGCAATAGTGGTAGTAAGGCGAGGTGGCAGGCAGCAGTTTGGCTGTATAGCGCTACGATACCAGGTAGAGCAGGGGAGCAGCGTGAGGAGCGGCCGCGTCTGATGGGAGCAGCGCGGTCACAGCGCAACACACGGGAGATCGGGGTTGATAGTATCAGTGGGAGGGAGGATCAGCTGGGAGGCGGGAGCGGGGTGGAGATCCGGGCAGGGAGGCACAACAACAACAGCAAAATATAAAATGGCAGCAAGCCAAAATCGATACAGGATTGGGGCACAAACACAAAAAGCGTGATGCTAATGGCAGTGGCAGCGGCACAATCAGGTGAAAATGATTACTTCAAGCAGCACAGCACTTATTGAAAACAAACTTACAGCGCACTTTGGCAGTCTCGCGCTATGAAATAATTATGCTTAGCGGTAATTTAAACAGTCAGGCAATCTAGCGATAGCAATAGTGGTAGTAAGGCGAGGTGGCAGGCAGCAGTTTGGCTGTATAGCGCTACGATACCAGGTAGAGAAGGGGAACAGCGTGAGGAGCGGCCGCGTCTGGTGGGAGCAGGGCGGTCACAGCGCAACACATGGGAGATCGGGGTTGATAGTATCAGTGGGAGGGAGGATCAGCTGGGAGGCGAAAGCGGGGTGGAGATCCGGGCAGGGAGGCACAACAACAACAGCAAAATACAAAATGGCAGCAAGCCAAAATCAATACAGGATTGGGGCATAAACACAAAAAGCGTGATGCTAATGGCAGTGGCAGCGGCACAATCAGGCGAAAATGATTACTTCAAGTAGCGCAGCACTTATTGAAAACAAACTTACAGCGCACTTTGGCAGTCTCGCGCTATGAAATAATTATGCTTAGCGGTAATTTAAACAGTCAGGCAATCTAGCGATAGCAATAGTGGTAGTAAGGCGAGGTGGCAGGCAGCAGTTTGGCTGTATAGCGCTACGATACCAGGTAGAGAAGGGGAACAGCGTGAGGAGCGGCCGCGTCTGGTGGGAGCAGGGCGGTCACAGCGCAACACATGGGAGATCGGGGTTGATAGTATCAGTGGGAGGGAGGATCAGCTGGGAGGCGAAAGCGGGGTGGAGATCCGGGCAGGGAGGCACAACAACAACAGCAAAATACAAAATGGCAGCAAACCAAAATCGATACAGGATTGGGGCACAAACACAAAAAACGTGATGCTAATGGCAGTGGCAGCGGCACAATCAGGTGAAAATGATTACTTCAAGCAGCACAGCACTTATTGAAAACAAACTTACAGCGCACTTTGGCAGTCTCGTGCTATGAAATAATTATGCTTAGCGGTAATTTAAACAGTCAGGCAATCTAGCAATAGCAATAGTGGTAGTAAGGCGAGGTGGCAGGCAGCAGTTTGGCTGTATAGCGCTACGATACCAGGTAGAGCAGGGGAGCAGCGTGAGGAGCGGCCGCGTCTGATGGGAGCAGCGCGGTCACAGCGCAACACACGGGAGATCGGGGTTGATAGTATCAGTGGGAGGGAGGATCAGCTGGGAGGCGGGAGCGGGGTGGAGATCCGGGCAGGGAGGCACAACAACAACAGCAAAATACAAAATGGCAGCAAGCCAAAATCAATACAGGATTGGGGCATAAACACAAAAAGCGCGATGCTAATGGCAGTGGCAGCGGCACAATCAGGCGAAAATGATTACTTCAAGTAGCGCAGCACTTATTGAAAACAAACTTACAGCGCACTTTGGCAGTCTTGCGCTATAAAATAATTATTCTTAGCGTTAATTTAAACAGTCAGGCAATCTAGCGATAGCAATAGTGGTAGTAAGGCGAGGTGGCAGGCAGCAGTTTGGCTGTATAGCGCTACGATACCAGGTAGAGAAGGGGAACAGCGTGAGGAGCGGCCGCGTCTGGTGGGAGCAGGGCTTTTATTCGCCCAATACTTTAGTTTTTACACTTAAAAAGGCCCATAGTGTAGATTTATTGTGTCCCTATAATTCCGAAATTTCAGATTTGAGTATACGTCCTTGAATCTTGTCAGATCCCAATCTGATTACGTTTAATATAATGAAGAAGGGGATCAAAAAAGCCCATAAGAGAATAGTAATGGCTTTTCGAAATTGCCATCAGGTTAATTTGGAGCTAAACAAAACCACCCTTGATGAAAATGCACCTGGTATGTATGAGTGAAGCAGTAGAATTTGCTGAACAGGAATGTACCCTGTGGCAAACACATGCCTGCGATTCACGTCTTTCGAATTTACCATTAGAGTACAACACGGCTCAAACCGGTGCCTTTGTTTTCCCAAGAAACAAAAGACGCCAAATTATCCTTCAGATGCTCGAAACTGGTTCAGGAGTTATGATGTTGACAGTAAAATTAAGTTCAAAAAGGGACTTGCAGAATACAAAATCTTATTAATAAGCATACAATCGGCGTAATATTCTGACAAAATTAACAAAGAGAGCTACAAATGGAAAGAAAAATGTAATATTCTCAAAGACCTTCCATCACCTGAAAGACTCTCTTTGCTTTCTCTGTTAAACTTTCCCAGTTATTATGTGGCAAATTCATTACATTTTTGTCGAAATATACTACTAATAAAAAATATCATTAACATCACTAAAAATGACCTGATTGGATATAAAACTGAACACAATCATAATGTACTCACATCATTAAAAATGATAGATGAGGATTGCCTATCAGATCTCATGGTTAAGGTAAAATCAGGTTTTACCTCTGATCCATGCCCTTGTAAAATAGCAAACAGTTTGGCACCGGTCATCAACAAATCCCTTAACCAGGCCACAGTAATTACACTTCTGAAAAACACAAGGCGATGACCCCCTATCGCTCCTCCCCTATCCAGAAAAAAATATGGAAACGCACATGGAGCTGGTCAGAAATTATCTCCAAACTTCAAATTTTTTAAGCTCTTTACAGTCAGGTTTCCATCCACTGCACAGCACAGAGGCACTCACCCTACCAGAAGCCAATGATTTAAGATGGGATTATAACCATGGACTCGCTGCTGCCCTGGTTCTGATGGACCTATCTGCTGCCTTCAACATAGTAGACCATGAGATCCTAGTTGGCCATGTTTAGGAGGCTGGAGGCCAGAGGACCAGGCTCTGCTGGCTAAAGTCCTTTCTATCTGGAAGTCCTCCAGCAGTATAGTTAGCCAGCTTTGCTGCAAACCATCTTAGCATAGAATCTTCCCCAAGGATCTTCGCTATCACTCCACCTGTTCAACATATATGCCAAATCTTTGATGGAGGAATTGGCATCTACATGATGTAGGTTATACAACTATGTAGGGAAATCGTTGCTCCTAATTTCCTCTTTTAGATCAGGTCATAGAGGCATAATTTAGAGCAGGGGTCTCCAAACAGGTCCTGAAGGGCCGGATCCATGCCAGATTTTTAAAATTACTACATGTATCTCAATGGGGATATCCCAAAAATCTGGAATGGATCCGGCCCTCCAGGACCGGTTTGGAGACCCCTGATTTAGAGTTTAATGGCAATAGCAAATTGTCATATTTCTGGAGGAAATGTTGAATTTGAGGAGAATCCACCAACCGAATTATGGGGCATATTATCAACAACTAGCAATATTTATCGCTAAATAGGCTTAGCAACATTTTTTATATCTCCGCGCATCGCCGGATTTTATCGCAGAGATAACCTGCTATTAGCAACGTTTATCTCCAAAGCGATTAAATTTCCGGCGATAGCGGTGAAATGCGTAAATATCGCTGGAAATCCAGCGATATTCAGGCATTATCGCAAATAGGAACATAGACTGAATATCCACCTCCCATTGGATACACAGTCTAAAAACTGGTCTGAGCAGGTGTTCGTTTTCAGCGTTATTCGCGCTTAGCGCAAATTTTTTGGTCGCTACGCCTGCAATGATAATAGGAGATAGCGATGTTAGCGACTGCTTTCAGTCGCTAACAAGTTGGGTACGCCCACTTTGCATGTCATTAGCGATAAATATCGCTGACATGCAAAGCGGGACCCAAACTACCCGCTATCACCTAAAAGCTGTCACTTACTGAGGTTAGCGACAGCTTGCTAATAGGGCGATGAAAATATCGCCACTTGTGACCGAAAACAGCTGCAAAAGTGGCGATAATTTAATTTCGCCTGCCTTGGTAATATGCCCCTATTTGACTAATATGAGCAGGAAATTCAAGTAGTGTATTCACCTCCTCGAGATTTGGCATTTTACCCACTATTTGGTCGGGTTTCCATTGCTTACGAATCTCTAAATCAGGCCCTTTTAAATCTGTAGGTATATTCCTAACACCTATCTTTCAGTCTACCCACTATAGTTGTGTTGCTTAAAAAATGTAAAAGTAAGGGGCATATCAGCATCACTGAGATTGCGTGCTATTAGCAACGCTTATCTCAAAAGCGTTAAAATTCCAGGCGCAAGCTGCCAATTGTGCAATTATCGCTGGTAATACAGAGATAATTGCACAACGTTTGGTGATAGCTTGCTGATAGGGCAGGCCAGACTCAGCCATGATATCCACCTTCCATTGGATATCATGGCTAAGTTAAACTAAAAGCAGGCGTAAAGAAAGTAGTGATAACCAAGGTTAGCTCTACTTCTCTTATTGCTATGCTTGTTAGCGTGCCCATTGATAATTGGAGAAATGTCGGTTAGCGACATTTCTCCAGTTATTTTGAGCTGGAACGCCCACTTAGCATCTCATTAGAGATGCAAAGGTGGGCATTAAAGTAAAGGGTGCTAAGGCAAGGATTCACGCGGTAGCATGACCTTGCTGATATAGCGATAAAATTATTGCCGCTTTTCGTCAGAAAACGGCTGCAAAAGCGGCGATAATTTTTTATCGCCGCCTTGTTGATATGCCCCTAAGAGATTGGCGGACAGGGTACTCTTCTACAAATGTGAGGGAATACCCTGCCACCAAACTGTGAGTTTACATGCCGTCTTTAGGGTGATGCAGACCTACTTTCCCTTGGCAGTGCCTCTGTTGGGACTGTGTTACCAGAGTGCTGGCCACAGAAGTAAGGGCACCACACCACCCGCCCTCTTTAGGGATGAGATTCTGATGTCCTTTTTTCTGTCCAGCACCACCAGGTAAAACCTGACAGTGACAAATAGAAACAAAGTTCCCTAGGTGTGATGTTCATTAGTTATTTGGGAGTTTGTTTTTGAGAAACAAAACATTTGGTGGACAGCTGTCAACATCAGTGATGGCTATCCAACACATTTTTGGTCACAGTGGTTCCTCTGAAGATACAGATATCACCCCATAGCCCGTATGTTGGTTTGGCCATTTTTGCCCCTTTTGTGTTTGTTTGTTATTTTACATGGATGCATTTATTAATTGTAATACTCATATTTTGGGACTCGATCTAGTAGAGCTGGGTTTGGGGTTTGGGGTGGGGTGGGATAAATAAACATGTACACAACCACAAGGGGGGGTATTCACAGGAATGGTGGCGCAGGGCAGCACAACAAGTTACCTTGCTGTGCAGACTTGATCCACAGGGAAAGGGCAGAAATGCACTGTTATTATCTAATACAGTGCTTTCCTGTCCTTTCCCCCTGCACTGGTGCCCCTTTGGCAGCCTAGCACCAATGCAGGCACCCTCACACCATAGTGCAAGGGTGCCTGTATTGTAGGCAGGATTGTATTTGCTTAGGAGGGGACACTTACCTGCAAAGAAATAACCCTTAGAATCCAGCACACATAGAGAGAGGAAAACAATAGGAGAAATAAAGATATTTCTCCTCATTACACTTCCCCTGGGGAGGCATAAGATGTTGATAAATTCCCAGGTTTACCAGACCTAGTACAATTCTGAGATTGGTTCAAAAAACCATGAGAGTTGCGTGGTAACACCCACTGCAACACCCATGGAACACCTCCCTTGCAAAGAGTATTGCAACGCAGCGATTTGCGCTGTGTTAGATTACTCCATATTTGTAAAACCATTCAAAGCCATGCCATGTGGCTTTGCTTGGCTATATAAATATGACTTGAAGCATTGCATCGTGCATGTACCATGGTGCATGGTCAAGCATGACGCATTGGGTCTCGTAAATATGCCCCAAGGAATGTGGATCTTATTCAGAGTTTGGTGGACAGGATATTTTGCCACAATGGGACAAATATGCTGTCTGCCATATAACAACTGCCACGGTCTATAATACACCTGGAATACCTTGGACAAGATATCTGCCACATTTGTGACCGAGTATCCTGTCCACCAATCTTTAAATGAAACTACATATATTTCTGTTATTGTGTGAAAAAATAATTTTCAAACATTAACTTTCTCCAGTTTATTATTTTTTGCCTTACTATAATTTTATAGTAGGCTGTGCATATCTAGTATCCTGTGTAGTCCTATCCCCTACATAAATGAGCTCATGTCTGGAATACAGTGAATTGAATGCAGGGAGTGAATATTATAATTGAATGTTGGACTTTGGTCTGCAGTGGCCGTCTGGACATAGGGAGTTGGAGCGAGAAAGGAGCCCTGGCAAGATTTACATTGATTTAACCTAAGGGCCTAACATGAAATAAAGCACTTACCTCCTATGTTTTGTTATGTTATGTTATGCTATGCTAAGCTATGTCATGTCATGCTATGTTATGTAGATTTATAGAGCCCACTATCACCCTGGAGAATCTCCTGGTGCTGAGCACATGTGAGTCTAGCCAAAGTTAGGGCTTAATAGGATTACTCGAAAAACAGGTCTTCAGCTTCTTACAGCATTGAAGAAGTGAAGTGGAGGCTCTTATGTGTACCTGCAAGTAATTCCACACTTTATGAAAAAATTAGGAGAAGGCTTAATTGTCCGATCTGTTTTTTTGTACGGTATGTGTGCAAGTAGGAGTCAGGACAAGTGGACGTGTCTGGAAGATTTGTGAAAGCAGATGCGATTGTTGAGGTATGCTGGGCCAGTGTTATGTAATACCTTGAAAGTGTGGGTTAGGAGTATGTATTTTCCTTGTTTGTGTAAGGGGAGCCTGTATTGCTCCTTCAGGTGTGGTGTGATGTGAGTCCAGGATGGGAGGTTGAGCGTGATTCTGCCCACGAGATCTGAATGATCTGCAGCCTTCCGGTGCGGTTTTGTTGCTCCTAGTATAGAGGTTGTTCCCGTAGTCCAGCTTGCCTGCTTGTGACAGGGGCATGCATGATGGGTTTCCAGGTGCTTATTTTGAGTCATTTGAAAATCTTCCTCAGTTCTTTAAGGTATGGAAGCATGAGGCAGTGGAGGCCTTGACTTGGGCAGTCATGTTGAGTTTGCAGTCGATGATGATCCTGAGGTTCTTGGCATGGGTAGTGGGAGTAGGTGTTAGTCCTAGCTCTGCTGGCCAGCAAGAGGCGTCCCACAGTAAGATGCTCTTCCCAAAGATCATGATTTGGGTCTTGTCGGTGTTAAGCTTCAGACAGTTGTTCTTTATCCAGTGGTCAGTCAGTCATTCACGCATTGAACTTGATCTGGGTACTAGGCGTTGTATCCTTCAGGGAGAGAATGAGTTGAGTGTCAACGGCGTAGGAAAGAACATTGATGTTGTGATAGGGGATGATGTTGGCTGGAGGCTTCAAGTACGTGTTGAAGTGGATCGGGCTCAGGTAGGCTTCCAAGGTGTACAGTGCCTGTCTGAAGGACTGGATCTTTCTAGTCTGGTGGGAGCAGATCGATCAAAATGTGTGTTCTTGGATTCCAATGCCTTGTTGGCATATAATGAAGCTGGGGTGGGAGACCATGTCAAATACTGCTGGGCAGTCCAGGAGGAAGAGCGCCACTGTGTCTCCTCTGTCCAGAGTCATATGGATGTACTCTGAGGCGTTGCTTAGGTCTTTGTGAGAAAGTCATCCTTTTTGCCTTGATCTGCCCCATTTTTTGACTGATACTGAGTGCGCCCTGGGCTCTGTAAACCAGGCCCAGGGCCAGTGCTATGATTAGAAAATGTATATGGTAAATAGATGTAATTACAATTGCCACTGTCCCCAGTATATGGTAGGGCATGTAGGTTTAGAGGCCCAGCAGCTTTGAGGCACTTAAGTGTGCACTGCTGCGTTGCCTGCTGTCAGTTTGAAAGTCAGCTCTGCTTTGCGAGCTGCTTTTAAATTAAAATTACTTGCAAATTCGACTTTGGATTTAAAGGTACTTCCAAAGTATTAAACTACCTTATTTTAGCATATAGGTAACCCCTAAGGTCTACTCTATGTCCCCCCTGAGTAGGTTGCCATGTAGAAATAAGCAAGGACATTTTAAAAGATGTTTTATATGCCCTGGTGAGGAAAAAACGACTAATTTCCTTTTTAACACATTGTAGCATTTTAGCTCCAAAGGCTAACATGAGAATACTGCAATACGGTGTAACTATTGACAGGAATGAGCTAAAATATTATTTCAAGGACTTAAAAAAATTGGTAATGATAAATCCATCAACTTGCCACTTTTGAACTTATAATAACTAAGGGGGGTGCTAGTGAGCCCAAGGCAAGATGGCTGCATCATAGTGCAGCTTTGGTAGTCGAGAGATTACAATCTGATAACTATCCTGAAATCTGTCGGTGCTGAAGGATGCAGCTGTAATAGACCAGTTGTTGGCAGTGGGCGTTATATGAGGAAAGTGAAACTAAGCAGAAAACGCCTTGAGGGGCCGCAGGATTACAAAGGAAGAGACTGCGCTCACACGCCATGCCTGTCAAGATGGTGGCCGACAGGTGCGAGCAGCAGACCCCTAAAGCTTGTGATCGGGACACCGGAGGTGAAGCGGGATAGCTGTGTAACTAATGGAGGACCGGCACAACCGCAGAATACTGGCTACGAAAGATGATCACTGAGAGGCGGAGAGAGTAGTAGAGACAGCATCACCTGCATACTTGAACTGAATGGGGTGGAGGCTGGAGGCTAGCAGATGTTGAAGCATGGCACCGGGTTTATTGCATCATGCAGCCCAAACCTTCATAGCAAATAATAGCACGGTCTCCAACAACTAAATCCCCTAGTTCACCCAAAGAACAGCTTCTCTGACAGGACATTTCTGTGCGGTCTGTGACGGTGCACTATTGTTTTGTGGAAAAGACCAGCGAAGATGGACGACGGCCCCGCTGACTGAAGGAAGAACCCATGCCGTTTGGAAAAGACTATCCGAGTCTGACGATCTGGGTGCCTGGCTCCCCTAGGCGCAGGTAGGAGCTGGACTGCCCTGTCAGGGATCATGAGGCCCTGCTGGTGGCTCCTGGAGGCCGCATGGGTGGCTGGAGACAGCCCAAGCTGCTGATACACAAAGGCCGGAGCAGGGGGCTGGATGATCTGCACTGGCCGTATCCTGTGGGCCTGGGCGAGAGTAGCTGAGAGATATGGAGGGGGTGGAAAGGAGCTGGGGTTGTGCTTGGCCATGAAGTGCCGTCCTAGATCATTAAGAAACCATAATATGGCCCCATTAAAGCTGATTGATGACATGGGAGCAACCTTGTGAATGCGCCCTGCCAGGTACTTGATATAAGAAAGCAGAACAAGCAGTACCGGAGCAGGAACTGTGAAGCACTATATAAAATTATTGCAGGGAGTGATTACCCCATGTTAATTCTGATAGTGGGTTGATGATAGGCTATGATTGCTTGGGCATCATCCCTCTGGCATCGGGAGTGACCTGGATCCTACCGCGGTGCCCTGTTGGTCACTGCACTGCAACATCGCTCATGGTAAGAGGTCCCTGCTGGTGGCGTGTTGGATAGGTGCTCCCCGGCTGGGTGGGACTCTCTGTCCTGAGCGACAATAGCAACATCAAAGCCCCCATTGGGAAAAACAGACAAAGCTCAATCTAAGCTCCAATTTAAACCAAGGAAAACTACGAGAAATTCCCCAGAAGTAGAGCCTGAGCTTGACATAGACAATTTTAATCAAGGTAGGGAACGCTGGAAAACACGCTTCTAGCGATGCAGCAAAGACTGCAGTAGATCATTGTAAAAATAGACTGTTTTAATCTGCGCATGGACCACCTCGCTAATAAGCTGGATCAACCAAACAGAAGCCAAGAAAATAATCTCAAACACTGAGGACACTGTGCAGACTCTGCTTGGTAAAAGTTTGAACATGGAAAAAGTGCTCAAGATCACCAAAGCAAAAAACGAAGATTTAGAAGCCTGATCTTGGAGAAATCACCTGCGCATAACTGGAATTCTGGAATCTGCCAATACTGGCAATATGGAGCTGTTAGTGGAACACATGCTCACCGAGATCTTTGGGTCCAACGCTCTGTCACATATCCTACTGGTCGAGAGAAAGGCATAGATCCTTTGTTCCACGTCCTCCTCCAGGAGCCTTGCCACAGCCAATCATTGCCAGGTTACCGAATTCCAGGGACAGTGATACGGTCTTGAGGCTTGCGTGGGAAAAATGAGAAATACATTTTGAAGGTAATTCAGTGTAATTTTTCCCAGACTTCAGAGCGACTGTGAAGGCAGCGCGGAAAGAATATCTACCAGTCAAAAAAAGCTGCCAAACGTGAAGACACCTTACGTCTTCTTATACCATGTAAGATGCCGAATAGAACACCAAGGGAAAAACAAAGGTTTTCTAGACCCTCAAACTGCAATGGACTATGTCAACAAACTGTCCCCCCGCAGAAATGGCCACCATGGATCAGTTGCTGCAAATTCAGGGGATTAGAAGGGACTCTTGTGGCAGTTGGACTCCTGTCCCTTTCCTCCACGCTTGCGGAATGCTGTGACATGGGGCAGAGGAGTGTAGGACTTGAGCTGCACAACAGAGATGACGAATAATGGTGAGAGGCCTTGTAGGGCAATAACTTAATGGTAACACACAAGACTGTTAACACTTGAGTGTCATATCACATAGTTCTCTGCAAACCACCAATGAAACATGATAAGAGACCTTCTCGGGGGATACCTCTCACCTAACGGGACTGGATACTATATGGCCAGTCAGATGAAACAGAATAACTCGGCCACTCTTGTTCATCAGGGAGCAACTGGGTACGTGACGGCCCTCATAGGTGCAACCCATAAGTATTTTCAAAACATATTTATTGTTGTTGTTTACGCACCACTTATTAGTTATGCAGATGTTTGTAGCTGTCATGTTTCACCAGGAGGTCTTTAGCATGGTTGGGATTCTGAAATGGGTTGGGAACGGGAAGGTGATCTTGTGAAATAGTTTTTGCAGCGCTATACTATGCAACATGATAGACGGTTTCATGAGCATGTCATCTACTGTATTAATGCCCCTAAATACATACAGAGGGAATGACCGGTCAGCTCAATAACCACGCTAACCTGGAATGTGCGGGGCTTAAATAACCCCTGCAGGACACATCAGGTGCTAGCTTATTTGGACAGGCGCAATGTATAAATAGCGCTCCTTCAGGAGACACACTTAACAAAGAACACAGAGAGACTAGTGGATGCAAAATGGGCCGAGGCCAGACTGGCCTCGTCATACTCTTCATATTATAGAGGGGGGTCATATTGGTCAAGAGAGGAGTTCCATTCACAGTCACTCATGAACATGCAGAAAATCAGGGTAGATTTATAATCCTGCAGGACTCATTGGGGCGATTCTCTAGTCACCTTGTTTAATGTCTATGGCCCAACACTGACAATCCCTTTTTTTACACTAACATCTGGAACACGCTTCATGATCTCCCCCGGTCAGAAACACTATGGGGAGGAGACCTAAATACAACGCTTGAAATGTCATGTGACAAATCAACACAATCCTCTGAGCGGGACAGAATGTCATCTAGAGTGCTGAGAGAGGGGATGGATGGTAGATGCAATGAGAGTGTGCACCCCTGAAGGTAGAAAGAGCAAGTTCACCTTGAATGTACACCCCATGTGGTGTAGACTTGATTACTGGCTGATAACTAGGGTGATCAGCACCTGGGTGATGGGCATTCAAAATCTCGTGAGGACATTGTCGGATCACAAGCCGGTTAAACTAGTGATTGAGGTTCCTACATATATTCCCCCCATTCACATGAAGGTTTAATGCCAGTGCTCTGCTCAACCTGGTATATAGGGTGACAATTCGACGAGTTATCCTCGAAAACTTTACCATAAACCAGAATTCGGTATTGGGGTGGACATCCTATGTGAGGGCTTCAAGACTACGATAAGGGGAGTTTGTATAGGTACCAATGCTGGGATACCTAAAGATATTCAAACACAGATTAAAACATTTGAAAATTATATTTAGCAATTGGAGGGGGAGTATGAGTGTGAACCCTACCAAGACACCTTAGCTACCATCAGAGAACACATCACCAGTTATCATGACTTGGCTAAGAGGGAACGGAAATATCTTTCGAGCAGACATGTGGAGTGGGCCTAAGGTGAGGGGGGAGACCTGGACATGCATTGGCAGACAAATTGCAACTGCACGAAGGCCCGACACAGGTGATAAAGATAACAGACGATAATGGGGTGGATCACTATGATATATTGGGAATTTTGAGGGGATTTACAGACTTTTATGACAATCTATATACCTCGCACGCTTCCACCTCATCTGGCAAAATCAATAAATATTTAGAGGATACAACCCTTGCATTCCTTTCAGCAGGGCAACGAGAATACTTATCACAGCCTAAAGAGTTGGAGAATGTGCGTGGAGCTATAAGGACATTACCCGATGGGAAAGTTCCATGGCCCGGATGCGCTTACTTGTGAATTCTATAAAGAATATGTAGATGTGATTTCTCCTCATCTCCATGCAATGTATGAGGAAGCCGACAAAATGCAAACTCTCCCCCAACATTGACTGAGACCATGGTCACCCCTCTCCTCAAGCCAGATAAAAAGCTGGAGGGATGCCAATCATACAGATGATCCCTCTCACTAATTAATGTAGATGCAAAAATACTAGTGAAGATCCTTGCTAACAGGCTCCAACCTCTGTTGCCAAACATGGTACTGCCAGACCAATCCGGATCTGTGCCAATGCGATCAACTGCTCACAACCTGTGTACGATATTTGCAATCAAATATCAGCTGAGCCCAGGGCAGGAGGCTGTAGGAATATTGCTTGATGCTGCTAATGCCTTTGACTCGTTAGAGTGGGAATACATATTCACAATTTTTGGGTGCATGAATATACCCGATGCATTTGTCAGGTGGGTTAAACTGTTATACACATCTCCTGTAGTGAGGGTTCACGTTAACGGGCACACATCGTCACATCGAGGCACAAGGCAAGGGTCCCACCTCTCACCACTTCTTTTCACAATTGCATTGGAACCGTTGTCATGAATTGCATGCCGACAGCATGCAGAGGCAGAGCTCAAATTCCGACAGCGTCCAATGGGTGTGTCATTATATGCGGATGACACGGTCCTCTATGTAAGACATCCATCTGTGCACCTGCCACCACTGCTCAGAGGATACGTCTGGTTCGAAAGACATTCTGGCCTTAGTATCAACTGGGATAAATTGCTCATCATTGTACTGACACCATGCACAAAACCCTAGCATTTGGACTATCCACTAAAGGGGCGCACTGATCCAGAGAAGTACCTGGAAGTGTGGCTACACAATGAGCCTGAGAGGGTGATCAGGGAGAACTTCAGTCCAGCCATAAATAACTGGAGGAACAGGTAGATAGGTAGATCGGGATACCCTTGTCTTTAGCAGATAAGAGTGTCTATAATGAAAATTGTAATACTGCCACGGTTCCTCTGTCTATTCTGTAACATCCCTATAAAGCTACTACAGTGCCTGTTTAAAATTTCATTGACACATTTAATACAGTTGGCGTGGGCAAGAAAGTAGCCTCACATTACATGGCATGTAATGACATTGCCGTTTGAGTGCAGCGACTTTGGTGCACCAGATCTATATTGAATTCAATGGTTTCTGTGGGAAACTCGACCTAAAATGGGGTAGAAATCCCAAATATGCAGAGTTGTTGCTCCAGGAGCGAAGGTTTTGCCCTTGGGCCAGGCAGTGTTGAATTTGCACGTTTCAACCCAATAAGCTGAGTTGTATATGAAAATTCAGTCTTCATCTATCTCACCTGATTGTTGCAAGCCACAAGGAATTAAGATGTTCAGCCTTCAAAGAAATTGTGATTTATGATTAAACAAATGTGATTTCATGTAGGCTACAAAAATACAATTCATTTCATTCGAAATCTGTATTCAGAACTGTTTACATAAATATAGAAGAACTTATATGAATATGCATATTTAATAGGTTGGTTTTTCCTATAGAAATCATTGAATTCATATGCATTCATAATAGAAAGATGAGTGTTGATGTGTGACTGAATATATAGGCATTTTCATGATTTTCCAGATGAAAGAATAAACAATTTGAAGTAATGAAATATTGTTTTGATCATGTAATTATTGAATATATATTGATTATGTCTTTGTATTTCTAGTTTTTTTATATTGATGACGCTGGGATTCACATACAGATTGTCCTTACCAATCTTTGGTATCCCTGGCCGACTAGATCTCTGTAGTCTGCAAAGAAGTGTAAAGGGAAGTTCTCTATCTTCATACTTATAGCAATTTTCCAAAGGCCAAATACATCTCAATCCAAAGGACCACTGACTACGAAATGAAGTTTAAAGCTTTATTACAAAGCCAAAAATAACTGAATATACAAGCACCTCAGCAAGAGGTTAAAGAAATAAACTGCCACTAATACAAACACAATCCTACGCAGAAGGCTCAGACGACGCAAAATAAAGAGCAATGTGAGTTCCAAAAGCATTAGGCAAGCAAAAACAGTTCCCACTGGAAGTCTCGACTGCATCTGCTTCAAAGGGAAAGAAAGAATTAGTCTGTCCCTACACTGACTCTAAGGTGACATCCCTACATAACATACCTCACAGGCAAGAGAAATGGTGTCAGCTGTGAAGGCTTCCTAAGAAGCACATTCACTTCTTGCAGGTAAGCAGCCCAAGCTACCAAACTCGTTCTCAGATGCTCTTTAATATCTCCTGCCTAGTTTCCACTGAGACCCCTGTCTAACTGTATTTCCAATTGGACTGCCTTAGGCAGGACTCATTCTGACTCCAACCGACTCTAACCCTAACTCCGACTGCGACCCTCACTACAACTGTAACTGACTCTCCTCCCTCGGGGCACTTTCCCTAATACAAAACCCCAAAACAGTAGGCACGCCCATGGCACACCTCCTTCAGGCAGGTGCAGCCCCTCGTACTTTTCCAGCACAGATTTGTCTCCTTCCAAAAACCGTTGCTGTGTCTTTGGGTCCTAGGCACCTTCTCCAAATGTTGCATCTTCACATTCCGGTAGATTCCCTTCGTTCCTACTCCTACCAACCTAACTCCTAAAACAATGGATTATTCTACCTAACGAGCTACGTGGCCTTGCACCTGCAAAAGAAATGCATGAGAAACAATCTTACACACGCTCTGAGTTACATTTCGAATTCAACTGTGAAAAGGAGCCTTTTCCCAAGGGATAACATTCAAAGCTGCATCTCTGGTTATGCTAAGAAAATTACTGTTAGGCCTCTGCTGGCAATCCACTGTCTCAGGCCTTTACGCTTTTGAATGTATTTCTAATACAACAACATTAGCAACACATTAAAACCATTATTAAACAATATTTCATTACATTTATAAACATTATTACTTCTCATGTTAGCATCACACGTTTCTTAAATGGGCAACCTATACGTGGAACTTTAATATGGCACATTCACTTCTAATGCAACAATTTAAACATGAAGCAATCATTTCTATTTTATTTAAGACACATTCTCGAACATGGCACTACATTAGTCTTTAAATGATATAAGCACACATCTACCTATTGCACTGATCCCCAGCCTAATACTACATTATAAATCACACAACAACATGGTCCTCTAAATATGCGGGTGCTGACTACGAGCGATTATGATGCACCCCTGCAATTTTCAGAATAACATGGTGCTCTATCATTCCCACCCTTTGATGACCTGTGTCATCACAAAGTACACCATTCTTGGGGAAAGAACCGACTTAAACAGAACTTGTTGCCACTCTACCTCTCTTGAGCATTTCCATGTTTTTCAGATTCTGATATTGACTGTCCTGCAGTTTCTCCATTCGTCTTTCTTGCACTCTCAAAGATCTTTCCACTCTACTTGACTTATACCACTTGTAGGCTCTTATCAAACCCCACAGTCCAATCACACAAGCCACAACTATGATAAGAGGTTGTAACACATAGACAAAGATCCCTTTTCCAAGGTTCGCAAGCCAACTCCCCACTTTGACAAAACCTTTTCCAACTTTTTCCCACACAGTTTCTTCAGTCAAATCCTCAATCTCATAGAGAATGGCAGTGATGTTACTTATATATTTCGCCAGATCTTTGTTGTTGTCTGGTATATAAGTACAGCACTTTTGAACCTTCAAAAGTTTACAGACTCCTCCCTCTTTGGCTCGAAGGACGTCTAAGGCAAGTCAATTTTGTAAAACCATCGTCCTTATCGATAACATCTCTCCTTCAACCAACACCAATGATTTAGCTGTATTCATTGACAATTCATCCACAACAGTCGCCAACCTTCTAATCTTCACATCATTCAAAATCACTCCCAAAGTTGGTATCATTGCTCAAAAAATATCTCCAACCACAGCTGCTGCACTTTCACCTCGCTTCACTCTTGCATGCTATCCTTCTAGGAGCTCAACATCCTCTGTATGATAAATCTTAGGGTAAATGATCGCTAAATAATATGTTCCAAACCATTTCTCAGGCAATCACACATAGGCATTCTTCCCACAAACAAAATACACAGTTGGAATGATCTGCACTACACTTTGCAAGAAATCCTTTGGATAATACTCTAATGTAAAAGTATGCTCACATGTGGTCTGCCCCACATACACATCCTCATAATATGTCTGTGGACGACTTATGCACAACTTCCCCTTCTGCACTTCTAGAGCTATCAGACCATAACTTCCCTTTGACTTGAGCAACTTCTCTTCATCTGTCCAATCTACTTTACCCTGTCCTGAATCTCGCAACTGCTTTTGTTTTCTGTACCTATCTTCTACTTGATCTATAAATTTATTTTCTGTATCTGACAACAGGCACGTCAGATTATATCGATGAGCATAAGATGTATCTAACTCCTGAGTCGGAATAAAATAAGTCCTTAGTCTATCCTCTGATTTGTAATAATCATACTTATTCAAATGCTTATAAGCTGGTACTTTGGGAAGTACTGCATCATAATTCGAAAAGAAATACTCAAAATGGTTTCATCCATAAAAAATGCTAAGCAGCAAACTACATGAAATACCATATGTCAATGGGAGATGATGGTATCTAATGCCCTCATCCACTGAAGCTGGCAACTGCATACACACATAACAATCTTTTGCATCCATTGCATCAATATACTCATACAACAACTTTGCATACGCATTAGGCTTAAAGTTATCTCTAGACAGATCTGCATGTAAACTACGACTCTCCTCTAGCATTTCCATTGAGCATTGACCTCTTCTTTGCTAGGAGTAATAGGTGTAGGTGTTTCCTCTACCTCCACTGCCTACTCATGTGGTGCTAAATACGAAACTACGACTACTAAAATTATGAAGAGAATCACTCCTCCTACAAGTGTGCCTACAATGCACCTAGCTCTATGGTTTGGGTTTCAGCCTCCATGGTCCCAGGACTTTTTACAGTGTCTTAGTTCAGCAATGAACACCCAAAAAGTCTCTTTTCTCCTTCTTCAGATGCTTGTGACCATACTCGAACCACACCTCGGAAAGCTGGAAGTCCCCTTTTTTTTCAGTTCCTTATTTACAGCTAACAAAGACAACCTTAACCCTCCTCTGTCCTCTGTGGAAAGCCCCTAAATTTCTTCTTCTTTCACTCAGACCTAGGTTATGTAAATTCAGCTTATTTACAACAAAGCCTTTTCAATCCAAAATAAGATTTGCTCCACCAGCTAGAACATGCTGCAAAAGTTCAAGGCGAAGAACAATAGATTCACAAGATGGTATTTCAGTTCCAAAGGTAGGGAAAATCAGTCTATTGAAGATCAAGTTGCGAATTCTGCTCAGAATTGGAGGGTTTGGAACTGTGATGGTAATCACTCCTTTAATTTCAAGTCCTGGTACTAACAACACCACATCCAACTTCACCTTAGGGCTGGTACTTATCACTGTCACTGCCCACACCCTCCCCGATCACTGCACTCCTGGCATCAGTCACAATTTATGACCACTCTGGAGCCGCGTACTTTCGGCAAGGCACTCTCTTTCATCTAGATCTCCTCAGACATCCACAGGCTTGCTCTTCCTCACCTTTGCCTGACTCTTTCTCTTCAGACACGGGAGCAAGATCCCTCTCGAAGACCAGTCTCAGATTCAGTCCACTCTGCCTCTCTGGCCACTGTTCTTCTGCTCTGCTTGTTCTCTTGCTTTCTCTTGGCTCACCCTGCTCACAACTTGTCTCGGCTGAGTCTGACTCCGGACCACTTTCACAGCAACTTCCCCTTTCAGAGTCAGTTTCAGTGTCACTGTTGTCGTGACCCTCCTCAGCTCGGTCAAGTGAGCAACCAGCTTCTTCAGACACCCTCACAGCTTGGCTTGTCCCCTCCTGTGGTCCTGCCACTTCAGCTGGATTTTCATTTGGGAGAGGAGCTGTTTCTTCCAAGGGTGCTGAATGAAACTTGATGGGTGTAAGAAGCCTGCTCCCAATTCAGCAATCCTCCACACTTCACTCCAGTGTTCGTCACCAAGATAACCTGGTAAGGGCCTCTCCAGCGAACATCGAAGCAGCTCTTTCTCTCAATAACTACAATGGAGTCTCTGATCAACATTCAGTGCTGTGCAAAGCATCTTCATGATTTCGCTATGGAAGTGTGTTCCTCTGTCCGGTTCCTTAGAGGTCGGAATCCCAAACCTAGGGATTATTTCCCTCAACAACAGCTTCGCTACTGTGAGTGTATCGCACCTACGGGTAGGGTAAGCTTCCACCCACCTTGAAAACACACAAACCACAAGGAAAATGTATCTCAGCCTATTGCACATAGGCATCTCAATAAAATCCAACTGCATCCTGTTGAAAGGTCTTCCTGACTTCCCAATGTGACTCATTGTAACCACAGTTTTCGTTCCAGCATTCATCTGCTGACATGTAACACACCTCTGACACACAGCTTTTTCCTCAGCACGAAATTGCGGATTATACCACGTTTGTCTGAACACTCGCACCATCCCATCTCTTCCCAAAGGGATTGCACCATGAATTTGCCTTGCCATCGGGCTCAACAACTCATCCGGCGACAACGCTCTTCCGTCGCTTAAAACCCAAATGTCCACATCCCCTTTCTCACAGCCTGAATTGATCCACACATTCTTCTTCTGGTCCGAAACCTGTACCTGCAGGCACTTGAGCTCATCCCAAGGATCTGCCATGGCCAACATCATGTTGAACTCGGTTCTTTCTTGGTTCCCATCTACATGATTCTCAGTGAATGAACAACCTTGTAGAGCACATAAACGTGCAACTTCGTCCGCATAGCGGTTTCCAAGTGACACGAAATCTGTCCCCTTTCCATGAGCCGTGCACTTAAAAACAGCAATCTCCTTGGGGCGGTGTAAGGCCACTAGGAGAACACTGTCTCTTAAGCATTAACCATCGGCAAAAAAAATCTCATTGGGTCAGGCAATGGTTCATCAACAATGTCAGGTCTCGGTTTGGTGCAAAGCTCAGTCACATCAAGACAATCATGGTCCGCACAATCTTCATCAAGGGTGTTTGGCAACGGCATCAAGGTGGCAGGATTCAAAACAAAACACCTCCTAAGGGTCACATTCTCAGCAGCAAGTATAACCTGCTCGTAGCGTGTGAGCCTAATATTGGTCAGGTGCTGTCTCTTGGTCCTGCTCATCAACAATTCAACAGAATGTGGAACAAAAACAGTCAATTGGTGACCAATGACAATGCTTTCACACCTTTCAATGCTGACTCCCATTGCAGCAACGGATTTGAGACATCCGGGCAACAATGAAGCTACTGGATCTAAGGTAGCGGAAAAATAGGCAAATGGTCTATGGACACCTCCATGATCTTGGACTAAAACTGACAGTGCACAACCTTCTCGCTCACAACAGAATAGTGAAAAAGGTTTGTTGTAATCAGGCATCCCCAGTGCCGGAGCACGACAAATGTCCTCTCGCAACTCAAAGAACGCCTTCATACAGTCATTGTCTCATGGTACCGGATCCCTTACATCCTTGTGCGTCAGTCTCTGTAAAGGCATTGGGGCAGATTAACAATAATGCGGCGCACCATGGGGCAAACACGGCACAGATGCGTGACGCATCTGTGCCGTAAAGGTGACGCATTGCTGGAGTTGCGTCGCAAGCGCGACGCAGCTCCAGCAAGGCTCGGGGGTGCCCTATCTGTCCAATGCTGCGTCAAGCCTTACGCCTGCTTCAAGCAGGCGCAGGGTTTTGACGCAGCATTGGCCTAAAAGTGACTAAGTGAAATCTTGTAGATTTCACTCAGCCACTTGTGCAATGCGCATCTGCCCCGGAACGCCCACCCTGCGCAGGAACGCCCACATGTGGCACAGGGCTTTACAATGTGACGCATCTGCCTAGATGCGTCACGTTGTAAATAGGTCACAGGGATGCGCCACGTTTACGCCGCCATTCCGAGACGCAAACATGGCGCAAGTCCAACATAAATCTGCCCCTTTGCTTTCAGTGAGAAGTTGGCAATCCACTTACGACAGTAGCCAACCATCCCTAAGAACATCCTGACTTCTCTCGGAGTAGTAGGCACCATCATTCCCATAATTGCCTCTATTCTGTCTGGTGACACCTTCCTCTTGCCTTTTTCTTCACCCAAATACTGCACCTCATTCAAGCAGTACTGTAGCTTATTTGGCGACACTTTGTGTCCATTCTCAACCAAATGGTTCAGTAAGGCGATGGTATCAATCCTGCATGCATCTTCAGTCTCTGACCCCACAAGGAGGTCGTCTACGTACTGGATGAGAACGCAGTTCAGCGGCAGTAAAAGACTCTCAAGATTCTTTTTCAAGATCTGATTAAAGATCGAGGGACTCTCTGTGTACCCCTGTGGGATACGGCACCACGTTAAAACACGCGTTTCCAGCTTAAACGCAAAAATAAATTGGCTCTCCTCGTACAATGGAATCGAGAAGAAAGCCTGACAAAGGTAAATCACAGTGAACCACTCTGCTTGACATGGAATCTGAAACAGTATTACAGATGGATTCGGTACCACTGGACAACAGGGAACAACTATGTTGTTAACCCGGCGCAAATCCTGCACAATTCTGAATTTCCCGCTCGGCTTCTGCAATCCCATAATAGGTGAGTTACATGGACTGCCCATTACTTTCTTCAGAATTCCCTGCTTAATCATGGACTCAATCACAGGCCTTATTCCTGCAACTGTCTCTGGCGTCAAATTATACTGAGGTGTTTTAGGGAACTTAACATTCTGCTTGACCTGAATCTTAACTGGCTCATCTCCTTTGATCAAGCCTCTGTCCTCACCAGTGAAGTCCCACACTTCCTGTGAGACTGAATCTCTCAAATCAAGTGGATGCTCTTCCACTGTCACAACAGGGTACATTTCGATACACAAATGTTGATTTGTGCCCTTAAAATCAGCATCATCATCATTAGTCTGCAACTCCACTCCTTTAGGGGTGCAATAAATGGTGCAATTGAGTTTACACAGGAGATCCATCCCTAGTAAACAAACAGGACTCGAATCGCGCACCACGAAATTATGTCTATCTTGAAACGTCCCTATCTTCACAGGAATCGGTTCTATTAAAGGGCTTGTTATTTTCTTGTTTGCAACACCTACCACTTGGATACATTGTCCTGAGAGGGGTAGGTTGGGGACTACTGCAGATCTCACAGTAGAACGGGTAGCACCAGTATCAACCAGAAAGGGGGTGGGGCGACCATCAACATCAGCTTTCATAAATGGTCCCCTCTGGTCCTCCTCCACGACTGCCCCAAGAGTGCAGTCTTCCTCCCCCCTCAGGCACCGTCATTCCAATGGGTCTAGGTAACAGTCATCGCTGTTGTCAAAAAGAGGCATCTGTTGGTAAGTCCGAGTCCCTGTCGAGATCCTCGGTGGCAGGAGAACCTGAACTCGCTGAGCCGAAGTCCCCCCTTTTATC
Organism: Lissotriton vulgaris; assembly: GCF_964263255.1. Lineage (NCBI taxonomy): Eukaryota > Metazoa > Chordata > Amphibia > Caudata > Salamandridae > Lissotriton > Lissotriton vulgaris. The sequence continues at coordinate 444,974 of NW_028251201.1, read as the reverse complement.
GACTTTGGCTTTACTACTGTCTTCGTCACCTCGGGTTCTTGTGTCTGCACTACCTCTTCCTCCTGCTGCATCTGATTTGCAGGATTCAAAGGACACTCACGTCTCCAGTGTCCAATCTGATAACACTGATGACACTCAGTAGTCTTTTTCAGAGTTGCCAGATCTACTCTTGGCCTAGAGTCCTCAGTATTTCCCTTTCCCTTATTCTGACCATTCTGTTTCCTTCCCAGCATACCTCCGCCTGACTGTACTTCGCTTCCCTTGTCAGCAGCTTGCATCTGAGCCTACATCAGCTTATCCTTGAGTTTCTTATGCTTCGAATCTACCTCATCACTATCTAGCATACCTCAATATCTCATCCAGCAGCTTGTTCTGCCAACAAATCAAATGCCGCTGGATCATAAGGCAATTCTCAGGTCTCAACCCTAGAACAAATTTCGACACAAACTGTCTCATGTCCTTAGGATCCATTACATCCAACCCACTGTACTGCTTAAAGACTTGCAGCAACCTTTCGTAATACTCATGCACCGTCTCCTTTGGTTCCTGAACTGTCCGATCTATTTTCAACCAGTCAATGTCCTGCTGTGGTACTTTAGATTTCAACCACATGATCACCTGCTCGTACTTTTTCATAATAAGGGGTGATGGGCCATTACTGACAACATCCCTGTCCGGTTCAGAAGTGGGCCATTCGAAAGCAACCTTACATGCTACCCACAAGTCACTCGGAACCACAATGTCAAACAATGTATTCATATCTATCCATAACACCTTTGACATCTTGACAAACCTCTTAACCTGCTTGCACCACTCAACTGGGCTCTCTCTCAGTTTTGGGAAGTCATTTGTGAATGCGGCCAAATCGCCTCTACTCCAAGGCACATGCACATACCCTCCGCTAGCTACCTCTCATAAAGAGTAATTCCCAATTTCTTGCACTCCCCCTCCCGGAGGAGGTGTCTCTGCTGCATTTCTCATTACACTCTTTTTCTTGGATCATCTTTCTTCCCACTTATCAAGCCTATTCCATGCTTGTATCCCTATAATCAGTTCTCTGATGTGGGTCTACAGTACAATTACCCTCTTTTCGTCCAAATCTTGGTCAGTATACTGTAACCGGTGACCACCCTGCAACATTTTCATTTTAGACAAGCCCACTTCGTACCTGTTTGCCAATTCAGTTAGTTTCTAATGTGCCGACCTTGCTTTGCAAGTCATATCCTTTGCCACAAACAACAACTCGTCAGGCTCATACAGTTCCACCCTCTCTAAAGGCAAGTTCCCTTCAACAATCTCATCCACTTCTGCTTTTAACCGCATCACATTCAGCCTTTTTGCCCTTACTGCTGCCTTCGGGACACCTTAACCAGATGCGCCACTCGACTCTCTGCAGTCACTACCCTGTTCTCTGCGCCTACTCCCTTCCGGTGTATCCCTTAAAACCAACCTATTGTCGGCACTCCCATGATCCCAGACCTCCCTTGCCTGTCACTCTGAGTCTACAGGCCTCGGTAATGGAACCAACCCATTCACTGCACTGTTCACTAGAAAGTTAACACTTCCTTCCATTCCTGTCTGTGATGGACTTCCATTCCTCACCTGCTTTGGATTGTACACTGACACTATGGGACCAATGGTAACTGGCACCCTAAGAGCATCCGGTAACCTCTGAGAACTGACACTTTCGGTGTTCTGCATTTCCCACATTGAGAGTTTTCCAACTACTTCAGAACACAATGGAGCTTGTGGTTCCCTAGCTCCCTCTGTCGGGGCTGATCTATCCCCCTCTGACTTCGGATTGTACGGAGGTGGTCTCTCAGATAACAGCCTTTCTATCAAGCTATCGTCAGTATCACTGTCTTCATCCTCAGTTCTCTTTTTCTGCGTATCCCCTGACTTGACCAAGAATGGATACAATGTATCCCCCTCGATCGTCTGTACTCTCCATCTCTTTTCCAATGCATACCATCTCACATCTTGAAATGCCCTGACTGACCTCTTCACTCGTTCCTGTCTCCTGTCCCGGTTTCTTTCGTGTGCTGCCCTAATCCACGCATGTAATGCCTCAAATTGTGTTGGTCTAGGCAAAGGTCATTTTGCAACAGTTCTCAAGCCATAATATAGTATGCAAACCCACATTTGTAGCCAAACTTTAAAACATTTCATGAAACCAGCGTTTCTCTTTTCACAACGCTTATCTACTTCCTGATGACAACCCACCAATCCCAGCGCGGCTTCACACCAATCGCCCTTTCACAGCGCGGCACCTTCTGTATGTCCAAGTAATTACGTCGCTGACTGTACGTCCACAGTCTGACTGTACGTCCACAGTCGTGTAATTGTCTACCAAAAACTGGCAATTGTCTGTCCACGAAACAACTGGACAATCACCTCAACTGATAGGTTACAACCACTCAGCAACCCACGACCAGCGTCAGTTACTCACGCACTCACACATTTGTTCCCCTATCTCGGTCCAGCAGGCAATCGATGGTACCTCACGATCCCCTTAACAATGGTCGACAATTACGGTTTGCTTAAGCTACTCCTTGAGCTTAAGACTTTCCCGGGCTGTGCGCGCTCACAGCCTGATCTCCTTTCATACTACAGGCATTCCAACTCCGCAAAATATCACAAGATAAACACTGCAATCTAACAACATATAACCCTATTCATACTCACTCTCCCACGAACTGCTGCTTTCACCGCACCGTCACTCTCTGTCAGTTTCCATGAAACGCCGTCTTCCACTGGTAATCCACTGGATGGTCATCGCCTGAATTCTATGGGCCTTGGGGAAACTCTTATCTTAATCTAGAACTCCATTACTTCCAGAGGCAAACCTTCCTCTGGCTACCAACTGATGACGCTGGGATTTACATACAGATTTTCCTTTCCAATCTTTGGAATCCCTGGTCGACTAGATCTCTGTAGTCTGCAAAGAAGTGTAAAGGGAAGTTCTCTATCTTCATACTTATAGCAATTTTCCAAAGTCCAAATACATCTCAATCCAAATGACCACTGACTACGAAATGAAGTTTAAAGATTTATTACAAAGCCAAAAATAACTGAATATACAAGCAGCTCAGCAAGCGGTTCAAGAAATAAACAAGCACTAATACAAACATAATCCTACGCAGAAGTCTCAGATGACTCAAAATAAAGAGCAATGTGAGTTCCAAAAGCATTAGACAAGCAATAACAGTTCCCACTGGAAGTCTCAATCGGATCTGCTCCAAAGGGAAAGAAAGGATTAGTCTGTCCCTTCACTGACTCTAAGGTGACATCCCTGCATAACATACCTCACAGGCAAGAGAAACGGTGTCAGCTGTGAAGGCTCCCTAAGAAGCACATTTACTTCTTGCAGGTAAGTAGCCCAAGCTACCAAGCTCGTTCTAAGATGCTCCTTAATTTCTCCTGCCTAGTTCCCACTGATTCCCCTGTCTAACTGCATTTCCAATTGGACTGCCTTAGATAGGACTCAGTCTGACTCCAACTGACTCTAACCCTAACTCCGACTGCGACCCTCACTATAAATGAAACTGATTCTCCTCCCTCGGGGCACTTTCCCTAATACAAACCCCCAAAACAGTAGGCACGCCCATGGCACACCTCCTTCAGGCAGGTGCAGCCCCTCGTACTTTTCCAGCACAGATTCGTCTCATTCTAAAAACTGTTGCTGTGTCCTTGGGTCCCAGGCACCTTCTCTGCCAAATGTTGCATCTTCATATTCAGGTAGACTCCCTTCGTTCCTACTCCTACCAACTCCTAAAACAAAGGACTATTCTACCTAATGAGCTACGTGGCCTTGCACCTGCAAAAGAAATGCATGAGAAACATTCTTACACGCACTCTGAGTTACATTTCGACAACAATATTTCATTACATTTCTAAACATTATTCCTTCTCATGTTAGCATCACGCGTTTCTTAAATGGGCAACCTATACGTGCAACTTAAATATGGCATGTTCAATTCTTATGCAACAATTTAAACATGAAGCAATAATTTCTACGTTATTTAAGACACATTCTTGAACATGGCACTACATTATTCTTTAAATGATATAAGCACACATCAATCAATCAATCAAGGCATTTATAGAGCGCACTACTTACCCGGAGGGTCTCAAGGCGCTTGGGGGGGGGGGGGTGCCGCTACTGCTCGAACAGCCAGGTCTTGAGTTTCTTCATGAAGGAGAGGTGGTCTTGGGTCAGGCAAAGGTCGGTCGGGAGGGTGTTCCAGGTCTTGGCGGCCAGGTAGGAGAAGGACCTTCCTCCTGTTGTCGCTCTTCAGATGCGGGGGACGGCGGCGAGGGCGTGGTAGGTCGATCGGAGGTGGCGTTTGGGAGCGTAGAAGTTGAGGCGGTTGTTGAGGTAGCTCGGGCCTTGGTCGTGTAGAGCTTTGTGTGCGTGGGTGAGGAGGCGGAAGGTGACTCTCTTGTTGACGGGGAGCCAGTGCAGGTCTCTCAGATGTCCGGAGATGTGGCTGCTTCGGGGGATGTCGAGGATGAGTCTGGCTGAGGCGTTCTGGATCCGCTGGAGTCTCTTCTGGAGCTTGGCGGTGGTTCCGGCGTAGAGGGCGTTGCCGTAGTCCAGTCGGCTGGTGACGAGGGCCTGGGTGACCGTCTTCCTGGTCTCTGTGGGGATCCACCGGAAGATCTTCCGTAACATGCGCAGGATGTTAAAACAGGACGCGGAGACGGCGTTGACTTGTCTGGTCATGGAGAGGGAGGAGTCCAGGATGAAGCCCAGGTTGCGTGCGTGGTCTGTCGGTTTGGGTGCGGTGCCCAGGGCGGGGGGCCACCAGGAGTCGTCCCAGGCGGAGGGCGAGGAGCCCAGGATGAGGACTTCCGTCTTGTCTGAGTTCAGTTTCAGGCGGCTGGTCGTCATCCACTCGGCTACGTCTTTCATCCCTTCGTGGAGGTTGGTTCTGGCGGCGCCGGGGTCGTTGGTCAGGGAGAGGATCAGCTGGGTGTCGTCGGCGTAGGAGATGATGTTGAGGTTGTGTTGGCGTGCGATGGCCGCAAGGGGGCTCATGTAGATGTTGAAGAGGGTGGGGCTGAGAGAGGAGCCCTGAGGAACGCCGCAGATGACTTCCGTGGCTGCAGATCTGAACGGTGGTAGGCGGACTCTCTGTGTCCTTCCAGCGAGGAAGGAGATGATCCACTCCAGTGCCTTTTCCTGGATTCCGATGTTGCTGAGGCGCTGCACTAGGGTGCGGTGGCAGACAGTGTCGAACGCCGCAGAGAGGTCTAGGAGGATGAGGGCCGCTGTTTCACCGTTGTCCAGCAGGGCTCGGATGTCATCGGTGGCAGCGATGAGGGCGGTCTCGGTGCTTTGGTTGGCTCGGAAGCCAGACTGAGAGGGGTCGAGGGATCCATTCGTCTCGAGGAAGGCGGCCAGCTGCTTGTTGACGGTCTTCTCGATGACTTTGGCTGGGAACGGGAGGAGCGAGATGGGGCGGTAATTCTTGAGTTCGGTGGGGTCCGCTGTTGGTTTCTTTAGTAGAGCGCTGAGTTCGGCGTGTTTCCAGCTCTCCGGGAAGGTGGCGGTGTCGAAGGAGGAGTTGATGATGTCCCACAGGTGGGGTGCGATGACAGCGTCGGCCTTGTTGAAGACGTGGTGGGGGCACGGGTCGGTCGGGGATCGGGAGTGGATAGAGTTCATCGTGCAGATGGTATCTTCTGTGTTGATATGGGTCCAGGCGCTGAGGGTGGTGGGGGGGGGCGTTGGTGCGGTCGTTGGGAGCGTTGTTTGTGGGCTGAAGCTGTTGTGTATGTCCGCGATCTTGTTGTGGAAGTAGGAGGTGAGGGAGTTGCAGAGGTCTTGCGACGGGGTGATGTCGTTGTTTCCGGCGTTGGGGTTGGAGAGCTCTTTCACAATGTTGAAAAGTTCCTTGCAGTTGTGTGCGTTGTTGTCCAGCCGGTCCTTGAATGCTGTTTTCTTGGTGGCGCGGATCATTTGATGGTGCTTCCGGGTGGCGAGCTTGAGGGTGGTCCTGTTGTCCGGTGTTGGCTCCCTTCTCCAGGCTTTCTCGAGGGCTCGGCAATTCTTCTTGGAGCTCTTGAGTTCGTCGGTGAACCATGGGGCCTTCTTGCTGCCGGGTCTGCTAGGCGGGGTCCTCAGAGGGGCGAGGTTGTCTGCGCAGTTGCTGATCCACTTTGTGAGGTTGTCGGCGGCCTGGCTGGGGTTCGCTGAGCTGGCGGGAGGGTGCTGGCTCAGGGAAGCGGCGAGCTGGTCTGCTATGATCTTGTTCCAGTTTCTTCGAGCAACCTGTTGCTGGTGGTGGTGGATCGTGGATCTTCTGAAAGTGAAGTGGACGCAGCTGTGGTCCGTCCAGTGGAGTCCGGTGGCGTGGCTGAAGACGATGTCCTTGCTGGATGAGAAGACAGCGTCGAGTGTGTGTCCGGCGAGGTGGGTGGGGGTGTTCACCAGCTGCTTGAGTCCGAGGTTGGCGAGGTTGTCAAGCAGGGTGGTGGTGTTGCGATCGTTGTTGTTCTCCAGGTGGAAGTTGATGTCCCCCAGGAGGATGTAGTCAGCGGAGGGGAGGGCGAGCGGGCTGATGAAGTCGGCGATGTCTTCGCTGAATTGTGTGCGTGGTCCCGGAGGTCGGTAGATGAGGGTGCCTCTGAGGGTGGTTCTGGGGTCCGTGTGGATCTGGAAGTGCAGGTGTTCGGCGGTTGTCAGGGTGTCGTCGGTGTTGGTCGTGATGCGGATGGTGTCCCTGTAGATGATGGCAATGCCTCCTCCCGTCTGGTTGCCTCGGTCTCTTCGGGTGATCTTGTAGCCCTCTGGTATGGCGATGGCGATGTCGGGCGCTGAGGAGTCGTTCATCCAGGTTTCCGTGAGGAATGCGACGTCAGGATCTGTGGTGTTGAGGAGGTTCCAGAGTTCGATGATGTGTCTGTGGACGGAGCGGGTGTTGAGTAGGATGCACTTGAGGTGGTTGCTGCTGGTGATCGGCTTGGCGGGTGCAGGTGCGGGGCAGGTCCGGATGCAGGAGAACTTGCAGGCGTGACAGCTGAAGGGTCCGTGGGTTCGTCTCGGGGTGGCTCCGTAGCATCCCGGGATTCGGCCGGTGTTGAGTGCGCTGAGGGTGGCGGCGTCGTACGTCCGGCGAGTTGGCTGGGGTCTGCGGGGGCCAGGGGTCCTGGCGCTGGGCGCGGTCCAGGCGTGGACGGGCGCAGACGGGCTTACCTTTGGCGCACCTTCGGCGCTCAATCGGTGCTCCCGCTGCGCGCGTCCGCTGCGCAGTCGCTCAGAGGTCGTCATAAGAAGGGGGACGGGAGGGCGGGTCTGCTGGGCTGGGCCAATGGGCCGGTGGTGGGCGGGGCCGCAGGGGGCCAGCGGCGGGAAAAAGTGGCGAGCGGCCGGCTCAGCTGTGGCTGGGCCGCTCGGGGGTGCAGGGGGGCGACGGAGTCGGCAGGCAGGGACAGCAGGCGAGGCGGCAGGCAGGCAGGGACAGCAGGCGAGCAGGTGAGGGGGCAAGGGGGTGACCCGGCCTCGAGAGGCACAGTGGTCACTCCCGCGGCTACCAGGCAATCCCCTTAAGAAGGGGGACGGGAGGGCGGGTCTGCTGGGCTGGGCCAATGGGGCGGTGGTGGGCGGGGCCGCAGGGGGCCAGCGGCGGGAAAAAGTGGCGAGCGGCCGGCTCAGCTGTGGCTGGGCCGCTCGGGGGTGCAGGGGGGCGACGGAGTCGGCAGGCAGGGACAGCAGGCGAGGCGGCAGGCAGGCAGGGACAGCAGGCGAGCAGGTGAGGGGGCAAGGGGGTGACCCGGCCTCGAGAGGCACAGTGGTCACATCTACTTATTGCACTGATCCCCGGCCTAATACTACATTATAAATCACACAACAACATGGTCCTCTAAATATGCGGGTGCTGACTACGAGTGATTATGACGCACCCCTACAATTTTCAAAATAACATGGCACTCTATCAATATTAATAAATTGTTTCTAATATAAATTTTGATCTGGGTTTCTGTCCCGATGTTTTTATGCCCATAATTTTATCAGTTGCCAAAGTAGTTATATATACAATTGCTGTTACTGCTCTGACTTAGGAACATATCTATTGACAGGGGAACCCCTTTTTTAGTACAATTGATATTAATTCCTAGCCTAGCACGCAGAAATGTGGTGACTAAATTGAACGATGCTGTCCAAGCAGATAGTTCACTATGCTCAGATACAGCACTGGCGCCATGGAATATTACAATAGACACACCTCTGACACGGGAGGACTGGACATTTTGCTGCACACTCACGAGGATGATCACTCCAACTGCAATCTACGTCTTACACATTTTTAATACCTGCAGCAAATGTACTATACACCTGCTAGATTATGTAGATATGGGTTGCATGAACATGCGCAATGTCAAACATGTGGGGAACAAGAAGCAGATTTCGTACATCTAGCTTGGAGTTGTGCAGAAGTACCAGAGTATTGGCGAAAGGTGGTGCAGGACCTATGATTGATGATGACAGACTCAGTGGATAGCACTATCCAGGTATGTTTGTTGGGTATAGTCACGAAGGTTAAACTTCAGGGGTGCCGATTTGTGGAAGTTGCACTCTTATTGGCTAAAGTACAGGTGACTATACACTGAGCTCAACGTAATGCACCAAAAACATGAGCAAAGGTTGAAAGATATGGTGTATTGCAGAGATACCTTAGCAATGTATTCAGAGGAACTGTCTATGTCATCATGGCAGATGGACTCGTGGACTCCCCTCACAACGTACTTATTGAGGAGCCCAGAGGCTCTTCCTGGAACCCAGTAAATCGATGTTTGTCCAGATGATAAAATGTAATATGCTGTTTAAAAATGTACCATGTCCTTATCTGTCACGTACATAACACTGCCTGGACAGATTCCATCTGCACTGGCACTATTTTTTCATGATTCCTTATTGAACCATTTTGCACCTTCTATAAATTGCACTGATTGCACAACCTAGCATATCTACTCCTAACCATTGATGATGATTGAGGATATGACCTCACTGTGTTTTTTCCTCTCATATTTTACCAATCTTCATTTTTAATCATCTTGTATTAGATGTGTTTTCCATTACTTTATGATTTTTAACAAAATCAAATAAAAGTAGTATTGATATTGACACTGTAGAGATGGCGATCCTGATGTCACCAGCTGTATTGTTTTATTTTTCTGTAATGTTTGCTGAAATTATGAAATCTCAATAAAAAAATAATTCATCATAACTAATACAGAGAAGAAGTTCTAGATCTTTCTTTTCTGTGACCCAAAATCCAGCCTTTGGGCAGCCTTTTCTGCTTGGCCGGCCCTAACAAGATCAGCCTATCTCCGTTGAGAAAACAGGGCAGTAAGGAATGCCAGCCAGGCCTGCCTCATCGTCCAGTACCCCCCAGCCAGATGGGAGCACCAGAAATGGAATTTGCAGGTGGCCTGGAAGATGATTGTTAAGGGAAATGGGCAACATCACTAGGTTGGCTTAGCCAGATATTACTCACAAGGAGATAACTTCTCCATCTTGAATTTTAAAGTACATTACTTTCTGGGAAATGAATATGCCACACTTTGCAGGAAGCTGTACTGCTTTTGGGCAGCACCCTGTAACCCATTGGTCAGGGGTGCCCCCCCTACTTGTCGCCGCAGAACATTGGATGAATATGTGAGAGCTGTATAGGAACTTAGATCTGCTGCCTGAAACTACAACGGGAAGAATGACTGACCTGCTGGAACTCAGGTCTGTATCCCAAAGGATTGCACTCTGAAGGACTGCTCCTGCTGGACTTTGCCTTGCTTCAAAAAGGATTAAGGGGTCGACTCCCTTAAAGGCACTGGTTGACAGAGCTTTTCTGCACCATCTTTCCCAAGAATTTACCAGCCTGGAGTGAGCCTAGGAGACTGCTTAGGATTTGGCTAGGTGCATTGTGGGAATTGTAGTCCCAAACTTCAAGGACCATTTCAGAGTTTTTAGACCTTTGGATTTGTGTTTTGGACACTTTGAACCCTCAAGAGAAACTTCAGGAGAAGGTTCCAGAAATGTGCAGAAGCTTAGAGCACCTTTCGGAAAAAGCTCCATAAGGTAACCGACCCGTCGACGAGAATCAGGCCGCCGATATCAAACCGTGACTCAGCCTGGATTTCAGGTTTGTTCTGCTGAAAGCTGTGGAGATCAAGACTCCCGGGATTCCAGCGAGACCTACCACTGAGTCAAGCACCATTGTGGTTGATTTGAATTCCTGCCTCAAGAGAAACCTCGCTCAACGACAAGAGAAAATTCTCCAGAAAAGTTTCTTAGTGTGTAGACACAATTTTGACCAGCTCCACCCACTTATTGTATCCTACCAGGGCTTTATCGCGGTCAGCCTCAAATTCTGCTTTGTCCCGGTTGAGCACGACCAGATGTCCAAAGTTGACACTATATGTTTTTAAGCACTAGAACGATTTTATTCTTTAAAAATTCAGATCTCGGGTTCCGTACACAGTTTTTTTGTCGGTTTGGTGTCATTTTACTCATAACAATATTTCCTATTTTATAAGTTGGTTGTGGATTTTTATTATGTGTTGTGTCTTACTTATTTAATGTATTGGTGTTTTTAAATGTTTTACACACCTGTCTCCCAAGTTAAGCCTGCCTGCTCGCTGCCAGCTACCAAAGGTTAAGCCAGGGGCTAATGTATTGGGTCCTTCAAAGGACCTTATATTGCATTGGTGGCCTTATTGCTAATGGTAAGTGCATACTTACGACTACTTATAATTAAGGCTCCCGGTTTTCCGTTTCAACTGAATTTTACATATAAATACAGATGGAAAACTATTTTCCATTGTCTGTATTTATAAGTTAAAAATGGGAAAATACTAACAAACTGTGCGCCACAGCCCCACTCCTGCCCAGGTTTACCTCTGCAAGCGCCTCTTAGTAATCTACACCACTACGGCCCATTTAGGAGAACTGCTAAGATACACAAGGCGGTACAAAAGGGGGGAGGGTAATGGACGGAGCATCTGAACCAATCAAACACTCACACCAAGTCCAAAGATCTGGGTTTAATCCATCACCGTTCTATAGCCCACTCTGCCACCCCAGTTCGGACATGGCTATATGCAAATCAGTCTGACCCTGTGCCTCATTAGAACATTCCAGCCCAAACTGCCAAGCCATGCCTTCCCTGGACCGGACACAAGCTTCCAAGGAACAGTTTCTGGCATTCCAGCCGTCTTCAGCCCGGCTTGCTTGAATCCAGTGGCAAAGTCAGCAAGGGACTCACGTCTGAGCATACCCTGCCACACTTATGGCAGCCAAAAGCGGTACAAAAGAGGGTGGTAATGGGCGGAGCATCTGAAAATAATCAAACACTCACACCCAGTCAAAAGATCTGGGTTTAATCCATCACCATTCTTTAGCCCACTCTGCCACCCCAGTTCAGACATGGCTATGTGCAAATCAGTCTGACCCTGTGCCTCATGGGAACAGTCCAGCCCGAACTGCCAATCCATGCCTTCCCTGGACCGGAAACAAGCTTCCGAGGACCGGTTTCTGGCATTCCAGCCGTCTTCAGCCCGGCTTGCTTGAATCCAGTGGCAAAGTGAGCAAGGGACTCACGTCTGAGCATACCCTGCCACACTTATGGCGGCCAAAAGCGGTACAAAAGGGGGTGGTAATGGACAGAGCATCTGAACCAATCAAACACTCACACCCAGTCAAAAGATCTGGGTTTAATTCATCACCGTTCTTTAGCCCACTCTGCCATCCCAGTTCAGACATGGCTTTATGCAAATCAGTCTGACCCTGTGCCTCATGGGAACAGTCCAGCCCGAACTGCCAAGCCATGCCTTCCCTGGACCGGAAACAAGCTTCCGAGGACCTGTTTCTGGCATTACAGCCGTCTTCAGCCCGGCTTGCTTGAATCCAGTGGCAAAGATACACAAGGCAACAGATGGCAGTAGGTGTGGCACATTAAGGGGGAGGAGTCGCAGTAAGAAGTGCGAGTACTCAAGGTTTTAAACAACACTGTCTCATTCATAGGATGCCTAATTGGCGAGGAGGAGGTGTTAATATGCGCATTAGCAGGAAGACTCCGTGATAGAAAGCTTTATGCCTCATCTGGCGGGCCGTCTGGGGTCAGTGCCAATAAGATAGCCTGTGAATGGCAATCATTGGTGCTCGGTTGCAGGTGGCAGGCATTGAGAAATTAAAAAAAAAATTACATACCTCTAGTGTACAAGCATGATTGTGATCCTGTTTCAAGAAAACATGACATTCTTTATTCCTTCCTTTATATTTTTTGTTAACTGTTTCCATGTGCAATGCCAGCTGTTTCTGTGCAAATAGCCCTTCTCAGCGAGATATGTGGATCGCAGTCTGCTCTTCCTTTACTGTTGCCTTTGCAGAAGTAAATTGCCATTTGCTTTCATGCCTTTCTTTATTCCTATTCTAATCTTCCTCAATAAAGCTGCACTTGCACTTTGCATCATTAAGGGTTAGAACGTTTTGCAGCAGGTAACTTTCAAGAGAGATTTTGTATCACAGTTTGATGCCAGTCCAATAACAAAAATTTCAAACACTGCCAAAAGAGAGGCTGCCTCCCCTATCCCTGCCTCTTCGAACAGGGTTCTTAACGTTACTTGCTTAAAGTTCCCTGGAATTCTGTACAATAAATGCACAATTTTTGTTTGAAATAGAATGTTCTACCTTTCAATGTTTTCAGTTTGGTTTGGTAACTTTCTAAGTGCATGCAGTTGTTACAATCTCTCCATAGCCCTCTCTCACATAAATAAGAAAAAATACTAGCTGCAGCATCTTCTTTTGCTTGTGACAAAAATAAATGTGGATAAATACAGATAAAATGACAAAAAAATAAATATGCATAAATACAGACGGAAATGGTAAAAAAATAACTACCATAAAACCGGGTGCCCTACTTATAATGCACCTTCCAACAGGCAGGTTCTGTGCTGGGGTTGGGTCAGAAATCAGATGATTGGTGTGGAGGAGTTGGTAGTCATTGCGGTATTTGGTGAGGTGTCTTTTGATTATTTTCTCTAAGACCTTGTCTGAGAATGTTAGTAGGGACATTGGTCTGTAGTTAGCACATGCTGAAGGATGCCACATAGGGTTTCTTCAGCAACTGAAGTACAGTTGCATGCTTCCAACCATTTGGGTATGTTGTAGAAGAGGTGGAGGCATTCCAAATCGGTGTGCGCATAGAGCTAATGGGATGCAGTCTGCTTGAGTAGAAAGTGTTCTCTTGAGGCCCCTGAGTAATGGACTTCATGGTGGCAGAAGATTCTTCTGGGGTGGTGACGGGTCATGTGGATAGCATTGGTTCTTTGGATAAGATCAAGAGGCATTTGGGTGTTGGGTGCGGTTTCCGGTTGAGGTTTCTGTAAATTATGGTGATTTTGGTGGTGAAGAATTGAGGGATATTTTTGCAGAGGTCCTGCAAGGGTTTTTTTGCGTTGGAGGTGGCCAAGGTTGAGGTGAAATCCTTCACAATGGCAAAGGTTTATTTGCTCGTGTTGATGCGGGCATTGATGCTGTGCACCAGATGGGACCGTTTGGTGCTCTGGATTATTTGATGACAAAAGCTAAGGGCAAATTTGAATGTGCTCCTGTTTGCATTCTTCTGGCTCATTCTCAATTTGAGCTCCAACCGGAGTGTCTCTGACTACTGTATGAAGGCCTGAGTGTCCAACTACAACAGCTCACTTAAAAAAAAGAAGTTGGCTGAATGCAGGCTTGCTTTGTTTAACATTTTTATGGTGCTTTAATTTAACTACTCTCTGTATTCTTGGGGTACCAAAAAAAATAAATTTTGTGTTCAATAATTGTTACAACTATGTTGAATTTCTAACTGAAAACCTTCAAAAAGAAAACACAGAATTACCATACATGAACATTTTTCCTGGGGCGCTGCGTACAACCAGTTTTTCATGCTACCTGATAATATTTCAGAATCTTTCACTCAGTACAACTTTTCAGAAACGATAATTCTCAACTGCAATATATAACTGGCAGAAATTCTAATTGTGAACAACTACAGATAGATAATACTTGGTTCATTGAATAATACATGATTTGATTATTAATGAATCTCATGATATTTTATTAAGCAAAACCAATTACTTCCTTGGTTTTAATATTAATAATATTATTGTAATGTCCTTGTAGATTAGCTAGTGCCAGGTAAAAGCCTGTCAATGGTGAACGTCAGTACATTTGCAGGGCTCTGAATTGTTTCAAATTGAAAAGTATTATGTTACTTGAACTGCCTGTAAAAAATGCCATAGATCAGAGGCTACTCTAAATTTCAATCACTGTTCATGGAATTTATAGGCATATAGTTGCACAGATGATTTAACAAATTCCCATAAATCATCACCATTATATGAATAATGACTATCAAGTCAAGTCAAGTCAACAACAAGCTTTATTCGGTTAAAACATTTTTAAAACCTTCAAAGGACAGTGCCACACAAAATTCATGAAGAAGATTCACTACATACATAGGATAAGATTAATACCAACATACATATTTTATAGTTATTAGAAAAAGACTGTTTAAAATATCTTGGCCCCTACAGACACAATACTTGGCATTCGATATACAAATAAAGAGATTGTCACCCGCTGAATATGCATTTTAAAAATTTCATGACAATAACATTTTCATACCAATAAAAATTCCTTAATCATAAAGTCAGCACAAGTGCAAAGGTAGAAAGCTCATAACATAGTAACTGCATCTTATTAATGACTATCATTTGTGATTAAGCTTCCCTTATCTTTTATATGTATTATTTAGTAAATATACGTTTGATTGATTTCTTCTGTGCTGCATTTATCACTTTCTGTATAACAGCTAGCACCGAAAATATATACAATTATGAAACACAGTTGCAATCCATTAGCACTCCCACTACTGAATAGAGACTCATGCATCTCTTAAGCCCATGATGATGGCTTCTCTCTCTTGCTTTGGTTTTCCCACGTGATTGCAGAATGCTCTAAAGGCTATCCAGAGTTTAAAGCTGTGGAAGGCCCTTCAGACTTCATGTACAGGTTTGTCATGCTCATTTGGATTTTGGAAAGGTAAGTTTGTTGTCCAGGCCCAAAGTTCCACTTTGACTGGACAAATGGACTTTCAATTATGAACTTAGGTGAGCTCTCAAGAAGGGACATGGAGCCTTATGAAAAAGATGGCAGTAATGATGGGTGTTAGAACTGGGGGTCTCTAGTTGGCTGAGGTGCATACCTTAGGACAAATAGGGACCCTTGCTTATAAGTCAAGGAAAAGAAGGACACCTTCTCAGACAGCCCCTGCCCACCCACTCGGTAGCTGTGCACAAGCAGCCAGGCTTATCTCCAACTCAAATGTGTAAAGTATTTGCAACCCCGCTCTCAGTAATCCAATGATGACACCACAAATGGACTCCACACCAGTTTCATAAAAAAACAAGTATATGTTTATATAAAAAAATATACTGTGAGACCACACAATAAAAATCCAACATATGCGTATTTGTAATATTTCACCTGGTGGGTTATTAGGCCTGCAAGCCCTTGTAGGTTCTTGCAGTATTAATGAGAAATTCTAGATGATCCAATGTAGTCCTAATGCAATGCTATGCAGTTAGTAATGCAAGAATCCGGCACTTAGTAATGTAAAAAGAATGCAGTTCGCTATGCAACAATCAGGCAGTTCGCAATGCCAAAATAATGCAATTTGTAATGCAACAATCAGGCCGTTTGTAATGCAAAAATAATGCAATGCATAATGCAACAATCACGGAGTTCGTAATGCCAAAATAATGTGCTCTGGCACCGATCACGGTGCTCTAGATTGGTCTATATGCCACTCCTGCTAACTCGCGGCCAGCTACTGCCAAAATATGCCCCCAACAAGGGTCTGATGTAAAACAAAGTGTAGCTCCACACACTGGCCCCGGTACTGCCACTCCTCGGCAAGTACGGGCCGCAATATGGACTTCAGCGGAGACTCGGTCTGGAAGTGAGGAAAGGCCGAGAGTGTTTCTCCTGTAACCCAGACTGCACCCCAGGCACAACCACAAGACAGGCGTGCTCGCTGAGCGTTACCTGGGGGTGCGATCTCACTCTCCCCTCCTCTTCTCGCGACTAGGGCCTCGGATGCGACTTTGTTGATCTTGGGCAGTGAAACACTCCCCCCCCCCCCCCCCCCCCCCCGATGGGGGTGGCTTGAGGTCCCTCCTTGGCAACGACAGGCTCGGACCAGCGGCACATCTCCTCTGGGGATGCCGGTCTGGGCTGATGGCAATGACGAAGGTCTCAGGCTGCAACAGGGCACACGCACACATCGTCGCTGAGACTCACTTAAGCTCCGGGTGCCCAAGATCACAGGGCAATCCGCATGAAGATCTCAGGCTGCAGAAAGCACACACACACACACAGTGTCACTGAGACTTGAGCTTCGGGTGTACACGATCACAGGGCAATGCTCACAAAGGTCTCAGGCTGCATGAAACACACGCACACAGCGTTGCTGAGATTCACTTGAGCTTAGGGTGTACACGATCACATGGCAATCCTCACGAGGGTCTCACAAAGCACATGCACAGAGCGTCGCTGAGACTCACTTGGACTCCAGCTGCACACGATCCCAGGACAATCCTCGTGAAGGTCTCAGGCTGCACAAATCACATGCACACAACGCTGCTGAGACTCACTTGGACTCCGGGTGTAAACGATCATGGGGCAGTTCTTACGAAGGTCTCCGGCTGCAAAAAGCACACGCACACAGCATTTCTGAGACTCACTTCTGGAAACGTTTATGTTCCTGAGTTTCCACAACAGGGAGCCAGCTCTCCTCGGGCCCTTGGGGACAAGTTGCTTCAGGACATAGCACACAGCAAAGTCCTTTCAAGCAGGGGATATAGCACACAGCAAAGTTATTTAGCCTCTCCTTGGTTAAATCAGCAAACTGCAGGTAGGCCCCAAAACACACAGCAAGGGTCAGTCTTTTTCTTCAGTCTCAGGAGCTGTTTCTTCCTTGGCAGAGGTTCCTCTTGACCACAAAGTAGTTTCAATCCTTTTCAGTCTTGATCAATCCAAAGTCCAGAGGTTTCAGCTCTCATAGTTATACACCTAATTGTCTTTGGAATCTTTGTGTTCAGGGGGGCACTGACCCCTGTCCAAACTAGTTCTGGGTGTCTCCCTGCCAGTGACACCTTCTCCCTTTGATAATGGAAGTCTGGATCCTCAATCACTCAGCAGGAGATAGAGCCACTGTTTTATGGAGGCAGCCCAGGCCTCTTCACCTCCAGGGGCTACTCCTCCCCTCTACACTCCAGATGCAGGTCAGCCTGTTGCTGTCTCACCTCCTCCCATGGTTCAAGACATTCCCCAGATCCTATCACTTTCAAATACAGTCAATCCACAGCCAGGCAGAGACACACAGAAATGTTAGAACACAAAAAAACAACCACTTCTAAAAGTGTGAATTCTAAACACACAATGCAAAAACCACCTTCATGAAAAGATGTGTTATTAAATTGTGAGTGCAGGCATACTAAACTTCTCCTCTCCATCTTAAGCCTATGTGAAGATAGGCTGGAAACATATTACACAGCCTACCCATTCTGTCCTATGGGCAAGATGGCCTTTCAACAGTGAAAAATTAAAGGGAGAGTATTTCACTGTCAGAACAGGGTACACGCCTCAGTACATGTCCTACCTTTCACATACACTGCACCCTGCCCAGGGGGGTACCCTGGACCTACCCTAGAGGTGTCTGATGTGCATTGAAAAGGAAGGATAAGGCCCGGCAAGTGGGTGCACTTGTCAGGCCAACAAGGCAGTTTAACAAACTGTGCACAGGCACTGCAGTGGCAGGCCTGAGTTCTCTCTTTAAGACTACAGGTGTGAGTGGCACAATTAGTGCTGCAGACCCACTAGTAGCTTTTGTGTTACCAGACCTGGCACACATAGTGCCCATTTCCATGGGACTTTACTTGTAAACCAAATATACCAATTATGGACAACCAATTACCATTACACTTTACAGAGGGAGAAATTGCACTTTGACACTAATCAGCAGTGGCAAAGTGCCTAAAGCATCTAAATTGGCAACACCATGTCAGAAAAAAGGTCTTGGGAGAAGGCAAAAAGTTTAGGGAACTCTAGACAAAATGGGCCAAGTCCAGCAATGGAGAATCCTCAACAAATCAGTGGATATGTAAATGTAAAAGTGTTATTACCACTGAAGGATTCCCCAATGGAGGAAGTATCATAACCATGCAAGGACGAGAATGCTCCTGAGGTAATTACACTATCAATTATTTTCAGAGGATTATACAAGACCTCCAATCTGAAAGTCAGATCATTTTAATTTTTTTGAAGATTCTTTATTTACCCAAAGTTTTATATTACTCCAATAAACACCCATGTTGATAAAAGATCATAATGATGCTCATTGGAACTACCAGTACTTTGGGACCAATTTAGAGTTTGGTGTAGCAGGATATTTTCCAAAATGTGATGGATGTCCCATATGCCATATTTAGAGTGCCAGTTATACCAATGCACTCTTAATATGGCAGATAGAACATCAACCACTTTTTATTGGATGTCTCGATTCACTCAGATGTTGATAATGCCCTATGGGCCGGATTTAGCCCTTCATGGTAGTCTGTGCATCAGGGTGGCAAAGGACAATTTCTCTGCCATTCTGACGGACTTCTGTCTGTCAAATTTAGATATGACCACTGGCCCAGGGGCCATCTCCGTACATTGAAAGGAACCACGGCCATTGCAGTTCCATTCAATGTACAAAATGTTTGGTGGATGGTCGCCATGCGTGTTGATGGCCCTCCACCAACGTTTAACATTATTTTGTTTTTCAGAAGCAAACAAATAAATCTGGAGTTGGTTTAAAAAAAAAAAAAAAATGACTGCCACACCCTGGTAGTTTTATCCAAAGGTGTGAGTGCCATGTTTTTCCTGTACCTCACCGTCAGGTTTTCCTGGTGGTGAGAAACAGGAGAAAACAATACATCACACTGTTCACAGTCATACTAAAAAAAGCAGGACGTGTAATGTCCTTCCACTATAATATGTAATATTCTTCATCCGATGGCCCCATCCACAGAAAACTTAACTACCACCGATCTTGATTTTGGTGGAGTACCCTGTTCACAAAACTCTAAATTGAGTTCTTAGTTCTTTTTATATTTTCAGCAGTACTTTTCATTTTTCATTTTTTTTAAATCAAGTTAATGCATTTATATAGTTTTATAAAACATATGCTCCAACGCAAGACACCTGGGACTGGCTCGAGGCCGCAGGGACATTTTCAGGCCCCCGGCCGACTGACAGAAGACACATGCACTGAGACAATGGAAAAAAGAATACACACCAAAGCTGACTATAGCACCGAACTTAGAACAGATCATCAAGGAGCTCCAACAGGATGTGCGGGAAGCAAAACGAATATCGGACTTGACTAAAGACTCGGACAGAGAAGGGATGTCTGTTCGGTCCTCCAATATTAAAGGCTCCTCGATTGCCTGCCCTTCTGACACTAACTCAACAACCCTACCAGATGTCACCCCACAAACGGCGGGAGGACTCATATAACAGGAATGGTATCCTTTGCATGGCAATATTTTATTTGATACTATGTTTTGTGTCTGGCAGTGCAGTATGTAAAAACTCTGGGCTGGTCTGGGGGCTTTGGGTGGGGGTGGAGTGTGGGCGAGGAGGAACCAGGACAAACTACCTCCTTAGAAGACGACACGCTCAGCGGGTTACACTAGCTCGTAGATAGCTGCGGCATCATGCAGGGTATGGATAATTCTAAGCATCGGGTGATCTTGTTGTATTTGAATGCTCTGTAAGCCTAGCACTCCTGTACCCACACACTTTAGATGGAGTTATTGTTTCACTTGAGTTTCACTCTGAGTTTGGGCAGCCCGCAGGGTTGTGAGGCCAGCTCTTTTGGTATTACAAGACTGCCATGTTGGCGTTGAGTTATGTATTTGGTCCTCCCTCGCCCTCCCACATCCAACATATACTATTCCTGGACGCTACTCTCAGACAGGCTTACTGGTATTCACCCCACCACTCTTGACTTAAGAGTCGGATTAAACTCACTGCGTGGTAGCACAACATGGAATGTCTGGGGCTTGTGCACTCCATCCCACAGATACGCAGTATACGCATACCTCAAAAGACACAACGTGCAGATAGCCCTCCTCCAAGAATCCCGATTAACACACACAGAGACAAGTAAGCTATAGCGTAGATGGCTGGGGCAAGTCTTATCCACAAACTACTCAGCGTTTGCTCGCTGTGTCTTGATTTGGGTCTGACCGAGTGCCCCCCTCCTTGTAGATGAAGTAGTCACGGATCCCAAGGGTAGATAAATATTTCTTAGAGGCAAACGGGGTAGGAGATGTCTTTTGATAGGCAATATATGTGCACATATCACAGAACAAGGACCTTTTTTTTCACCAGATGGTACAATCTGACCTGGGTAACAGGGAGCGACTTTAATAGCGTACTGGACACAGCCCTGGATCGCTCATTCCCACCACTACGCAGTACAGCGGCATCCACAGGGGCCCAGATACCAGAGGCTTGGGCAAATAACTGTGGATTGGCGACAATATGGAGACACTGTAACCCTGACACCAGGGTATACTCCTATTACTTGGTTCCACATACTTTACATGTTTGGCTGGATGGGTTCCTAAGCATAGACAACCTACCAGTATACATAACACAAGCAGAATATCAAGGATGCACACATTCTGATCACAACCCGCACTTCACGACGCTGGCGTGGGATGCACTGCGCCCTACGATACCAACATGGCATCTTGAACCTGCTTTGCTTGGAGGCCTGCCCTTCCATGAATCTATCCACATGGCAATGGAGGACTATTTCGCCCATAACACTGGCACAGCGTCATCAAAGCTGGTAGAAAGGGATGGACACTAATTATACAGGGGTGCTGTCTGGGACTGGGTTGCGGGATGCAGAGGCAGGTGGAGGTAGATCTTCAAGAGGTGGAATGTGAGCTGCTGACATTGAAGATGCAAGGATCCACTGCTTCAGCACACTCCTCAGGGTTAACGAAGGCAAGGTTGAGACACACAGAATTACTCGAAAGACTGAGGTGCCTGAACTATGCAGCACACTCAGTCAAGACACACGCAAAAGCAGATCCTCAGGAACCCTATTAGTGTGGATGATTTGGCAGGATCATTCCTGTATGCCCTTAATGGCACTACGGTCATTGGAAGGGATAATGAGATATACTCAGCTTGAAATACAGAAAGAGTTGGTAATTCATTTCACCTCTCTGTACCAAACAACTATGGAAGCGTCTGACTTGAAGCAGAATAGCTTTCTAGATGGCCTCCCATTTAGGACACTAACCCCAGAGCAGTACCTGGAACTAGGAGCACCAATTGCACCCAGCAAGTTACAAGGAGTGATTAGATATTTGGCCTCAAGCAAGGTGCCAAGCCCAGGTGGGATCCCATCTAAGTTCCACAAGGCCTATCAGGACATCTTAGCTCCGACATTGCAGAAGGTATTTGAAAAGGCAGTGCAGCTATCGCATCTGCCGAACTCCATGAACAAAGCCACTCTGGTTGCTTTACCAAAGCCAGACAGACACCCAACCCAGCTTGGAGCCTACAGTCTATTGGAACTGCTGAATGGGGATGACAAACTACTAGCTAGCATACTCGCTGGGTACCTGACCTCATAAATGCTGATCAGAACTTTGCACAGGCTATTCCGTGTCATGCGATACACACCCCAGAACTGGCCCGATTCTGGCTGCCTGGTGCTTGATCTTTAAAAGGCATTTGACACAATAAAGTGTTCCTTTCTTTTTAATGTTCTTCCCTGATACAAGTTTGGCCCTAGCTTCATCTCGCTGATCAAACTATTACAATTTTCAATCTTTATTTCGGCCAATTTGACCATCAAAGATATACAATAAAACACATATAATACAATATAAAACCTTTCCACCATAAAAAAATGAGTACTTCTTGAGTGACAGTAGATAAAAGGTCATACATTAAAATTCATATTCTTGTACTTAAGTAATCAACTGCGACTTTAAAATACGGGTGCGGGTATGCCAGACACTTGTAAGGAATTTGGCTAGTGCAAACACCGTTGGTCCCGAGACATCAGTTTTTAAAATTCTATACATCGGGAGGTATTGCCTACAACCAAAGTTTCTGATAAGGGGTAAAAGCCAATATTTTCTGGCTGCCTTATAAGTTGGACAGAACAAGACCACATGCAGGTCGCTTTCCTCAGTACAAGTGCATGCCGGGCATTGCTTGGTGGAGGGCGGTGTTGACCAGGAGCTGGTGTATGACCGCAAAGGCAGTGTGCCATATCTCCATTGGAGAAATAGCTTCCTGGTCAGCCTAGGAGTCATCCCATCCAGGACCCTCTCCAGCCTGTAGGAATCCTTGCTTTGTATAAATGCAGATGTTAATGACCCCTCGCGCTGGCAATCTAAAACAATAGCCAGTTTCTGCTCATAATAAGCCTTGGCCAAGACTCTTCGCGGGATCATAAGTGACGCATTAGTTGGATCGGACCGTAGATCTGGGAACCCTATTCTCTCACAGGACATTTTTATATATTTTATGCAGGGAATCTGCAAGGCTTTGGGGTGGGTTAGAAACTCCCTCAGTTCTACCCTGTAAGTAAAGAGTTCCTCACTGCTCCATAACCTTCGCCAGAAAGCTATGGGTCTGAGGCCCAATTCATCTGCTATGGGTCTCAGGCCCAAGTCCATCCTCAAAGGGAGGAGCGGTGTACTAGACGGGAGTGCAACTATCTGTCTAATGAATTTATTCTCAGTTATAGACAAATTATGGGCAGGTGTATGGCCCCACAATTCCGCCCCATATGTGATGGCACCCCTGGCCTGTGCCTTGTAGATTTGGATAACCGGCCCCAGTGGTCGATATGTGGAACTTTTCATCATCCGTGCAATGCCGCCTGTGGTCTGCACTAGTTTGAGATTAGCCCTAGTCTGGTGTGTTCCCCAGGACATGGTTTCATTCAACGTTACACCCAGATATTCAAAGGTGGAGACTCTCTCTAGACGTGATGATCCCAGCAAGGGGTTCGGGCGTGATCTTTGGGTTGGTTAACTTAGTTTTTATAGCATTGATCTCAAGCCCCCTTTCCGTGCAGAAAACCACAAAAGAATCAAGGATCCTCTGTATCCCCATGGGGGTTTTGGACAGCAGCAGGGTATCATCTGCAAACATAATTGCAGGTACCCTGCTGCCGTTCAGTTTAGGGGCATCAGTATATTCAGTGCCATTGAGATGAGCGATTACCCCGTTGACAAAGAGGCAAAACAGGGTCGGTGCCAGTACACAACCCTGCCTCACCCCTCTGCCAACGGGGAATCTGTCCGTTAGTTCCCCAAGCTTCCCGCACCTAACCCGGGCATAGTTGTTTTGGTGCAGTCTCTGTAAGATTACCAGAATGTCCGGGGGGATCCCCATCTCGGCCAGAACACTCCAGAGTTTCCCTCTAGGCACCAGGTCGAAGGCGGCCCGCAAGGACACTAACCCCAGAGCAGTACCTGGAACTAGGAGCACCAATTGCACCCAGCAAGTTACAAGGAGTGATTAGATATTTGGCCTCAAGCAAGGTGCCAAGCCCAGGTGGGATCCCATCTAAGTTCCACAAGGCCTATCAGGACATCTTAGCTCCGACATTGCAGAAGGTATTTGAAAAGGCAGTGCAGCTATCGCATCTGCCGAACTCCATGAACAAAGCCACTCTGGTCGCTTTACCAAAGCCAGACAGACACCCAACCCAGCTTGGAGCCTACAGTCTATTGGAACTGCTGAATGGGATTACAAACTACTAGCTAGCATACTCGCTGGGTACCTGACCTCATAAATGCTGATCAGAACTTTGCACAGGCTATTCCGTGTCATGCGATACACAGCCCAGAACTGGCCCGATTCTGGCTGCCTGGTGCTTGATCTTTAAAAGGCATTTGACACAATAAAGTGTTCCTTTCTTTTTAATGTTCTTCCCTGATACAAGTTAGGCCCTAGCTTCATCTCGCTGATCAAACTATTATACAATAGCCCAACTGTGAGAGTCAGATCTGGACCTAATCTCACAGCCAGTAGCAATAGGAAGAGGCATCAGACAGGGATGCCCCCTCTCCCCCTCCTTTTCTCGTTATTAATCGAGCCACTAGCTATATTTATAAGATCCTTGGCCATGACATGGGGCATCCCAATGGGAGGGGATATGCATGCTATCTCCTTGTATACGGATGACTTGCTCCTCTATATGCGAAATGTTAAGCGCATACTGGAAGCCATATCCAGGATACTCACTCTATTTGCGTGCCTGGTAGGGCTGCGGGTTAACTGGGGTTAATTATGCCTCTTCCCATTTACCTCTCGCTCCCCGAGCCAGGCACCTGGGTCAATGGTATCCAAGTCGAATGGCAGCCAACCATGTTTAAATACCTAGGCATTTGGATATTTCATAAAGACAAGGACCTATTGGATGGCAACCTCACTAGGGCTATCACCTTATTATCGGCACAAATAACTCTTTGGAAGATGCCTGCCTTTTCTGTAGCAGGAAATGTGTCACTCATCAAGATGGTGGTCCTCCCAAGACTCCTTTATTATTTTAGCAATCTACTGTTATATCTACTGCCATCCTACTTTCAATCACTTGGACGCATGCTCCCCGAATTAGTTTGGATTAAGTCAAGGCTCGTAGTGGCGCTCACAAAATTATATTTACCCAGTGATCTGGGTGGCCTGACAGTGGCCAATTTAGAACACTACTATTTAGCAGTGCAACTACAATGTATGACCCGATGGATGGTGGGCTTAAACCTGTCAGGCACAGCTGGGGCGGGCACTCCATACACATTGCACGTTTTACTCTCAATTTTCCACCCTTGCAGTAGCAGACTTGGCCCCCTTCCACTACTACTACATGTGGCCATTTGCTACTTTTGCAGATCTTTATCTCTCACTAGAACCATTATACCATTTGCACCAGCACTCCCGCTTATGGGAACGCTCAGAGGAAAAAAGCCAACATCCATGGCAGACTTAGATACCTGCAAAAAGAACAATTTATGGACTGAATGCTAAAACAATGCTAAAAATTCAACCCCGGTACAGAGATCTAGGCCTCAATCCATCTTTTATTTTGCAGTCCATGCCATTCCAGTTTAGACCCAGCCATATGCAAATCAATCTTGATCCTGCTCCCCATGGGAACAGTCCAGCCGGAACTGCCAGGCCAGGTCCTCCCTGGACCAGATACGAGCATCCTGGGACCAGTTTCAGGGTATAACCCCTCATCAGCCAGGTTACCTTGACTCCAGTGGCATGGAGAGGAAGGGACACACATCTGAGCATGCCCTTCCCAACTGGGGCGACAAATGCAAAAATAACAACTGTTGAACGGAATACTGAAACAACACCAGTACAGAGCTCTGGGCCTAAATACTTCGTTTTTATGCACACAATGCCATTCCAATTAAGACCGAGCAATATGCAAACCAGTCTTGACCCTGCTCCCCATGGGAACTGTCCAGCCCGAACTGGCAGGCCAGGTCGTCCCTAGACCAGAAACAAGCAGCCTGGGACTGGTTTCAGGGTATCACCCATCATCAGCCAAGCTAGCTTGACTCCAGTGATATGGTGAGCACGGGACACCCGTCTGGGCATACCCTTCCCACTTAGGGCGACAAATGCAACTGGGGTGGCCTAGTGAGCAAAAGAACAATGGCTTTAACCCATAACTCTACACTGGGGGTGAATGTTTGATTCAATCAGCCTTCCGTCCAGCACTTTTTGCCCTAATTAAGATGGGTAGGCTCAGACGTGGGTCCCTTGCTCGCCGGGCCACTCAATTTAAGCTAGCCTATATGATGAGGGGGAAATCATAATGTGTTGAAGGGCAGTGGGGAAATGAAAGCCGTTGTGTAGGCCGAAACCTAATGCCTACCTCAATCTCCAATGCAAATACACTGGTGTAAAGAGCTGTGTTTTAGCGCTCTACAACATTTCAGGTGATTGTCTAACATTCTCATTCATGCTACAGTCAAGTTCCAGTGTTTTGCTTTTTGAGTAGGAAAGAAGGATCCAACAGCTGTTAATCTTTAATAGGGTTTTAGTTATTCAAATATATGCAAATCCAGAATATAGATGGGTGTGTACATGAATGATGCCAGATGATATATTCATTAATGACCTCCGGACGTATGTGTGCCAATGATCCCAAGTAGTATATTGATTACAATTCAGGCAGTATGTGCATTAATTTTGCCAGACAGGACATGGACCAATTCTCCAAAGCAGTATGTGCTTCAATTGTCCCAAGCAGTGTGTACAACAATTGTCATATCCATCAATTGCCCTAGGAAGTTTATGTATTAAGTACCCCAGGCAGGATGTGCATCAGAGGAACTGACAGCATATTCACCAACAGGCTCGGGTGCCACATGCGTCACAGCTCATAAGCAACATAACCTATGACTATGACTTCAATGTTTCACTTAATTAAATGCCAACCTATTGGCTTTGTAAATGCTTGTTTACCTTACCTGTACATCACTTTTGTCACCTTTCAGGATTATAGTTCTTTGCTCTTCAGAAACTTTGCAAATGAAAAAAAAACACCCATCCATAGACTGGGCTACAGGAAAATGTGGATTTTTTTTAATTTTCACAAGTGTTTTAGGCCAAGTCCAGTCTCCCAGTCTTTCAAAAAGAGCAAACTGAAGGCAGGCTCCCAGCTTTCTCACAGGTCAGTCCTCCCCTGATGCACTCACATCAGTGTATTGCAAACGAACATAGGAGCAGGAAGCATTTTCATATTATTGAGTTCATGTTAGATGCTATTAATCAGTGTAAACCTGTTCAGAGACACCTCGGGCTTCCAGTTCTCCACTGGTGTTTAATCTGACACCTTCCAAAGCATCTCTGAAAACACACAGGGGCATATTACCAAGCAATAGCGATAATTATCGCTATTGCTTGGTTAGAGACAAAAATGTATCGTCGACCTGTGGCGATTTTTATCACAGATAAACCTTGGTATTACCAAGGTTTATCGCAAATGCGAAAATCGGCCGCAATGCATGAATATCGCCGAAAAGTCAGCGATATTCAGGCATTACCGAGCTAATGCTCTTAGCCATGTTATCCACCTCCCATTGGATAACATGGCTAAGAACTGCTCAGGGCAGGTGTTAGCTTTTGGAGATATTCGCGCTTAGCGCGAATATCTCCAAAAGTTGGTAATAGGAGATAGTGATGTTAGCGACTGTTTCCAGTCGCTAACATCTTGGCACGCCCACTTTACATGTCATTAGTGATAAATATCACTGACATGCAAAGCGGGGCCCAAGAGGGTTGCTATCTCCTACTAGCTGTCGCTAACTGGTGTTATCGACAGCTAGGTAATAGGGAGATAATTTTATCTCCGCTTTCTTGGCTTTAAAAGACAAGAAAGCGGAGATAAACCCCCATGATAATATGCCCCACACTTCGTATCAAGGTTCTGAAATCCATGCACAACAAACAAGGATTTCGGATGCACTCTCAGGCCTTTTCTTTCATCGTTTCAAGAAATACGGATTAGAATGCATTGCACATGATAAATCGCCGCGCACCACTTTACCTATTTGCTGACCGAGTATTTATTTAAATTTAGCAAGCTTAATTGTTCCCACGAAACTCTGCTATTTCATCTTGCTTTACTGTTGTTTTCTTTCTTTAGCGCTTTGCTGCAGCTCATTTAGCAAAATTGCATTTTAATGAGTCCCTGATGAGAGACCCTGGAGTTCGCATTCTGTCTTTAATGGACATGTTAGTCTTACCCCATGCTACAGACCCTATAAGTGTCTCTTCAGTCTTCCTGAGTGAGACAGCTCTTATATATCAGATGGTGTATTAAATTGTCGGTTTTACCGAGGGAATTGTTGCAGTAATCTGTCCATCGGTTTCAAATGAATAAAAGAATCCCTAAATTAGATCCGTTTCTTTTGGTCTAATAATTCTGTGCATACTCTGTCAAACAAAACGCATTAGGTCTGTTTAAGAAAAAAAAACATAATTAACAAGTATACTGTGGCAAAGATTCATTCCCCTGACTATCACCATACGACTCAGGATTTCATCCAGTGTTTCCTTCTATGTTAAGAGCAAAACACCGGATGCTGTAATAATACCATTACAGTGGAGAAGTGTGGTACTTCTGATTTATGTTAAATCATCTGATGATTGTGACCTGGTGCGATAATGACACAGTTAGCATTTTTCCTTATTTTCATACTCATATCATTGTAGTTAATTTGTGAGTTTACCCACATATTTGAACTGTAATCTGTGCTCTCCGATTCATTCCATGTTCTGAAGTTAAATTGTAGAAGTTCAAACTACAAAACATAAACACTTGCAAATACGGAATTCTTAGTTCAGCTATGCGCTTGAGGCTGATTACAAATATACCCAAGACACTCGGGCCTCATTTATGAGGCTATGCGTCACTTTCACGACGCCGGTGCGTCACATTTTGTGATGCACCAGTGGCGTAAAAAATGCGTCTTGTTGCGCCATATTTACAAAGTGACGCATCTAGGTAGATGCGTCACTTTGTAATCCCCTGCGCCACATTATACCTGCACCAGGTATAATGTATGACTGGGGGCGTATTGACGCAAGAAAGGGTCGTAGAAGTGACGCAGTGAAATCTATGAGATTTCACTGCGTCACTTATAGGACGCAAATGCGTCAATATCTTACGCCTGCCTCACAGCAGGCGTAAGACTGACACAAGCCCTTTCACATGGGGCTTGCCCCATGTGAAAGGACACATTGCTGGAGTTGCGTCACTTTTGTGACACACTCCAGCAATGCGTCACTTTTGCGCCATACAGATACGTCAGAAATACTGACGTATCTGTAACTCCTTGCGACATGATGCGTCATATTAAAAATATGACGCATAAATCATGTCGCAAGGAGGGCGCACTGAGAAGTGACGCATCGCTGCTTTCACGCAGCGATGCGTCACTTCTCATAAACGAGGCCCTTTATACTTTGTTCTGTATAACATGCTGCTGCCTGTTTGAATTGTGTTAGACGATAGCTTTTTAGAACCTTGGATATCTTCCACAATTGTCAGATCTTATGTTAGGGTGGAATATTTTACTATGAGTATTTAATAGTAAATTAGAATATTATCTCATTTACATGTATGCAATTGTGTGATTTTATGTCGACCTATGCAGAGTTCCATAATCATAAATAAAATAAACTTGAAACTTGAAACTTATCCAATTACTGTTATAAAACGAGTTTTTATTTCAGCCATTGTTCGGCTTGACACAGATTATGTTTAAATGCAATGTGAAATCTGGCCTCTAGTTTTCACATCCACAAATGTTACCCGAACATCAGGACACTTGTGCTCAAAAACGTGACTCACAATAATTACACTCAAATACAATTTTTGACACAACTTTGCAGCTGGGAAAGAAATAAGCCACAGTCGATCTTATATTTTCTTAAATATCGAGTCATCCTGTAAGGAACTTTGGGCCAGATTGGCAAAGAATTTTGAAGTTGCAAACAGTGCAATTCGCAAAATCCCTTTTCTTTTTGTAATGAAAAAAACTCCTATTACAAGATAGAAACTTTTTTCCCAAATCATAAAGAGGGCTTTGTGGCCCCTAACAAAATGCTTTTTAGAAAGGACGAGCAAGTGGAGTTCCTTCCAAATTGCGATTTGATATGGTATGTGTTAGAAATTGGGTCTCTAGTTGGCAGAGATATGACCCTGTCCAATCAGGGACCCGATCCTATTTAGGGTAAGTCTAATACACACCCTAAATTAACCTGCGCTCCCCCTCTGGTAGCATCACACAGAGAAGAGCAGGCAGGCTTAACTTAAGAGGCAATGTGTAAAGTTTTTGAGCAACAGTTAATAGAGTAAAACTGTGTATATACCAAACAAAAATAATCCACACCAGGTTAACATCAATGGAGCTCAATCCAATGAACAAAACAAGACCAGATCAATAAAAATCCAATAAGTGATGGGAGGAGCCAAGATGGCGACCTGAGCGGACGCGCAGCCTTCGGCTCCGCCGGCCCCGGAATCCCGCACCGAGATCCTGCTTGCCTTGTCCGCCAGTTTCTATCCTGAAGGGTGCGGGCAACGGAGCTGAAGCCACCGGTGTTCCGCCGGCCTCTCCACCCGCCCGGATTCCGGAGTTGTGGGCGGACGCACCCTGGCCCGGGACCCAGCTAGCTCCGAGACGCTCTGTGGACCTGTCGTCCCCTCCCGCGATCGCTTTGCTGCCGGAGTGGTGTGACCGGACGGCGCCTACCTGTGGGGACACGACTTGCGCGCTACCGGCTGACAGAGACCGTTGTACGCTCCCTGGACTGCACGGTGACGGTGGGCAGAGGCGCCGGACCAGCGAGTCCTTTGTGTTTTGGCCGCCATGCTTATGCATTGTTCTACGCGTCCCTCCAGCCTAGGACGGCGACCTCTGCCCGGATCTACCTGACTCACCACGCAATTATCGGCCTCCACGCAGCCATTAGGACCGGACGGAATACTACTGGCCAGGGATCATCAACAGCGGCCGGGTCGTGTCCCGCTACTTCCCCCTGTCTCCCCCGCACTACCGCGCTGGGTAGAAGACAAGATGGCGACATCAGCGGCTGGCTATCACACGGCAATCCGACGGAGCGGTGAACACTCCGGAGTGGAGGAGACCGGAGCAGACTCTCCCCCAGGGACTGCGACAATGGGGACCCTACAGCCTGAAATTACGCTTGCAGACGTGCTGGCAGCCCTGGGGGATTTGAGATCGGCGATGCAGAATAGCTGTAGCGAGCTGGGGGCACGTCTGGATGCCTGTACCCGCACTTGTAGTCAGGAGCAGGGGAATTGTTTCCTACAGTACTCCGGATGGGAGTTGTCGCAGCCTGCCACCGCAACATTGTTTCGAGGACACACAGTGGACGATACTGTAACTCTCTCTATGGCTGGTAGGGGTATGTTGCCGTTTCACTACGCAGCCACCGATACATTGTTTCTCCCTAGCTCCACGCTCGCTTGTGTGCAGCCATTCGAGGTGTCGGGGAATCGGCTACAAGTGCTTTGCCCCCCTGTTTCATTACCAATCAGCTCGCCCTGGACTTTGATCGCTTCGCTCTGTGCCTCTAACGGCTGGACCATGCCAGAGAGAACTGTGCTTAAGGGGGAATCCTTTTTTGGGACCGGACGCCATTCGTTCTTTGTCTGTGCACCTCCCCCTTCCCCCGAACGGCCATCTTCACTTCTTCTCCTGCTATTCACTGGACTGCCGAGCGGAGGGGGTGAGAGACTGAGTCCCAAATCGGGCCAGGGATAGGAGACTTTCTTTGCTTAGCATCCGGGCGGGTGGGTGGTGGTAGGGTGGACTTCGGATATGGCCTGTTTTGTCGCTGACTGCGCATTCACTCTCCCCGCTTGCTTGTTTACTGTTGCACTATCTAATGTTGCTCTTGGGGCGGGTAATGCTTATTGGGCCGGCGGAGTTCGCATGCATGTTTCATTGATCCTCCTCCCGAACCTTCTCGTATGGGAGTCCAGGGACGGGTTTCTGTTCCTACTCCCTGAGTCATTGGATTATACTTTTTCTTTTTGCTTTCCCTATTGCTTTCTCTCCTTCTTCTCTTCTCTTCACTCGCTATATTTCGGGTTTATGGGGCGACAGACACTCTGCTAGGGGGGGGCAGGCCATAGCCTCTGCATGTGTGTAGGGTGGGGGGTTACTTTTAGTTCGAGTTTTTATTTCTATGGTGCCTTTTCTTGCTCTTTTATGATTTCTCTCTTCTTTCTTGGGCCCGTGCTAGATACACTGGGGGATGGGTGGTGATGCATATGGAGATGGGTTGTTTAGGCAGCTTCTTGATGATTGACTATCTTGTGGCCATCCTCTGGTCGGGACTTACATGTTGTGAAGTGCTCTGCCAGGTACCGATGTTTATTGTTTAGTCCCGCCTACACGGACCTTGTCCTATTTCTTATTGTAGTTTAAGTACGGAGTACTATGACCTGTTTTTACTGCTCGCACATACAAAATAATTTTAAAATTAACCTACATTGATCCTGTGCCTGGGTATTGTGGCGCTTCTCAAGCTGTTCTTTCACCGTCCTCATTGCTATGCCGCATTACCTTGTCGCCATACTGCCTGCACTAGTGCTATATGACGTGTCGTGGCCGGCCGGATGGTTGTAGGCCCGTATGTGTATTGTCTTTTGAGCACAATAAAGGTTTTCAAAAATTAAAAAAAAAAAAAAAATCCAATAAGTAGAACCGGAGTTATTAATTTTGAAAGAATATCTTGAAATATAGTACTTTAAAGCATAAAGCACCAACTGGGGACATCTGGTTGTGCTTGATCGGGGTAGATCCAAAAGTTCAGACCGAGCGCAATGGAAAGCGGGTTGGATACAGGGACCAGCCTTGGGCCTGTGCAAACAGTATTTTAAAATGGAGGATGCATCGACGCCAAAGACCCGATGCGAGGACGCAATATATCGGCATTGATCCCTTCAGATGCAGGCGATGTGTCAGTTCGGATCTGCGCAGTCGGAGATGCATCATCATCGAACACCTTTCAATGAAGGTGATGCCTCGTTGTCAAGCCTTGCAGCCAGCGGTGCGATGTCCTCGTCTTTAGTGGTGATGTTTCGGCATCGAGGTGAAATGCATTTGCTCTGAGCAGCGAAATGACAGCGCTGTGTGAATTTTGGCATAAGACAGCCAGAAAACTCACTTCCAAGGACCCAGGACTGGAGTGACACAGCTTGGCAGGGCAGGACTCACAGTTGGCAGAGATCAGAAGCTCTAGCAGGGTTGTTGGAAGTGTTTGATGTCTCTGAGACTTCAAAACAGGTGGTAAGCCAGCACACCTTTGGAGTCACTTTGGTTCTGAGGATGTAGGCATGCAGGTCTAGGCCTTCGCACTCCCAGGCAAGCAGGGCAGGCAGAGCAAAACAAAAGTCTAGTCTAGCAGGGTCTAGCAGAGTGACAGTCATTTTGCAGCACAGCAGTCCTTCTTTCTGTTAGAATGTCCTCAGGTCCAGAAGTGTACTGAAGTGGTGGTGTCTGAGGTCCAGCACTTAAACCCAGTTATGCATTTGAAATGAGGGAAACTTCAACAAGAGGCCTTTGAAGTGCACAAAGTCCCTGCCCTTCCTGCTTGGCTCTAGACTCACTACAGGGGGGTATGCAGCTCTTTGTGTGAGGAGAAGCACAGGCCATTCAGGTGCAGGTGTCAGACCCTCCCTTTCATACTGCCCAGGATGACCCATCACAATGTTAATGGCCCATCAGGATGTGGATGGCCCATCAAGCACACATAAGCTCCCTCTATGTGTGACTGTCTATAAGGAATGCACAAATCAATTCAATTCAAATCTTTATTGCTTGATTAATTAAAATCTTACAATATAAAACCATCAATGACATAGCTATATTGGAAACAATACCTCAATTCCAAGAGCCAGGAGACAATAGTGTGGACACATTTGATTCCTCTATATTACAAATCTACAATTCTTTGCTTTTTTATAAAAAATCATGTTACACCCATTAAAATCATAAATTATGTGCAAATTATCCTGTGCAAATTAGATATCTATAACAACTGGTTTAAACTACCAAATTATCTATACTCGAATCCCAAGCTTCTAGTTTCTCTTTTGTTAAAATCAAGAATTTTGTAAAATTTGCATTCAAGGTTGTATCAGTTGGCTTGAAACAAACTACCAGAGCTTGTCTACAACTTAGTACTCCTTGTGTATTAATATCTCCTCCTCTCCTCCTTCATTTCTGGGCATATACAAACTAAGTGGATCATATTTTTTTCCCATTGATTGCAAAGTCTGCAAGGAGTCGGCTTGGATGGTCGCAGCCATGGCATTGCATGAGTTGATCCTGGGAGATAGCCAAATTTCGCCTTTTTAAATACATTTTTTAATTTGCTGATAAAGGCATCTCTAAATAAGGCTGCGGCTTGAGCATCTTCTACTCATTTATGACCATTCATGCATGTGCTCTTTTAGTAAGCAGTAATGCACAAATCCCCCCCCCCCCCCCCCCAGATGTGTATTCAGAAAGAGGCAGAAGGCACAGAATGATAAGTAAGAAAATGACAACTTTCTAAAAGTGCCATTTTCGGACGTTCAATTTAAAATCAAACTTTACCATAAGTTTTAATTTTAAATTGTGAGTCCAGAAACACCAAACTCAAAAAGTCTATCTTTTCCCATTTGGAAATGACATTTATAACATGTAATAAATTCATCCGAATGTTAACCTATGGGAGGGATAGGCTTTGCAGTAGTGAAAAACAAATTGAGGAGTTTTTCACTACCTGGACATGTAAAACTAAAAAGTACATGTCCAACTTTTTAAACACACTGAATTCTGCCCTTGAGGCTGTCCAGGGCCTATCTTAAGGGTGATTCATATGATTTAAAGGAAGCCTTGGGCCTGGCAAGGTTAACTTGGCAGGTCGACATGGCAATTTAACACTGCACCCACAGGCACTGCAGTGGCAAGCCTGAGACATGTATAAAGGGTTACGTAAGTGGGTGGCAAAATCGGTGCAACTGGGCACATGTAGTGCTCTTTACTAGGGACTTATATGTAAATTACATATAGCAATTGTGGATAAGCTAATATTTCCATGTTTTAAGTAGTGAGCACATGCAGTTTAGCACTGGTTAGCAGTGAATAAGTGCCTAGAGCCCTAAAATAAAATAAAAACGAATTCAGCAAAAAGGGGAGGAGGAAAGCAAAATGTTTGGGGTTGACCCTGCAGATAGGGCCAGGTCCAACAGAATGTTTCAATCATTTGTGACCACAGTTCAAGCCACAAACAATTGAAAACTTACCAACCCGCAAACGAGCTGGTAACTAGTTTGCAAAGGGTAAGAGGTATTCATAGATCCCGTTCCCTTTTGAGAATCATGGTGGCGGCATTGGGGGAGGGAGTAGGCAATGGTCTAGGGACCCACTGCTGGTTCTGTCTAAAGTTTTCTAAGCTGGTACAATTTTTTTAAACAGCACCAGTTTCTTTAAGGAACATAGACTACTTAAAAAAAAATCTGGAAATTCTAATGCAATCATCGGAATTGTGGTTAGTTGTCACTTGCAGGACACCACCCCTGTGATTGCAGCCAACTCAGTGATTATCACAGATTTCAACCTCCTAAATGAATATTAACTGTTCAGGTCATTCTGCCATCTGCTCAAGAGCCATTTCAAAATCTGATTCCAATTGCATTAAGTTTGAAACAGAGAGTGCTTCTGATAAGTTCGAAAACACAGAGCACATTCTAAATAGGTTAAATACACTGAACTGTTTCATTGGAGTACGGTCAACCATGTAGCTGAACTTGCTGCAACATGCTTCTGCCCCTTCAGAATTGTCACTGATACTTCCACTTCCTGGTCAGGCAGACCTGTAGTTCCTGCCTTCCTCTCTGTACTACTGCCTTGCACAGGCTGTTGGTGACAAAGAAGAGTGAGTGTGATGGGTAAGGGGCATTTGATGCCCTTCTAATGAGCTCAGATCGCACCACAGCAAGGCATACGTCTTTTGAACACTCCGCTACTGACAGCACTGACCAAGTGCCAAGCTTCCAGCTATCATTGGAGCGCAGTGATGCAATCCCAACTTAACTTTTGTTAACCGTTCATGTTCTTTTTTCTCTTGCGGGTTCTCAGGAACAGCCAATCCGCCATTTTGAAGACATTCTGAATCTAAGGAGTCTTAGAGCTTCACCGCGAGGCTGGAGTCTGGTAAGAAATCTGGAATAACAAGCATCTGAGTAATCTTGGGTGCAGTTTAAATATGGACTGCACCCAAGGTGGCAATGCTCTCACAAGATTATAAAATCTCGCGAGAACACAGTTCTGGATAGTTTTTGTACCATAACCAAAGTATTGTAGTGTGCTGGTCATAACCCATTATTCCTGACTGGGGTAGAAAGATTTGGATACAGTTGTGGCACTATACTTAGTTCATATTTACCTTGCAATGATTACCTTCTAGTGGGGACCCTTCAATAGCAGGAGAGTACACTTAAGACTGTCGAAATTCGCAGGTGATCAGGTAGGTCCTAGAGTCCCAAAGTAAAAACTTTAAAAGGGTGAAAAACAGATGCTGGGAGGGGTGAGGGAATGCTCGAAGCTGGGGTGGGGAGTGACCGAAGCACAGTTTAGGTATATTCATTAAGAATTGGAGAAGCTGCAGAGGTTCATGGTCAGGGATGAAGTGAGGATAGGCAAAAAGGTTTAGGAAGGTGGAGGTCCCACATTATGTGGGGACACATCATACCTGGGAATGTAGCAAAGGAAGGGGATGGTATTGATAAGGTGTTTTACTTCTGCAGAAAGGGGCCAAGCGAACAGTACAGAGGCGTTAAAAGATCATGCAGGACAAATGGGGCAGGTAAGATATTTATTAGACCCAGTTGCTCCCCAGAAAATTGTGGATGGGTGTGCAGGGGGGCATGCAAGCCAACAGCCATAAACAGGACAAAGAAGAAAGTCAATAGAGAGGTGTTGGATTTCACAAGGCCATGACGTCAGGTGGTGAGTTCTGTGACCATCGGGTATAAATGGTCCATGATACTTAGACAGAATGTAGTACACTTATCCTTGCTCAGAAACAGAACATATCTAATAAAAGGAATGGATGTTATAGGGGATGGTTGGGCAGGAAGGGACAACAGTAGAGAGTTTGGAGAGGGACAGAAATTATGGTGGGACACTGGTGGGAGCTTTTCCAGTGGCAGAAAGAGGGAGCTCTGGATAAGGCAAGGGGAGAGAAAGTGTTGGCGGAAGAGAAGTGCAGGAAAAGATCTCATCAAAGATGGAACAAGAGACATGCTGGGCCTTGTATGGGAAGGCTGGAAAGTAGACTGATGGTGACGGTTGAATGGTAGAATAGGAACTAACAGCCTAGAGCAAAACATGATAATCCCGGTGGTTTCTGCTTCAGGGCTCTGAGCCGCTAAAATTCTTACATCTTTTCGCCAAAAAATATTAAATATATGTATTTAAATCTGGGCTGCCTGCCCCAAGCCTCGCTCTGAACAAGGAGCCAGAAGCCAGAAGCCAGGCAGTAAATCAACTTTCTGCAATGTGACACATGATGGAAGGCTTACCTTTCCAAAATCCTTCAGTGTCATGGGCGTCTTTGGTTCGATCCTCTGTAGGACAAAAAGGCTGCCAGCGTCATGCTTTCAGGCATTGGAAGCTGTAGCCCTACATGAGCTCAGGCATCATTCAACACAAGCACAAAGGGAGAAATATGTGCATGTAGTGTTCTAATTTGTGGCATAACTGTTAAAAACTATTAAATGTTGTAAATGTGCATTCCTAGAATATGGCACACATGGATGGTGATTATTTAGGTCCTTGTTTACTTACATTGATGGGCACATGTTACTTGAATGTTTTATCCCCACTCTGGACATGTTTTGATTTTAAAGACAGATGCTGCAGCAAGCTAGATGTTTATGGGTGCATCATTCTGGGGATCTGGCTCTGTCATATGGCATTAAAACAGAGATTGAAAATGGTCCCTATTGAGCCCTATATGCATACCCTTATTATTAATGCCAAAGACACTGATTGATTTCTGAACAATGAATGTTAAAAACGTTAAGATTTTGCATGTCAGTGACTTAGTTCCAGTTTCTATTTAATGTGTTTTACTTAATCCTGCATTCCCTAAGAGTGTTAGCATTTTCCATCATGTTGTGTTTCTGTGTTTTTTTCGCGCATCTTATTACTCTTGTGTAGTGCATACTTTGAACTGAGTCGTGTCAGGTGTTTATGACGGGATGCAATTGAGAGCTCTGGGGCTAGATGTAGGTAAATGGCATTTACCAATTCGTAAATACCGAATTTTACCGATTCGGTAATTACAAATCGGTAAATGCCATGTAGGTAAATATTCGGTAACAATTACCGAATCGTTAGGATTCGGTATTTACCGAATCGGTATTTACAGATTCGGTAATTGCCATTGATTCCTATGGGCCTTGAGGCCCATAGGAATCAATGGCAATTACTGAATCCGTAAATACAGATTCGGTAAAATTACCGAATAGTCAAGGGTGGCAGGGTGTCACTTTGACACCCTGTTACACCCCTGATTCAGGCTTGTGTGCCAAGTGACACACATACATGCCCTTAGGGCATGTATGTGTGCCACATGGCACAGGTGTACATACACAGGTATTCGTTGTTTACCACCAACTTATAGTTGGTGGTAAATAACGAATCCTTAAGGCCCTGTGGCACTGTTTTCAGTGCCACCTACATCTCAAATTACTGATTCGGTAAATTTAGAGATTCGGTAATTTACAGAATCGGTAAATTTACAGATTCGGTAAATTTACAGAATCGGTAATTTTTAACCCCCCTACATCTCAAACAGCAAATACCGGTCGGTAAGGGCAGAAATCGGTCGTTACCGACCGGTATTTGGCCACCTACATCTGGCATCTGGTGCGGAGGCTGGAGGCAGTACTAGTTTTTCACAGTGTCTGTCAGTAGGTTGGCCTCTTTACAAATCAGACAGAAAAATGGTCATGTATTCTTATTGCAATTGAAATTCTGTGTACATTTCTGTGTAAGGGGTTCACAGTTTTAGAAATACTGACAAGGCAAATGTAGAAAGAAATTAAAGTGAATCCATGTCAGTGAGTACAGTGCATGTTTGGGGAGAGGTGTAGTGCCTTTTGGAGAGAGTGAAACTAGCATGCTGAAGAGGAAAGAGATGAGCTTTAAGATATGCAGAAGAACAAGATGTGGAGAGAAAAAGGGCATACATGTCTAAAGAAAAGTGCACATAATTGAAGGCCAACACTTCTTTCAGAGGCCCCAATAATATTTAATTCTTTAATTCAGTCTCACAATTTCTGAATTGAAACATTTTCAATATTAATTATTGACAGCAAAGTCACTGTTGTTACTCATTTGTCTTAAACAGCTAACAACCATTGGCAAAGCCTATGGTCCTGGCAGGTTTTAGGTATATGCCAGTTGTGTTATATACCTCAATTCAATAACAGAAAGCTCAGAGAGAAACCAAAATACTAGTCGGCTGGTCATTATGGTAACACAGAAATTGAGTGTACACCCCTTTTAGTGACCCAACTGTTTTCCTTGCACATAAAGCCCTGCCTGCACTAATTTCTGTATGATTGATTACAGCCACAGCTGTGGGTCCTTCCACAAGCGTGGTTAGAGAATGTTATTACAAAGCTGATGCAGCACACAGTGAATGATTTTGGGGAAGCACACAAGTTAAAGGGCCTGAAGCTGTCTCACTGTACAATGTGCAAACTACAGTAACTGTTTCACATATTAATGCAGTAAGTAATGTGGTAGTTTTAATGTGTTTAAATATTTCAAGACTACATGTTCATAATTGCTTTATAAATCTTCTTGGTGCCTCACAAGGGGGCATATTTACAAGCCCCTTTCGCCACAAAAACATCACTTCTTACCACGTTCCAGTGCGAAAGGGGCATCGCCTTATTTACAAGGCAGCGTTAAGCCACTTAATAAGGCCCCCCTTTCACGCTATGGGTGTTGCTGTGGGCGTTCCATCACAACGCCCATTGATTCTGACACTGCCCCCCCCTATCTACAAGGGAGGCGTAAATAGGAGGTAGTGCCAGAATCTCGACCAGTGAAAACCTGGTCTTACCCTGCATTGTGCAACACACATGAAAACAGCAAAAGGCCAATGATTTTTTATGAACAGGAAGGTTCCCCTTTCTGCACATAAACAATAATTTTTTTTAAATGCTGTTTTGCAACATCTATGTGTGCTGCATTAAGCAACACACATAGAAGTTACAAAATGGCATTTAAAGATTGTTTATGTGCATGAAGGGGGACTTTGCTGTACATAAACAAGCAGACACCCTTGCACTATGGTGCAAGGGTGCCTGCATTGGAGCTAGGCTGCTAAGTGTGGCGCCAGCACAGGGTGAAACGCAGAGCTGCACCATATTCTTGTAAATATGGTGCAGCCCTTCGTTTCTGAAGTGACGGAGTGGGGCGTTAAGCCAGAAAGGATAACGCCTCACTCCGCCACTTCCCTTGTAAAAATGCCCCTAAATTCTTAACAAAAATTGCATTAAAATGCATCATTTGCCAATCTTTTTCACATTTTTCTTGCGGTGAGGGCCCATCTGAGCCCCAAGTTCATCTATTAAGCTTGCTTGCATAAAAATTATGCTCAACGTTTTACTGCCCAACGTTTACACCCCACCACTTTGAAATGTCACCAGCCACCACTGGTGTATTGAAAATTGGAAGGGGCCTTTGAACTGCAAGTGGAGGAAAATATTTAGGGGCATGTATTCGTGGCTAAGCAGAATGTTCTGTGTTTGTGAGCTTTGATTTCTTTAAAAAAAAAACAGGAGAGAGCATAAAGAACAGTTCTTCTCCAAATAAGTTGCCTCCTACCTCTTTATACCTTTCAACTCCCTCTGTAAAGTTCTACTCTTCAATAATGTTTTTGCTTCATTTTCTCAGACTCTCCCAGTAAAAAGGAATTTACAGTTTTCCATTGTCTCTTTTTGCTTATTAAATTCAGAAGTACAATCTGCGTCGAGGCCAAGTGTAATATCAGGTGACTAGAGGAATAAATACAAGTTACATTTGAATAGGGCAGTTTCCCAGTTCGGTGATATCAGTACACAATTCTGCTATTGTTTGTAAGCGCCTGCATGCTGCGTGGAAATGGAAAGCAAATAAAGGAGCACTCGGTGTTCTTTTGCCCACATGCATCAAGCAGAGTATAATTAGAAGGCACTTTACCCAGGGCCAACGTGCTTCTATACACTGAAATCATTTGCAAATCGCATTTCCAGTGACTCACAGCATTTCATACATATCAAACATTTAGCTCAGCAAATCTAAAATGGGAGTAGAACGCTCACAATAAAATAAAACCAACAAAACACATTCCAGGATTGAAATAGAGTGCAATATTATCATAATCAACCCCCCTTTAAAATAAATTGAATAACAGGAACTGAACGCGTCACCATGTTTGGGACAGCTGGTGAAAGAGGTACCGACCAAATCCATTTGGATATAATAAGTTAAGATGTAGTGGTTAAGGTAATATTTGTGCAATGAAATATATAACATCTGTGTAAGGGTGAAGGTTCTGTCATCCCTGTAAATTGTAAATTGATACTTGTATAGCGCACTACTCACCCGCAAGGGTCTCAAGGCGCTTGTACGAATACCGCTGTGGAACCCATCCTGGCTTTCCCTGTGAGGCGTCCACTCCTGGGCACCCCCAAGGTGGAGGTCAGGCATCCTTAGCGTAGTGGGTGCCGTTGTGGAGATTAAGCAAGCTATTGCCCAGAGTTGCAGAGTGGGACTCCATGATTGGAATAGGCACCGAGGCGAGAATTATCAGGTCCGTGGAATTTTGAGCCCAAGACCCACCGAGGCGGGGAATTGAACCCTGGTCCCGGGCTAGACCTCTGCATCAGGGTCTGCCGCCCTAATCATTGAGCCACACTTCTCCACCACTGTAGATGTACCATCTCAACAATTTGTGGATTTTATGACCCTGATGCAAGCCCCCAACCTGTACACTCATGTTGTGCCCAGAGTTTAGAAACTCTTCTGGCCTGATTCTCAAACTGCACATTGCAGTAGAGTTTGTACTATAAAACGCACTACAAAATGTAACTTTATATGTGTGGAGATCTCCTCTTGCAAAGCAGAGTGCCTCACATTTAAGTATATATTTTAGTAGTAAATGTGGGAGGAACACATGGGAGTGGGTAGGAAAATGCATAAACTTACTACTATAGGGGATCTGATTAGGGAGGAGTAAGAGGGGTTTAGGGAGCTTCAGGGAGGGATGTCAGCCATCCACACAAGAGTAAGCCAATTGCAATACCCTGGGGTGGAGACATGTAACATACACTTTTGTTGCAAATTTACACAAAGCAATAAACTTACTGCAAAGCGTATAGTTTCACAAAAGTGTAACTTATCTTTGTGAATCAGGTCCAATATTGGTATCTGCGCCCTGTCGTCACAGACATGTGCTTCAAACCTCTTCGCACAGGTCATGGCTATTGGTAACATTAAAGTGTTTTGGGCTGCAGTAGATGCACACAGGGAATATGACTAGTAGACCTCCCTTTTAAATGAAGTACAGTAGTTTGGAGCATATAAGGAATGGGAATGTGTACAAACATTCTTCTCATAGGTTTTGCAATATTGATTGTGAACATCAGAACATGTGCCTTTAGAACAGAGGTAGCCTTCACAAGTGAAGCATGCATCAGGAAATTTACCGTTAGATGATAAAGATCATCTTTATATATAAATATATATTTATATGTATATATATATATATATATATATATATATATATATATATATATATATATATATATATATATATATATATATTTATATATGTATATATATATATATATATATATATATATATATATATATATATATATATATATATATATATATATATA
Organism: Lissotriton vulgaris; assembly: GCF_964263255.1. Taxonomy (NCBI): domain Eukaryota; kingdom Metazoa; phylum Chordata; class Amphibia; order Caudata; family Salamandridae; genus Lissotriton; species Lissotriton vulgaris. The sequence goes on along the minus strand of NW_028251201.1, from coordinate 402,318 downwards.
TATATATATATATATATATATATATATATATATATATATATATATATATATATATATATATATATGTCTGGAACTTCGCCATTCGCCCCAAAGAAACTGGAAGCCAAAAACGAAACGGACCCATTCAGGTTAGTTTGAACGCTTATTTTATTCTGTGCACCCTCTTGTCCGCCATGACGCGTTTCGGGCCCTGGAGCCCTTGATTACATGACATGGTCGAATTACACCCAGTGATTTTTAGTACCGGAATGGTCACATGACTCCAAGCCTATAGAAATAAAGAAAATACTTCAGCCTAATCCGGACTGTTTGACAAAAAAACATTTCTCTTTTTCTCATGTGTTCGTTTTTTACATCATTATTACCTCATTGCATTTTATCCCACGGATATGTGCAAAAATTCGCAATAAATACAATAAATATTTAACTTAAATATGTGCAAATTTGCGATAACAGTTAACCAATTTCATTACACCAATAATTATTTACAATATTGATCAAGTATATACATCTTCCCTATTAAAATAAATTTGTCAAACCCAGGGAAGCTCTAATGTACAAGTTGGCAGAAATAAAGTGCATAATGCTTGTTTTCAAGTTTGTTTTGCTGTACAGTGACAGATACAAAATTCTTGTATACCAACAATTATTTACATTATTTAACACATATATACAAATTCACTTAGGACCAATATATCAATCATGCTTTCAAAAAACAGAGACATTTATGTGCAAAATTGGCCAAGTAAAGTGCATAGTGCTTAACTGCTCAAATTTTCCAGTGGGTTCTGCTATTTTATGAGGATTTAAATAATACTGCCCAAGTGGGCATTCTCATCACAGTTTCGGACCACTGCTTCTATACTGCTTGGGTTTTTCTGTGTTATCCATGCACCACGAAAAGAAATAGTGTGATTTACCCTTAATAATGTGTTTTATTTTACTACTGTTTTTCAAATCTGGCAGTACTAGATGACATAGCATGATTTGACGACTCTATGCCCCTGATCCACTTATAAAGTTCTAATGTCTGATTCATATAACCTGCTTATGATATTATTCCAGATGTAGGCAGGTATATAAATCCTCAGTCGCATTGAGGCCATATGGTGTCTTGGTGTCAAGCTCGAGGATGTAGCGGGTTTCTAATACTCGTAAACGTGCTTCTCTATTCCCTCCTCTTCGTAGAGGCTGCACCATATCTATTGCATAATACTTCAGGCAGTTTACATCTCCCTTGTGGCATAGATTAACATGCCTCGCCACAGGGTAGGCTTCATCCTTGTTGGTTACTGCCCTCATATGCTGCAATATGCGTTTGTGGACTTGTAGCTTAGTGCTACCAACGTAGCAAAGTCCACAAACACATTCCAATACGTAGATAACGTAATCTGATTTACAGGTTATCTTCTTGGAAATGGGAATTTCTGTCTCACTAAATAGAAAACTATATGTTGTTTTGTTCTTCCCTATGGTGCATGCCTTGCACACTGCACATTTAAGGAAACCCTTGCTTCTGCCCAGCCAATTGTCACGGGTTGGTACCTCCGGGCTGCTCCTGACTAGCATGTCATTCATGGACCGAGCACGGCTGTATGTAATTGCAGGGAAAGTTGCCATTGTTTTACCAATCACAGGGTCCCCTGTGATTATATGCCAGTTTTTCTTGACAATATTTTGTATTTGTCTATGCTGGCAGCTGTATCCCAAAATGAGTCTTGGTTGACCCTCTGCATTGTTCGCCATTATTTGTTCTGCCCCTGCTGATGTTGTTGGGGACAATACAGCCTTTTTGGCCCTTTCCATAGCTTTTGACACCACACTTTCTGTATAGCCTCTCTGTAAGAATCTTGCCTTGCTTTCTTTTTGTGCTGCTAAACAGGCTGCATCTGTGCTACAGCTTCTTCTAATCCTTAGCATCTCCCCATAGGGGATGCTTCGGATTAGGTGGTTGGGGTGCTGGCTAGAGGCATGGAGGATTGTATTACCTGCAGTCTCTTTGCGATGTAATTTAGTCTGCAGTCTCCCTTCTTCTACATAAACCTCTACATCTAAAAAATTGACCTTATTTTCACTAATAGTGCCTGTGAAGTTTAAAATCAATTCATTCTTGTTGATGTTACTAATGAATGAATTCCGCTTCACTCGCTGTCCCCTTCCAAATTATAAACAAGTCGTCTATAAATCTGTACCAAGATACCACTTTGCTAGACATGATCTCACTAAAGGCATTGCCCAGGACCTGCTCCTCCCACAGCCCCATGTGCAAACATGAGTAACTGGGGGAGAAGCAGGCCCCCATTGCTACTCCCCGCAACTGCTGGAACATTTGATTTTGGAAGAGAAAATAATTGTTGTTAAGACACATTTCCAACATCTCTACCAACATGATATTATGCTCCAACATGCACACTGGTCTTTTGCTAAGAAAATGTTTGACTGCCCTCACTCCATCAACATGGTTGATGCTCGTATAGAGAGCAGCAACATCTAGTGTGATCAGTAGATATTCTGTACTCCACACCACTGATTTAATTTTTTGCAAAAAGTCCATAGTGTCTCTGATGTACGATGGCAGGGATTTCACAAACTCTTGGAGGAAATGATCAATATATCTGGACACCTTTTCAAATGTCCCCCTACACGCTGAAATAATGGGCCTCCCAGGTGGTCTAGCGCTGTCCTTATGGATCTTAGGAATCAAGTAGAACACCGGAATTATGGGATGATTAGTTTTAAGGATTTCAATTCATCCCCACTCAGAAGTCCTTGTCCTCTCCATGAGTAAAGTCTTGTATTCCACTTGTCCCACGCTTGTTTGAATGCCTGTTGATCACACCTGTTATAGCACATTCTGTCGCCTAGTTGTTTCAGTGCTTCCTCCAAATATAGGTTCAGAGGCCAAAGGACGATATTGCCCCCTTTGTCCGATTGCCTAATTACAGTTTTTTCATCGTCCTGAAGTTTTTTCATTAGGCTACCAAAAGAATTATTGTGCTTTGTCGTTCTTTTATTTGCCAACAGAGTTTTTTTGTTTAACTTTTTCATCTCTGAAGTTACCATGTCACTGAACACATCGATATTATCATGTGCCATCACTGGGTTAAACGTTGATTTGGGCTTAAATGAAGTATTGCCAGGAATATTAGTTACTGTTGTATTTACTGTTTCTTGGATATTGCCCAAGTCTCCTTCATTTAGGAGATCTTGTAAGTCACATTGCAACTCATATTCTCTTACCGGCAAAGTACTGCCCTCCACCATATTTGTTTCTTGGGGTTTGCGCACCTTCTGTTTGTTGACCAAGAATAGCTTTCTAAGTTTTAATTTTCTTACAAATTTAAAAAAGTCCATTCTGGTTCTGCCGTAATTAAACATGCTTGGTGGACAAAATGATAACCCCAGTGATAGAATTTTCTGTTCTTTGGGACTTAGACGAGTATTAGTTAAATTCACAATGGTCATGTTGTCACTTACTTGTGAATTTAGCGACGATTCCATCTTCTGTACGTCTTCTTTTTTGCGCCTTGATTTGGCTGCCCTGCATTTTCCCCGCTGGTTGCGCTTGGCGTTGTTCCTTTGTTTGCGCCAGAGTTGGAGGCATGGGACCTTAGTGATTTTTTGCGGTCGTTCTGCAGGCACGCCACCTCTTGTCCCAACGACCGCTTTGTAAACCCCACCTGCTCCACATTTGAACCTTGTTCCATTTCGGAGTCACTGCTGGGAACCGTACTGATGTCTGTTGATGAAATCGAGTGAGTTTTCTGACTTGTACTCGCCTGAGGTTGTTTTGGCATTTTATATATATACTAGCAGCCCAGAAGCGGGCTGGGGGCAGCACCGCTGCAGGAGACGTGCAGCAGAGCAGCCATACCAGCTCCTGCGCCGCCGCTCCTCCCCGCATGTCGGGTGTGTGTCCCTTGCTCCTTCCTGCACTCCCACGAGCATCGCCGCTCCTACCTAAACGCTGGGCACTCCAATGTTGTGTGTCGGTCCCGCGCCGCTGCGCCTCCCCGCATGTCGTGTTTTGTTCCCTTGCTCCTTCCTGCGCTCCGGTCCGGACAGCGAACGTCGCGTTGACGTGACTTCACGCCCACACGCCATTACGCCTCTCCCAAGCGTTGTGACGACGCCGAACGCCGCGCGCAATCACTATATCCATACGCCTATATGGACTACTTTTCCCCTAACGTCCCCCCCTAATGTATATAGTGTGGTTTTCTATAGCCTATGTCCATCTCCTGGACCTCCCCTTTCCAACGCTGTATTGGGTGTTGTGATTGGTGGTGTACTTTTCGAGTTAACCCGGCTCAAAGGACACAGTTCTCTCTTTATAATAGTAGTATAGATATATGTATAAATATATATATATATATATATATATATACTTATGTGTGTGTGTATATATATATATATATATATATATATATATATATATATATATATATATATATTCACTGAAAAAACCATAGGTTTAATACCAGTTATAGTTAGATGGAAATTTTACTGACATAAAACCATTGAAATTCCCACGTTATAGTTAGTTGGACTCACTATAACTTGCACGTGTAATGCACTGATGACACCATCCAGTGAATGTGTGTCTTTCAGATAAATAAATATGTTTTATATATGTATGTTAAGGTCGATGGAAGAATATTTGTTTAAATTATTGTCTTAATGGATGTTTTTTTAAAAAAAAATAATTGGATATCTGCCTTATTAAGTGTATCTTAGTGAATACATATATTAGCGAGTGAAAGTAGGTCAGTCTCTCTGTCATCAGTGATGTCATGAGTGATGTCACTGACCATGTCATGAGTGATGTAATATGTGATGTCATCAGCAGTGCATTACACGTGCAAGTTATAGTGAGTCCAACTAACTATAACGTGGGAATTTCAATGGTTTTATGTCAGTAAAATTTCCAGCTAACTATAACTGGTGTTAAACCTATGTTTTTTTCAGTGAATTTGATAGGTTTTTTAAATGCTAATTCCTAACTTTAACTGGTGTGAAACCTATGGTTTTTTCAGTGAATTTCATAGGTTTTTTAAATGCTAATTCCTTTCTATATCGAGTTTTTAACCTTTTTTTTTTTTTACAATTTGCTGTTTTTTTTAAGTATTAATTTTTTTTATATAATTTTTTTCTTTTGCGCTCTGGGTGCGCGCTCCGGGAAGCTTTCAGCTAAGCTCTCCGGTAAGCTTTCCGGTGAGCTCACCTGAAAGCGCACCCAGAGCGCTACTGTCGTTCGTGAAAAAAAATATGAATGAAAAGTTAATAATAATGCAAAACATTTCGTACCATACAAATAAAATCAGTTTTTTTTTATAAGGAAAATGATTATGCATTCCTGTAAAAGTTTGATGACGTCACTTCGGCGCGCAACGTAAGTGCCCTCGGAAGCGCCTACGTTCGCGCCGCGTAAACGCACGCAGAAGCACTTACGATCGTGCCACGTTTGCGCCCCGGAAGCGCCTACGATCGCGCCGCGTAAACGCACCCGGAAGTGCTCCAGAGCGCGCAGCGTAAGCGCGTTGGGTCATGTGACCCTAAAATAACACTTTTCATTGGTTGCTAACAGTTTTTTTTACAAAGAATGAAATCCCCACCCATTTCCTTCACTATTGCTTTGTACTTGGAGAGAGCAAGAGCTGTTCTGTGTACTATCTTCATCTCCTACTTTCCTGATCTACAGCAATGGCTGCAAGAGAGTCATCCAGCAGTGATTCAGAGGCATTTTTAGATGAGGACCCTCCTAGGCAGAAGAAAAAAATCCATTTCATCTGGAAATTTTATAACATCCCTGAAGGAGAAAAAAAAGTCAACGCTCCAAAAGTAACCTGCAAAATATGTGGTAGTACTTTATCCAGAGGCAATCCTCTGAAAAAATATAGTTTTGGAAATGCCAATTTAATCAGGCATGTCAAAAGAAGACACCCAAACAACTTTGCGAGGGAGAGTGTCAGAGACCTGGCACGGAAATTACCCACAGATGGCGGCAGCACCTCCACTGGTGGAGCAACACCTTCGGGACCATCCCGTAGAAGAATGGTCCCTAACATACAGCCAGAGTTTGCAGGCATCAAATTTCTGTGCACGGAGTGTGACGAACTGCTCTGCTATGGGGAGCAGAGTGTTGAACTCATTGCCCTAAAGAAACAGCAACACCGCTGCCCTGACAGTCCCTAAATTTTCACATTTTTTTGCTCCTGTTGAGCCGTTTTGGAATCCCTGTTTTTTGTTTTTCCCTTGACAAAAATCCCAAAAAATTATAAAATTGTTTTAAAAAGTCTAAAAAAAAAATATAAAACAACAAAATCAATAAAAAAAGTTCTTTTCAGAACTACCTCTAATTTATAAAAAAATGCAATTTTTTTTGTGAAAAAAAATCTGTCATTTTTTATCTCCATGGTACGCTCCCCAGTAAGCTCTCCGGTACGCGTACCGGGTGCGCCCCCCGCGGAAATCGATTTTTTTTTAATTTTTTTTTTTACCCGCGGGACCCTTTTATGGCCCCCACATCAAAACTAGGGGGTCAGAGGGGGTCTACTCTTCCCCCTTATGGTCATTTGCCCCTTTTTTTTTAAACCCCTTGTGTCTCGATTTTACCGAGACACAAGATGGCAGCCGCTCCAGACTGTTTAGAATGTTTACAGACACCCAAGAGCCAATCAGCTTTCTGCGCGCAAGTCACGTGTCGCGCCTGGAGCGCTCTCCGGTGCGCGCAACGGAGAGCGCCTATAGATATATATATTTTTTTGAACCTAAATTACTCAAAATCCACTGGAGCACATATCTTGAGACATAGCAAAGGCACATCGGGCTACCAGTCCCTACAATTTTGCCAAGTTTGCTGTATATCCATTCAGCCGTTCGAGCTAAAAGTGAAATCGACTGCCCTATGGAAATTAACATGGGGAAAACACGTTTTGGGACCCCCCTTTCATCTCGGCCCCCGCTTGACGTATCCCCCCCAAACTTTCAAGGAAGAACCGAAGCTCGACGAGGCCATTTTCAGGAAATTTTCAGGCAGATTCGTCAACCGGTGCCAAAGTTATTCCAAATAGAATTTTGAGATTTAACATTGAAAAAAATCCTAACTATAACTACCTACTGGCGACCGCCAGTAGGTAATATATATATATATATATATATATATAAACAAACATGAGTCAACGTCATCATAGACATGGTAGAGTTACTTCGGTCAGCTATGTGACGAATACATTAGTATACAATAGTCAATGAAAATTCAAATCACTTTCAAATAACATCTTATGTAGACAATTCATAATATATGGTCACATTGTGTATTTAACGGACATAAACCAAAGAGGATGATTAAAAACGTGAATGATAAATAATGACTGGCATTGGATATCGGCGTTCTGACATCTCACAAACAGCGATCATAAGCTCTTTAGGTGACTGGCATACATTAATTACATCAGAAAGCATAATGCACTCGGGCTATAGGTACACGGCAGTGGGGTGCATTGTATCATATCCCAGGGTAGTGCAGTATACAAGGATTGAAAAATGTGGGAATTAGTGATACTCAATAACGTCACTCAATAACAAACATATTATTGCCGCTGCACTGAACCCAAAGCTATTTACTGTATATAGGTATCATTACTATCAAATGGCCATGATGTGTCATGTGTTATAGCCAGAAGTCGCTTCTGGGAGTCATTTATACATGGTGTAAGACGTCCTAACTGCCAAGTGGCATATTTGATATATACATACATATGTATCTAGATGTGTATTCAGTTCCCAACTTTTCCTCAATATGACTCCTTTCACCTCCCAACTTTGAAAAAGACGGCACAAATCCGGTATGGTTCCACACATGTTTTAATCTTTCCTTCTTCAAACCAAAGTGCTCTGTGCTGATAATTCCAGGCTGACGCATTTCAGCAAAATTACTTCTACTGGGCCATAGAGTTGCATTATCTAGAGTGTCTATTTAAAGGGACACATCTCTCTTTTTTCCACCATCACCCAATTAAAATCAACATCAGACCTTTCCACAGTTTTACATTATGGTAAAGTACTATTTGTCAGAAATCTGCTTTCTAAAACGTTGGGGGACAAAGAAATGTGTACATTTTCACTTTAAATATTCAATTCTTTGAGTGGATACATTTCCTGATTTTCTTTCTTTGTTTTGTTTCTTATTTTAATTTTTGGGGTAAGTTCACTTTTCTTTTTCTTATTGCCCCCCAACTTTTCTATAAACAGCAAAACTTGTTCCAAATCATCCAAAGAATTAAATGGATTTCCAATTCCTTTTCAAAAAACAAATTGCGACTTCAAATCTCTACTTTCATCCATTTTTACATTCTTTTACACTCCTACTCCACGCATCACCATAGTAATACAATTTAAGATATATTCCCTTGCAATACTCGAGACCAGTTGATATTCAATTAATTTAGTTCCAAAAATGAAATAATGTTATGTTTGATGGTCGAATATATACTCCCAGTTGCAATATGATTGAAGACAAGTTATGTTATGTTATGTTATTTGTATTTTTATAGCGCGCAGCTGCCCCAGCAAAGGGGCGTCCTGGCGCTTTGACAGACGCTATAACATAACACACAAGAAATGAAAAGAAATTAACTAGATACTGGAAACAAGAAAGTTTTAATCGCCTGCCTGAAGGCGAGCAAATCTTCAAGAGCTCGGATGTGTACCGGGAGCGAATTCCATAAACCTGCCGCTAGCACCCTAAAGGAGCGGCCACCCATTCTGCTTAGCTTAAAGCGTGGACAGACAGCCAAATGAAGCCCCTCCGATCTCAAGGATCTCGAAGGCATATAGGGCGTGAGTAGATTAGCAAGTGCCGGCGGCGAAGAAGATTTCAAGATTTTAAAGGCCAGACACAGCGCCTTGAACTTAATTCGCTGTCTGACCGGGAGCCAATGCAAGGCCGTGATGGTACCAGACACTGAACAATGTCTGGGGAGGCCCACAATGGCTCGTGCCGCGGCATTTTGTACTCTTTGGAGCCTAGAGGCCTCCGCTTGATTCACCCCTAACAACAATGAGCTGCCGTAGTCCAACCGAGATAGTATTGAGGCCTGGACCACAAGCTGTCTGGTAGGGGGATCAAAGTACTTTAAGACCGGCCTAGTACCCCTCAAGATTCCATAGCACGTGGCAGCCACCTTCTTGGTGTGGTCCCTGAAGGTGAGCGCAGAGTCCACCCAGATTCCTAGATTTCTCACTCCAGCAGCTGGAATAGGAGTGACACCAAGCTCAGATGGCCACCACTGGTTACCCCATAGCTCAGCGTGCTTCCCTAGCACCAGCACCTCAGTTTTGGTGGCATTCAACTGAAGGCAGTTGGTGCGAAGCCAGCTCGCTACTGCCAAGAGACCCGCACGGAATCTGGGGGCCTCCACCTCAGGGTCTCCACTAAGTGTCACCGCTAGCTGTGTGTCGTCCGCATATGAGGCCATCGTGAGACCCCACTGTTTGACGACACCAGCCAACGGTTTCACATAGAGGTTGAACATTGTAGGGCTCAACGAAGATCCCTGTGGTACCCCCAGCTCCAGGGGATAGGTGGCAGATTGGCCAGGTGGTATAGCCCCTTTAAAGGAACGGTCTGCCAGAAAAGACCGGAACCACTGGAGAGCGACGTCCGTCACTCCCGCCTCCTGTAGGCGTTGGATCAATATATGGTGGGACACAGTATCGAAGGCAGCGCTTAGATCTAATAATATAAGCGCTGCAGTATGACCTGAGTCAAGTACCTGGCGAAGATGTTCAGTGATGTAAAGTAATGCCGTCTTGGTACTGTGTCCCGACCGGAAGCTGTTCTGACTGGGGTCCAAAATCTGGTTGCGAACCAGATGCTCGGACAGAACAGAGTTGACATGGGCTTCTGTTACTTTGGCGATCCAAGGCAACAGGGAGATAGGTCGATAGTTTTCTGGCAACCGGGGGTCAGAGTTGGCTTTTTTTAATATAGGAGTGACCACTGCCTGTTTCCATGCCATGGGTACCGTTCCACAAGACAGTGACATATTGATGAGATTCAATATGGGGTCACGGCACAGTGGGGAAAGTGTGTTAATGAAGGCTGGCTTTAGCGGGTCCGCAGGAGAGCCTGACTTGACCCTAAGGCTGATCCTGTCAAAGGCCTCAATCGACAGTTCAGGTAAAATGGCCAGGGGCTCATAGTCCGTCGTGACAGGGACAGTAGGCTCTCGATCCTGGTGGAGTGTGTCGAACCCAAGGTAGATTTTTTCCACTTTCTCCACAAAAAAGGAGGCCAATTTGTCACAGTGGGAATCTGTGCAAATTACCTCTGATGAGGATCTGTTTTTCATAAGGTCCTTCAGTACCTTGAAAATCAGTTTTGCTGGATTAGGGCTGGTGGCAAATTCATGAGCGTAAAATGCAGCTCGTGCTCTGCAGATAGCTCTATGGTAGAGCTTCAGCTCAGTGAAATACCGAGTTTTCAAAGCAGGGTCATAGGAACGTCTCCATTCCCTCTCTGTTTTTCGGCAGGATTTTTTCAGTTCTGCAAGAGATTCATTATACCAGGGACTAGGTGTTTTTGTCCGGCCTTTCGACCACCGTAGAGGTATAAGTAGATGTGCAAAGGAAGTTGCATAGAAAGTGTAAAAGAATCATGCAAAGTGAAACAAAAAAGTGCAGGAAAGTGCAAAAAAGTGCAAGCTAGTACGTAAGCCCAGTAGTGCCATTATGCGGTAATTTGTGCAAAAAGATGCAAGATAATATACAGAGATATGTATGAGAGACGATATGAAAAAATCATATATTGCCCCGTGCCAAGGTTGATCAATTTTTCAAAAAATCCTTTTCTCTTATTGTCTCTCCTTAAATCTTGTATTTTACTGTTGATAAAATCATAAGATGTCTTAAAGTGCATTCATGCATTCATTAGCAGCATGGTTCAGCAACCGTATTCAATATCTAACTGCCAAAAATGCAATTCTATATTTAGATTGACCCGTACTAACAAATCCTCTCAGAGTATAGTATCATAAGAAAACAATGTATTTGTTTTAAAATCATATTTTTCATAAAAATATAAATAAATAGTTAGGATCAACTGGAACGCAAAAGTGTTGGATTGAATCAATATTTCCAAACACGGCTATACATGATTCAGTCTCACTCTCATAAGAACTATAGCCTGATTCATTACAGAATAATGGATTCAATATTTTCCAAATATCACCACAAAAGAACCACAGCAATAAAATGTAGAGGTGCACATAAAGTTCAGCATCTCTGTTTAAACCCCAGGGGATCTCAGTTCCTATTATCAATATCCATCTGGATTCCTATCTTCTTAATATCCTCCTCTGTGATTTCTATATGTTGTACCCCATAATACCAAAGTGTCCCTTTGCCTCCTCCATGTTATTCCCAAATATGCTTCACAACTACATAACTGTAGTCACATTGAGCAATTGCTCTCAGATGTTGAATTATACGAAGTATCAATTTATTTACTGTGCTTCCAATATATTTTTTGCTTCAGTCTAAAACTTATACCACATGAGTTTTATTCACAGTGGATCAATTCTTTACTCTACTTTAAACTTCCATCTGATGTCTTGAATGTTGTAGTATTATCACCAATTTGACACGCCTCACATTTCTGGCATTTATAAAACTTGTTTTTTATAACCAGTTTTTTGATTCACTTCTTTGTTTTACAAAGTAATTCAACATTTACCCTAATTAGGCAGTTTTTTGATATGTAATATTAGAATAATTGGAAATCTGTTCTTTCAAACCTTCATCTTTTGTTAGGATTTGCCAGTAAACATTTAGCATTTCTTTGATTTCCACATATGATTAATTGAAATCCATTGTATATCTTATAGTCTTTTCTTCTTCTGCCTTTTTAGAATATTTTGGAATCAATAGTTCATCTCTATTCCTTAATCATGCTCTTACTAAAGCATTTTCAAATCCACTAATTGGATATCCTGTAATGTAGTTCCTATTTTCCCAAGAGGCTCTGCGCATTGCAATAACATAAACAGCAGTGTAGACGTAGGACTGAGGTCATCTAGGTCTCTACTGACTATGTTAGACTTAATTTAGGTTTGCCAGCTAGCTCAGAGGTCACTAGAAACTTTCTCCAATGAACAGGGAGGAGTGAACTTCCCTGATTAGACAAGAAGGGATTCAGCTTCTGACAACCCCATAAACATGACAACTTTGCTCCCTCAGAATAAAGAGTGTATCTCTAGAGTCGTGTGAAAACAATAGGCAGCTATTTCACTCAGTCAATCGTGCATGCTTAGTTTCACTAGAGTGCAGAGAAATAGGGAGACGGGCGTTTTCAATAAAAAGTGTTATTTTATTGAGCAGTCTTCTTTCTCATGCAAGAGAAATGAATTGGCAAAATTGCAATACTTATCATAAAGTAAAGTGCGTACAGTAAAAGTAGTATTATGAAATAATACTGTAAAAGCATTGATATGGTTTCTTAGCCATATGATACTTTAAAATGGATAAAATATATACATACATAAAAACATTGACTAGCGAACTCAACTGGTGCTTCTAAGATACGCCTACCCCAGTGTACATGACCTAAGCCTCATGCGTGGGAAGGAGTAAGTAAGTAGCAGTTTTAGGTTAAGTTAGGGTTTTTTTGCCAAGTATCGGAATCAAGAATTCTCTCAACGGTTTTAATCAGCTCCGTACCTTGGTTATAGAATGAAGGAGGTCTTGTATCTCGCTTCTCAGGACTCGATCTCCCAGCAACCCGCGAGGGTGACTTGGGAACACCAGAGCTGGATTTCTCGGGGTGAGAAAAGGCAGCTTCTCCAGCGCGTCAAAAAGGGAGGGGCTGGTTCCTTCGGCTCTCGCATCAGCTGGGCTTCGGATAAGTAGATAACCGCTCTGCTCCACACCACCGTGTGTTTGTTTAAGGCAACGTTGGTATATTTATACCTGAAAGGTGCCGGGTTTGACGTAAGGTTGGACATAAGACGTCACTAAGAACTAACAGTTCTTTCTGGACTCCAGGAGTTCTTGTGCAAATCAAAACAAAAGCAGGGGGGTTTCCTGGGCTGCTGGAGGCTTGGTTTGTTTAAAGAACGCGTTGTGCTTTCTAGGAGTCTATGGGAGTAGCCTTGTCGTGCTTTGGACTGCATGTGCTATTACTAAATATGGATATGATTCTTATGCCTTCATAAGGATATTATTTATTAGAACCACATAAGGGCATGAATCGGGAATATCGAATTAGGGTCCTAGATAGAAATACAACACCCACTCCTCATATTAATGTCCATCATTACTAAAAATAAGCAATATTAAACATATGATGCATGTGTGTTTTCCAACCCACCCCAAAATACATATTTGCATTTGAAATGGTGTATGGATTATACACGAAAATGAGTATCTGGTACTGTACGTTTTTTAAGCAATGTCATCATTCAGTTAAATGCATGTATATCAGTTGAATGAATTGCGAAATTTACGAATTAAAATTACACATGAAATGGCTCTGTATACAGAAGAGAAGGTCGAGACCATTTCATCACATATTTATACGATACTGTATATTTGCTAGAGGCTGAGGTAAAATATTGTCTCTGATGTCTCTAAAAATAGAAGCTCTGTTCTCTAAGAATAGTTTTACTTTAAGCAAAGTATAATGTGCCGGAAAAAATTGTAAATATTTTCGATGTGAAAGAAAAATAATTTTGCTTTCAGGGGAAAAAATAGTACCAAATATTTTCAGTTGCTTTGTTTAACAGAACTGAAGGCCAAATTCAGAGTTCAGGGAACGCTGTGTGCTTGTTGTTTTTAAAAGTTATTCCTGTTGTTCAGGGGAGAACATCATATCAGACAGGCTTGCAAAAAATTGGTCTACAACATCAGGTGAAAGTTCGACCAAGTTTGAAAATACTGCAACTGTGCAGTTCTCTGCGTGATTGCTATCATCTATGTTTGGATCAGCAATGCTCACAGTAGGTTGTACCTGTTTGGTGCTGCTTTCCTCTCGTACTTCACCGCCACCTACTCGTAATGGTGAAATCTCAACGAATGCTGTCATCAAAATAGGTAGCCGCTGGGGACAACACGTTGCATGAGTCGTTACCGGACCTAGCAAAGTATCGATATCCATTGGTACTGTTGATGGTAGTGTAAGACAGACGTCCAACGCGCATTCTTCTCCGCATAGCAGACATCGAAGCACAGGTAAGATGCAATCTTGCCAGATTGGTCTGAATGAAAGAAACCATGTTGCACTCAGATCTCTTAGCCTGGCTAATCCGAGGACTTTAGTGATTTTGTCTCGGTAGCGTATTGCTAGGATCATTTCTTCCATCGTTGCTGGAGTTTGGTCAGTGGATTGGCTTGCCATATCGGAGCAGAAGGAACAAAAATAAAATTCCTGCTACGAGTCCCAAAATTGAAGGCAGGCCGGCAAAGACAGAATGGACAAAATTCGGGAAGATGGCCAGAACTGTTTCAAACGGTGCTAACAGTCCCGAAAAAATTGTCTTAAATACATGTGCAATGCCACTGGTATCAGACATGTTTAAAATTTGGCTTAACATTTCTGCTAAATGCACGGGGCAATTTGTCGATAAAAGGGTATGTATCTCTGCCGCTGTCCTTGCAACTTGCAGATCATACGTTTTTTAGGATGAGGTCAACGGCACAGTCGTCTGTAAAAGAATAGACTTCATTCTGCTTAAAGTATCAATTCGAATAGAAGAGATATTCACATAAGGCCATATTGCCGCCTCCATGTCTGGATTGCTATTTGGATACAATACTTGCATACAGCAAACTACCCTGGAAGTAACAGTTACGAGATAGCATTCTCCTGGCACCATTCCACAACAGCTGTGGTCATTTATTAAAACGTAGCTACCGTTAGAAAGTGGTCTGAAAAATGGTTCTATCTGTGTTGCAGGAGTGCCTTGTAGATGACATGAAAGAATATTTGAAGACCCTTTGCAGGCTCCATGCAAGTTAATACCTTGACACAGAAGTGTACCGCTTAGTGACTTTTTACAATTATTACCACTAGGAATACCTCCTTTTTCCCTTCACTATAACATTTGTGTGTGTGAGGTAAATCCCAGGTTGATTTGATGTATCCTTTACCCAACCTTTCATACTGGCCTGCTGGTATATATTCTTGGCAATATTTAAACTGAAAAGTTGTAATCGGATTTGTAATCGTTCCATTTATTATCCATTCAATGACAGGTCTCTCTGACATTGTCAATGGTAATCTCTCAAGTTTTTCAATGCTCAGAATTGTATAATCTGCTCCTTTTTGTGCCAAACGGATTTGTTTATCAGTAAGGTTAAAGATAGAAAATAATGACGTTATGTTGATTAGACGCCATGGCACGTAGCCTGAACGTAGCTTTTGCAACGTCCAGCCAAGCTGTACAATAGAACGTAATTGGGACTGACCATGTTGTAACATTAGCAAGTCTTGCTCTATTATATCAAAGGCAGATGATACAATACTGTCCAGTGAATATATTCTGGAAGACAGAGTCATTAACCCATTGTCCACAACAGAAAGTGATTTTTTCCAAATTGATACGATCAATTTCTCGTATTTTTTCAGCTGTTTGAATTTGCATTACTTTCCAAGCTTCGTTGTATGCAGTGTATATACCGGCCGCTATGAAACGTTTTTGACGCTGTTTGCGAGGTCCCAGTATGAAATCTCGCAAGTCAGCACCTTCTTTAAGTAAAGTCAAGTGTTGCTTAATTTCAGCCAGTGTGGATTTCTGTAGCCACTCAAGGCATAATTTCCCTACACTGTATGTTGTAACTATCCCTGGATGTTGTCTCTGGGAATATCTTGGGTCTGGCCTAGTTAGTTTAAACCCCTGTTTTTTATTCAGGAATCTATCTTGACAGTTATTCGTGTCTGTGGGCCAGATCAACCACTTTTTCCAATCAGGATTTGTTCTGTTTTGGTGAAAAACATGGGATACGTCTATTTCCACATCTGTAGAGCTATCACTATCAGGTATGGGCATTGGAATAGACGGTTTATTTAAGTCTTTTATCTTAGCTAAACCACAACAAGTAGTTTGTTGAATGGTATCATTCAGGAAAATTATTTGTTCTGGGATCATGCAGGCTCTAAATAATGAATCTAGACCTTGTACCTGCCAGTCTTTTGTTCCCCAAATGGTTTTTGTTTCAATGTTATTTTTCCAAAATTCAAAACCAAATGTAGTCATTTTGTCATAAAAATTTTCAGAATAAATCAGTTTAGAATTTGTCAACATTGTTTTCATTCCTGTCTTATTTAACATTTTAAAATAAAACGTTTCTGGATCACTGTTGTTAAACCCTGAGAAGTATGGAAATTTCTCAAAAAATGTCTTTGAACTTCCTTTTGGTGGAGTTGGACAGTGTTCCCATTGATTATAAGTAAAAACATTTCTAGGTTGCGCAGATTTATGCAAATAGTGATGACCATAGTGACTGTAACAGTATAATTCTTCATAATTTGATGAACCCTGTAAATAATCATGTTCTGTAAATTTAGCTGACATTACTAAATCTGACATCATATTATTAATATTTTCAAAATCCCAATCATCCGAAAAAGAACTTGGTATCACAATTTCACTTAAGGAAACCTTAAACTGGTGTGGATACTTCAAGAGCTCAATCGGACCATATATTTCATAGTCAGTTCTGTCCCATGCAATACCCCCAGGTATTGGATTGGCTGTGATGGTCACTGATGATAGTTCTCTTTTCTCGATGTGAGAGGATCTGTGAGACTTTAGGACCATGTTGTTCATTAGTGCTGCACTGTGTGAATTTTGTACTGCAAAAGTTTTGCAGCAGGAGTTTAAATGTCTGAAGTCCAAAACTAGACGATATGAATAGTCTGGCTTGGAGACAGGAAACAAAGGATTGTTCATTTGTGAGGTGCATGTTTCAATCACCCCTTGATATTCAAGTTGATCTAAGATCTCCCTGACTTGCTTTTTAGCTTCTTGTTTAACTGGGTACTGCCTTTGTGCAGTAGGTTGATTTTTAACTGGATTTTGTGGTGAGGTGAATCCTCATCCCATCCTACATGATTTTTGTATAATGCAGGGGCTTGTCCACTGCCCATTTTCTTGCAAATGTGTATTTTTTATGAAACGGGATGTGATTTGAGAAGGCAGGCATAATCATTTCTTCGCCATGAGGGCACTCCCTGACAAACTCTGGTGGCCAGTCTTTTTCAGCTAACAGGAAGTCATAGCCTTTAGAAAGTTTCTCCCAAAAGAGACCTTTTATTTTCCTAGTTTTATCTCCCTCTATACGTAATTTTATTTCATATAGTTTATGGGGCACACTAACTCGTGTGTCTGCAGTTTCCACCTGAATGTATTCATTCGTGTCCACTGTCTCCAGAAGATTCTTCAGGATCTTGCGAGCTATGGTCACTTCTGCTGCGCTGTCTAGCATCGTCTGGGCCCACTCTCCTTTTTTCAGTTTTGTCCTCAGAATCCTCTGCATGTTTAATTTTAATACTTGCTACCTTCTTTCTGGGAAATTGTGATTTTTTACTTTGATGAGCAGGTTCTTTGTCTTTGGACTTGACGTGCTCTTACTTGTGTTCTGACTGTCCTCTTCTTTCCGATTTCTGTGAGGAAGATCGAGAAGGATTGAGTAAGAAGGATCAAGAGGGACGTGTATCAATGTCTTGATATCTGTCAGGTTTTCTTATTTTATCCCTATCTCTAAGATTATATCTTTTTTAAGAGTATTCCCTTTGGGGAGACTTGCCTCCTCGGTCAGGAGATCTTTCTCTCCGTTGAGGAGACCTTCCTCTGGACTGGAATCGTTTTTCTCTGGGAGTGGTTTGTTTATTACCATCCCAACTCTTTTTTGGAGTATTTAGATTATTTTTAATAAATGTTTTTTCAGGATTTTCAGTTAGTTGTGGTTTTACTGGTTTACCACCTAAACTATCTCCGCCTAATTCATCATAGGATTTTTCAATTATTTTAGCAAGCTCAAAAGGTTGGTCTGTCATATCTGTTTCCTTCAATTTTTGGAGGTACTCTATATCGTCCCTTGCCAATTGAACTAATTCTCTATATGCCTTTGTTAATTCTTTTAGCTTAACCAGAGGTTCCTCACTCGACATTGTTTCAATGTCTGGGTGTGTTGAGTAGCTGGCTAGAACCGGCCACGTGGCTCCTGGTCTACCTAGTGGACCGAGCCTGGTGATGTGATTTTTATGTTTTAGGGTGCCTTTAAATAAGAGCAGGTGCTCTTGATATGTTAGTGGAATTTCAACTTCCTCAAAAGGAGAGTATTCGTCTGGAGCTTCCGCTATTTTATAGTTGGTGGAACTCATGTGTTACAGGATGTGCTACTGGAAAGTTTATCCAGGTATAGAATACTTCTGTCTGCTTAAACTCATGTGCCTCTACCACAAATACAACTGTACCACCTCTTGCTGTTAATCCATTTTCTATAAGTTTTATAGTTATGGTTTTCCTTTTATTTACTGGGATGAGTATTGCATCCGGGTCGTTTCCTTGGACAAGTGTGTCGTCCGCTATGAGTTAAGCTGCTATTCTAGCTTGCTCCCTTTCGTCTTCACTTTCTCCCATTTTAGTGACAGAAAGTTTTGTTGCAGAAATTTCAGGGGATTATCATTTAATTTTATTTTTTATATCAATCAATTCCTCCTTACCTTCTCCCCATATTAAAATGAGATCATTAATGAAGTGGTCCCATAAAATCACTTTTCCAAGAGCATTATTAGTCTTCTCAGTCCATACGGTTTCCGCTTCCCAATGCCCCATCGTTAAATTGGCATATTTTGGGGCAATTAATGTGGCCATTGCTGTTCCTTATTTTTAAATATACAATCTTTCATCAGAAAGAAAAACATTATTCCTTAAACAGAACTCCATGAAATCAATCAGCATTTGCGTGTATTCTACGAGATTAAGCGATCTTGAAAGTAAGAAATGTCTGCAGGCATCAAGGTAATCTTTATGTTCAATTGATGTATAAAAGGAAACTGATGCGGTTTAAAAATTCCATAGAATCCCTGATATATGATAGATTTACCTCAAGCCAGGACCCTTCCAATACTGGTACATGTCTGGGTGAGGAGCTCAGCTTCATGCAGAAGAGAAGTGTGGCTCAATGTTTAGAGCGGCAGACCCTGATGCAGAGGTCTAGCCCGGGACCAGGGTTCAATTCCCCACCTCGGCGGGTCTTGGGCTCAAAAATTCCACGGACCTGATAATTCTCGCCTCAGTGCCTATTCTAATCATAGAGTCCCACTCTGCAACTCTGGGCAATAACTTGCTTAATCTCCACAACGGCCCCCACAACGCTAAGGATGCCTGGCCTTCACCCTGAGGCTGCCTCTGGAGTGGACGCCTCACAGGGAAAGCCATGACGGGTTCCACAGCGGTATTCGTTCAAGCACC
Organism: Lissotriton vulgaris; assembly: GCF_964263255.1. Taxonomy (NCBI): domain Eukaryota; kingdom Metazoa; phylum Chordata; class Amphibia; order Caudata; family Salamandridae; genus Lissotriton; species Lissotriton vulgaris. The sequence continues at coordinate 382,843 of NW_028251201.1, read as the reverse complement.
TTGAGACCCTTGCGGGTGAGTAGTGCGCTATACAAATATCAATTTACATTACATTACATGCACAGTTCACCTTTGATCACCACCTCGATGCAGAAACACACACTTTGGTAAGCAAAGTACTCCACACACCTTCAATAGAGTAAAAAATCCAATTTTAATCAGATGGACATGCCAAATCCTAATCCAATGCATTTTAGCCTAAACGCCTTCATCACGGTTGGGAAAGTTATGTTAAGGCAACCTTATGAAATTTAGCGATAACATAGAAAACGGGTGGAAAGAAGGATTCACATGGGACAAGTTCCATCTGGAAGCACTTAAAAACAATTCATGAAAAGGTCTACAACTGGAAGATGTGGGAGAAAGCAGGTGCAGCAGGACAGTCCACCTCTAGAACACCCTTGAGAGAACCGTCACCAGCTGCAGTCACTAAATAACATATGCCTGTGAAGAATTGAGTGAAATGGTTACCCGCTATGTGAAATGTCACCTGTTTGTCGCTGTAAAATGTCTTCTGTGCATGTATTATTGGATACAGTGAAGAAGCATTTCCAGTTACCATATAATGTTTTTAAAGACTGAAGCCAGTTGCTTTTTTGCATTTTCCGATCCTTACCCTATACCACCCTGTTTACATTTTGTTCAAAACAAATAAAACAAATAAAAAACTTTAAAAACCCTTCTACACAACAAATGGTTCTTTTTAAAACCACCATCTGGCCAAACATGTGTCAGTGACTGTATCTGTGTGAGACTGGGTGTGTCAGAGGCTGTATCGGTGTGTGCATGGGTGTGACAGTGGTTGTATCAGTATGTGTATGAATTTTTCAGTCTCGGTATCAGAGAGTGGCTGGGTGTGTCAGTGCCTGTATCGGTGTTAGCCTGGGTGTGTAAGTGGCTATACCGATATGTGAGTGGTTATGGTAATGGGTGTAGAAGTGTTTGCCTGGGTGTGCCAATGGCTGTTTCAATGTGTGCCTCAGTGGGTCAGTATTTTAACAATGTGTGTCTGGGTGTGTTAGCGTCTGTATTAGCATGTGGCTGTGTGTGTCAGTGGCTGTATCAGTATGTGTGTGGGTGTTTCAGAGGCTGTATCAGTGTTTGGCTGTATGTCTAAGTGACGGTATTGATATGTGACTGGGTGTGTCTTTGTCTGCATGAGTATGTGCCTGGGTGTGTCCGTTTCGGTATTAGAGTGTACCTGAGTGTGTCAGTAGGTGTATCAGTATGTGGCTGGGTATGTCAGTGCCTGTATAAGTGTGTCCCTGGGTGTGTCAGAGGTTCTATCAGTGTGAGCCTTGTTCTGTCAGTGGCTGTATCAGTGAGTTCCTGGTTATGTCAGTGAATGCATTGGTCTGTGGACAGATGTGCCAGTCCCGGTGTGGCTTTATCAGTGTATGGGTGGGTGTGTGAGTAGCTGTATTGGTGTATGTGTGAGTGTAGGTGTGTTAGTGAGTGTATTAGTGTATAGCTGGGTATATGAGTGGTTTATCTGAGCGACCTCTGACCCTGTCACAAGGCAGGTCGCTCCCCCCATGCGCCACGCAGCCCCCTGTGGGATGACCCACTGCTGAAGTTTTTTTCTCCTGCCTGCTCGCTCCGTCTTTATTTCTGTACCCCTGCACTTGGCATCCAGTGCCACCTTGCTGTATTTCCTTCTCTGCCCCTGCTTTTTTGCCTTTTGTACCCCTGTGCTCTGTCATCCCCCTCCCGCCGTCTTTTCCCGCCATTTTTTCCTGGTTTACTTGCCCACCGCTGAGCCCCTGCGGCCCTGCCCCTTCACTCCCATTGGCCACCCCGCTCCCACCCCCCAGCTGATCCTCCATCCCTCTACTCTCATATGGAGACCGCGACCGCGCAGCGATCGCGCCGCTGGCGCACTGAAGGCGCGCCAAAGGCAAGCCCGTCTGCGCCGGGACCGCGCCCAGCGCCAGATTCACCAACGACCTCAAAAACTCCAAGAAAAACTGCCGCACCCACGAGAAAGCCTGGCGCCACGACCAAACATCAGAAAACATGACAGCCCTCAAGAACGCCACCCGCAAACCCCACCAGCTGACCCACACCACCAAAAGGACAACATTCAGAGAACGAATGTAGAACAACAACCACAATAGCAAGGAACTCTTCAGCATCGTTAAAGAGCTCTCCAACCCCAGCGCCGGGGTTGGAGAGCTATAACGACATCACACCCTCACAAGACCTCTGCGACTCACTCTCCTCATTCTTCCACCGCAAGATCGCCGACATACACAACAGCTTCGGCGCACAGACCACGCACCCAACCACCGAACCAACGCCCCCCACCACCACCCTCCGCACCTGGATCCTGGTCAGCACTGAAGACACCACCCGCATGATGAACACCATCCACTCCGGCTCCCCAACCGACCCCTGTCCACACCACATCTTTAACGAAGTCAACTCCATCATCGCACCCCAACTCCGGGACATCATTAACAGCTCCTTCGCATCCGCCACCTTCGCGGAGAGCTGGAAACATGCTGAGCTGAGCGCCCTCCTGAAGAAACCCACCGCAGACCCCACGGACTTCAAGAACTTCCGACTCATCTCGCTCCTCCCTTTTTCTGCCAAAGTCATCGAGAATACCATCAACAAACAACTCTCCACCTTCCTCGAGACAAACAGATCCCTCAACCCCTCGCAGTCCGGTTTCTGAGCCAACCACAGCACCGAGACCCCTCTCATTGCAGCTACCGACGACATTAGGTCCCTGCTCGGCAACGGGGAAACAGCTGCCCTCATCCTCCTGGACCTATCAGCAGCCTTCAACACTGTATGCCACCGCACCCTGATACAGCGCCTCAGCAACACCGGTATCCAAGGATCGGCCTTGGAATGGATTGTCTCGTTCCTCGCCGGAAAAACCCAGAGAGTCCGCCTCCCCCGTTCTGATCCGCGGCCACCGAAGTCATCTGCGGCATTCCGCAAGGATCCTCGATCAGCCCCACCCTCTTCAACGTCTACATGAGCCCCCTCGCAGCCATCGCACACCAACACAACCTCAACATCATCTCCTACGCTGACGACACTCAGCTGATCCTCTCCCTCACCAAAGACCCCACCACTGCCAGAACCAGCCTCCAGGAAGGAATGAAAGACGTTGCGGAATGGATGAAGCTCAGCCGTCTGAAACTGATCTCAGACAAGATGGAAGTCCTTATCCTGAGACCATCCCCCTCCGCCTGGGACAACTCCTGGTGGCCCCCGGCCCTGGGCACCGCCCCCAAGCCATCGGACCACGCACGCAACCTGGGCATTCATACGCACACTCATATATTTATATATAAAGATGATCTTTATCATCTAACAGTAAAGTTCCTGATGCATGCTTCACATGTGAAGGCTACTTCTGTTCTAAAGGCACATGTTCTGATGTTCACAATCAATATTGCAAAACCTATGAGAAGAATGTTTGCACACATTCCCATTCCTTCTATGCAACAAACTACTGTACTTCATTTAAAAGGGAGGTCTACTAGTCATATTCCCTGTGTGAATCTACTGCACCCCAAAACACTTAACCCCTTGCATGCTTATGACAAGCTCAGCTCGTCATGAGGCACAGTGGAGCTGTGCGCCACTGCTGGCCCATGCGCGGCTAATTTCCCGCCTGTGCAGGCATTCTATGGAAGTGGGCGGAGTCATGACGATTCCAGCTCATCATGAGCACAGTTCTACTGTGCAGCATGACGAGCTGGACTCGTCATGAGTACCGCGGCACTGCGCGTGGCCGCTCCTCCCCCCGCACCGCAGGGGAATTAGCCCTTCTTGGAAGGGGTTAATGTTACCAATAGCCATGACCTGTGCGAAGAGGTTTGAAACCCATGTCTGTGACGACAAGGTGCAGATACCAATATTGGGCCTGATTCACAAAGATAAGCTACACTATTGAGAAACTATACACTTTGCAGTAAGTTTATTGCACCAAAGTAGAATAAGATGCAAAGTAGAAGGGGCACCTTTAGTAGACAATTACTCTACACTGGGACATACACATGAACAAATGGAATCGCTAGTGCTCGAAAAGGTGATCGTCCACCAGAGAGGAGGCAACATTGAGAACCAACTTAACTTCAAGGAATGCCGGTGGATACACACCGTTGAGGCAATAACTCACGGCCTTAATGAACAGGAAGAAACCTATGTACAAATGAGTAGATTGTAACCTAACCTTCAGATGGACTTTGTGTCCTTAACCCACACCTAACGCCCTGTAAACACCAAGTCCTAACCTTGTCATCCAAGTTAGTTCAGGTAGTAACATACATTGCCAAACCAAATATTATATCCCATGGGAGATTACCAACACAATTGTAACCGTACATGTTTGATCTAGGCAACTCAAAAATTGTGCTCACAAATATGTGATTGATTTTGACATCTTTGGCACTTGAACATGTAGCATATCCAATCTGTATTACCCTTGTTTAGGTCATCTTAGCCTAAGGTTGTAAAGGGTTTTTAAAAATCATGACCGTGTAACATATACTATCTGTAATTTGTGCTTAGACTAGCTAAGCCAAATGCATTTACTACAAGAAATGACGAAGTCTATTTAATGTACATGTGTCTCTATCAATGGTACCACTAGGCCTGTGTTAAAAGTATAGGTTAAATACTAGTGTCACGCCAATTAGCTACCTGTTGCATATATGAGTACCACCATGACCATCTAACCATGTGTGAATTATTACAAATACATTGGACAAAGTGCATATGCTGGTTCATTATGCAGACCAATAAGAGCATTGTTCAAAGGCTAACACTTTGTGTCCCACGGAATTACCATACGTATTCCGTCTAAGCAGGTTCACTTTGTCACAGACTCACTTGCAAACTGAACTTTCCTGCCAGTTTTATTTTACAGAATAAACGCTACTCCTTAATTTAAATCATACATGCCTGTTCCTAAGATGAACACTAGTTAGTGTAAATTATACATGTTTGTACAGCTGAGTAAACAAAGGATAGCTCATGCGCAACCACCACGCGCATCAGGAGAATGCATTCAGGCTTTCTCTCATCCTGGATCTGACACATACGCCACCGGTGGTGCAGGTCAAATATCGGGCACACCAAGGCTCAGGTTGCCATTCAGTGAACCGCGCTCGACCGATTGAGATGTACCCGCTTCTCCACCTGAGTAAGTCTCTACTGACAGGCCTATACTGTTGCACACAACACTTTTTAGTATCTAGGACCTGATTTTACACTTAATCTCTATCTCTCGTAACTTTGAGGTTTTTTTAATACCACAGCTCCGGCACTAATCACACAAAGGAAACCAGCTAATAGATTACTGGAAGCACAATACCGCAGCCACACAGCACCTTTTAATATCTAGACTACGAGTGCATCCGTATGTAGTATTTGAATAATTCTCTTAACCATGGGGTTTATATTACCACGGCTCCGACACTTATGAAAGTAGATAATTGGTACAGACGCTAGTCCGCTAAGCCATTCGCCGCACCCCACGGGTATTATCCACAACAAGGCCATCGACAGATACGTAGGCCTCTTCAGACAGTTCGTTATCACTTTGGAATGCCACGCACTAGCTCGCCGTGACGCCACCCACATTGGTCGTTAATCCGCACAATTCACCAGCCGCACATGGGTGATACACACCCCAGCACATCATCCAGGATAATGCACTAATATTGTGGCCCTTCTATACAGCGCAGTATCCTACAGTTTAATGATTGTTCCTTATATAAGATAAGGATCTCCATGCCTGAGACCTGATCCCTTATTCTTCTAGGCGATCGCCACGACGGCACCGCCTAACACGATCTTCTCACCGGCTGGTGTGTAAGATTCGGAATTCATACAAAGGTAGGAAATATTGAACTCACATGCCCTTATGAGGAGCACTACCCCTACGAAGCTGTGCCCTCGGTTTACCCTGCTTGTTTGTTTCTTAGATTACCTTGTGCCATTCAAGCAGTTGGAGTTTGTCGGCTGACAATCTCCACCACCTAAGTAGAAGAACGGTTGAACGATACACCTACATAAATTGAGGTGAGCCGAAGGGAAAATCAAACACCTGTTTTGTTTTACACTGACACACACTGGGCCCTGATTCTACTTCCTTTTATATTCATAGGCTATCCTACAAATCTCCAGTCCTGATGAAAACCCGCCATAGATGTACTTAAATCACCGCATTTCATCTAGGGTCGAAACGTCGACGTTCTGTTCATATATCCAACTACACAGAGTTTCAACTACTAAAGAAAACATTTATTCTCTTGAGACTATTGTGTTATACAGTGGATATGTTGAATATTTTTTGTTTTTTGTTTATATGTATGATGTGTTTAGTTCTTGTGTAGTCATTTCAAAATCCACAGCGACGGCGAGGATAATCCAGGCTCCCACCGCAGCAACGTAGACACGGACCAAGGTAGTTCTGTGCAGAGTATTTTATTTGTTGCAACCCGCCATAACGTTTCACCTCCGCAGAGGCTTGTTCACATGACAATGTGAATCAGGTAAGTTACAGTTTTTAAAGTGACAGCGCATAATTTGAAAGTGCATCACGTGACAGTACCATCTATAGCGGTAAAAGACATACTTTGGAGTTTTGTAATCAATGGATAACTCCATGTTTTGCAATATTGTAAACGAGTAGTCCTTAATGCATATTAAATACTGTATTAAAATCATTAAATACATTGTTTATATAAATAACGGTAAAATACAAGATATTTACATCAATTAATTCGGACCCAAATCATGTAAACTTTTTATGTTTCGCGTTGATCATGATCTGTGATTAAAAACCAAATACTTGATCCAAAATGTGCAAAATAAGCAATTGTGCAAATTTAGCAACATATTTTGTTTGCCCATTATCCATATCAATGTTATAATTCTTCATAAACAATGCAGAACAAGACAATGCACTACTCTTCATTATTACTGGATTAACCATTATAGAAACTGATATGCAAAGAATCAACAAAAGTGTGTTAACTCCGCGGGTATATATCAATAAGCTAAAACAAGGGATAGCATTTTAACCGGATATTTGACCACCGAATCAGCCACAAACTCATCCACGGAAGAAAGCACAGACCCTAGATAGTCAGGATTCGGCATCTGTTTATACTCCTGGGTCACCCTCAATCCCACAGGTAAAAAAGAGACACGTTTCGGCTTGCTAGAAGCCTTTATCAATCTGGTTGGCACCATTACAAAAGCATATGATATATCCCTTCCCAATTATGACATTAGTAAACATAGAAAACATACTGAAAAATGCTACCACAATGTGGGCCCTATGCAGCATACAGATCCATGTTACCTACAGCTGGGTATCAGCGATGGTTGAGGTGCAGCATATTTAAACATATAAATTGCACAGTGCATGTAAATAGTTAACGTGAAATCTCTTCATTACAAATTGCATGGGCAAATGATTCAGCATGTTCACAAAATGTACATAACCTCCCGTAATTGGTACACTGTTGGTATATTAAATGCGCCGCCATACATCTCATCCCGTGTTGCCAGAATATAAAGCATACAATTTATTGAATGTATTTTAAAAGAACAAGCCGCTAAACCATGTGTGCCTGTATAAAAACATGCTCGGTCCCGGATTGCTCTTCACAAGCAGATCACCAAGTCCACTGGTGGATTACCTTTCCCTTCGAACTATGGGATCAGTCTGACAGCTGCCATGCTGTAAATGTCACGATCCCGAACATCAATCATCTATAGGCATGGGGACAGGATAATTGCAGCAGCACCCTGAGGTCTTAATCTACACAAAAGGTGGAATTTCGACATGAATGCCTGTCTTCCAGCACATGCTGGAAACTTCCTGGGGACTACCACTCCCATAATGCCTTTCGTTGGTAAAATAATGTACGAAGTTTTGCAATGAAATGTCCGATATGAAAACAGCAATGTGCCCAGAAGCTTGAGGCCGCTCACTGATACAGGTAGGTCAACAAACCTTTATTTTTATATATCTATATATCTATCTATCTATATTACCTACTGGCGGTCGCCAGTAGGTAGTTATAGTTAGGATAATTTTCAATGTTAAATCTCAACATTCTATTTTGAATAACTTTGGCGCCGGTTGACGAATCTGCCTGAAATTTTCAGGAAAATGGTCTCATGGCGGTCCGGTCCTTCCCTGAAAGTTTGGGGGGGATTCGTCAAGCGGGGGCCGAGATAAAAGGGGGGTCCCAAAACGCGTTTTCCCCATGTTAATTTCCATAGGGCGGTCGATTTCACTTTTAGCCCGAACGGCTGAATGGATTTCCACCAAACTTGGCAAAATTGTAGGGACTGGTAGCCCGATGTGCCTTTGCTATGTCTCAAGATATGTGCTCCAGTGGATTTTGAGTAATTTAGGTTCAAAAAAATATATATATCTATAGGCGCTCTCCCGTGCGCGCACCGGAGTGCGCTCCAGGCGCGACACGCGACTTGCGCGCAGGAAGCTGATTGGCTCTCAGTTGTCTGTAAACATTCTAAACAGTGCGGAGCGGCCGCCATCTTGTGTCTCGGTAAAATCGAGACACAAGGGGTTTGAAAAAAAAAGGGGCAAATGACCATAAGGGGGAAGAGTAGACCCCCTCTGACCCCCTAGGTTTGATGTAGGGACTAAAATAGGGTCCTGCAGGGCATTAAAAAATTTTTTTCGTTTTGCGCGGGGGAAGCGCATGGTACGCGCACCGGCGAAGCACGGGGAAAATCCAGGTCCATATTTATGAAGGCCTTGCGCTGTTAGTTTTGCGCTTCCTGTGCGTCAATTTTTGTGACGCACCAGCGGTGTAAAAAAATGCGCATTGTTATGCAATATTTAAAAAGTGACGCATCTATCTAGATGCGTCACTTTTTAAATATAGTGCAACGAGGTACATTTTATTACACTGCTGGTGTTATGCGTCACTTTTCTGTGCGCACTCCTTATGACATTCCAGATGTGTCATATTTAATGTATGACGAATCATGTTGCAAGGAGTTACAGATACGTCAGTATTTCTGACATATCTGTAAACATAAAAGTGATGCGAGGCAGGTGCAAGATTTTGACGCAACAGCATCCTAAAAGTGACGCAGAGAAATCTTATAGATTTCAGTACGTCGTTATTACCAAGCTTTTTGCGGGGGAATGCCCCCTTTGCATACATTATACCTGATGCAGATACAATATGGCGCAGAGTTTTAAAAAGTGACCCATGTACCTAGATGCGTCACTTTTTAAAAATAGCGTCAGGTATAATGCATGCAGAGGGGGTGTTCTCCCGCAAAAAGCTTTGTAATAGCGACGCAGTGAAATCTTTGAGATTTCACTGCGTCAGTTTTAGGATGCTGTTGCGTCAAAATCTTGTGCCTGCTTTACAGCAGGTGTTAGACTGAGGCAAGACCTTTCATATGCTGCTTTCCCCATTTGAAAGGACACATTACTGGAGTTGCGTCACTTTTGTGACGCACTCCAGCAATGCGTTACTTGGAATGTCATAAGGAGTGCGCACAGAAAAGTGACGCATTGCACCAGTAGTGTAAAAAAATGTGCCTCGTTGCGTTATATTTAAAAAGTGAGGTATCTAGGTAGATGGGTCACTTTTTAAAATCAAGCGCCACATTATATCTGCGTGAGGTATAATGCATGCAGAGGGGGTGTTCTCCCACTAAAAGCTTTGTAATAGCGACGCAGTGAAATGTTTGAGATTTCACTGCGTCACTTTTAGGATGCTGTTGCATCCTTTAAATATAGTGCAACGAGGCACATTTTATTACACTGCTGGTGTGATGCGTCACTTTTCTGTCCACAGTCCTTATGACATTCCAGATGTGTCATATTTAATGTATGACGAATCATGTTGCAAGGAGTTACAGATACGTCAGTATTTCTGACATATGTGTAAACATAAAAGTGATGCGAGGCCGGCGCAAGATTTTGACGCAATAGCATCCTAAAAGTGACGCAGAGAAATCTCATAGATTTCAGTACGTTGTTATTACCAAGCTTTTTGCGAGGGATTGCCCCCTCTGCATACATTATACCTGATGCAGATACAATATGGCGCAGAGTTTTAAAAAGTGACCCATGTACCTAGATGCGTCACTTTTTAAAAAATAGTGTCAGGTATAATGCATGCAGAGGGGGTGTTCCTTGCAAAAAGCTTGGTAATAATGACGCAGTGCGTCACTTTTAGGATGCAGTTGCGCCAAAATCTTGCGCCTGCTTCACAGCAAACCTTTCACATGGTGCTTTTTCCATGTGAAAGGACACATTACTGGAGTTGCGTCACTTTTGTGACGCACTCCTGCAATGCGTTACTTTTGTGTTTACAGATATGTCAGAAATACTGACATATCTGTAACTCCTTGCGAATTGATTAGTCATATATTAAATATGACATATCTGGAATGTCATAAGGAGTGCGTCCAGAAAAGTGACGCATCGCTATTTTCACGTAGCGATGCGTCACTTTTCAGAAATGAGGCCTCCAGTTTATTCACTGTGTCATAACTTTCTTTTCTAACACTCACCTTCTTTCATTCCTCCTACTTCACTTCCTTTCACCTCTCATACCTTTCTGTTCTTTCTTACTCATTCTCCTTTCAATTATCAATGCACTATATTTCACTTACTCTTCATTTTTTAAGATTATAGCTCTTTGATGAGAATTGGAGGTAGTTCTGAAAAGAACTTTTGGTTTTCTTCTTTTAACTGAAGAGGAACAAAAACAGGGAATAGAAACTGCTCAACAGGAGCAAAAAGAAAAGAAAAAAATTAGGGGTGGGAAGGGCAGTGATGGTTCTCCAATGCCCGAACCATGAGCAGGACACTTTGCTCCCCATAGGTGAGGAGTTGATTGCAGTATCTGCATCTGACGACCCCATGGTTGAATGCAGGTTGAATGTTTGCTACCTGCCCCTGAGATTGTTCTCTTCCAGAAGAAGTTGCTCCTCCTGTTGATGTAGAGGCCCCATCTCTGGGAACCTCCTGTGCCAGAGCCCTGACACTTTCCCGGGCAAAATTCTGGGGGTGCCTCCTCTCCACATGGCGAATCATGGTGAAGTTGCCAAAAGAGTATTTTTTTTGGGGGTTACCCCGTGACAGGACCTGTTTGCAGATCCTGCACTCTACTTTTGGTGCATTCACCTTCTTCTGGCCTGCTGGAAACTTAAAAAATTTCCAGATGAAATGTTCCTTCACCTTTGGGGTAGGAGGCTCTTCATCAATGAAATCATTGGAGTCATCTTCACTGCTGGATGGTCTGGCAGCCATGATGAATCCAGGAATATGGAGCAGCAAAAAAGGCAGGTCTTTCAGTCACAAAAGTGAAAGAAGAAGTGAAGGAAATGGGTGGGGATTTCATTCATTGTAAAAAAAAACTGTTAGCAACCAATGAAAAGTGTTATTTTAGGGTCACATGACCCGACGCGTTTACGCTGCGCGCTCCGGAGCACTTCCGGGTGCGTTTACGCAGCGCGATCGTAGGCGCTTCCGGGGCGCAAACGTGGCGCGATCGTAGGCGCTTTTCCGTGCGTTTATGCGCCGCGCACGTATGCGCTTCCGAGGGCACTTACGTTGCGCGCCGAAGTGACGTCATCAATCTTTTATAGAAATGCATAATCATTTTCCATATTAAAAAAAACAAATTTTATTTGTATGGTACGAAATGTTTTGCATTATTATTAACTTTTCATTCATATTTTTTTTTCACGAACGACAGTTGCGCTCTGGGTGCGCTTTCAGATGAGCTCTCGGAGAAGCTTACAGGAGAGCTTAGCTGAAAGCTTCCCGGAGCGCGCACCCAGAGCGCAAAAGAAAAAAATTATAAAAAAAAATGAATACTTAAAAAAAAACAGCAAATTGTAAAAAAAAAAAAAGGTTAGAAACTCGATATACAAAGGAATTAGCATTTAAAAAACCTATGAAATTCACTGAAAAAACCATAGGTTTCACACCAGTTATAGTTAGGAATTAGCATTTAAAAAACCTATGAAATTCACTGAAAAAACCATAGGTTTCACACCAGTTATAGTTAGGAATTAGCATTTAAAAAACCTATTAAATTCACTGAAAAAACCATAGGTTTCACACCAGTTATAGTTAGCTGGAAATTTTACTGATATAAAACCATTGAAATTCCCACGTTATAGTTAGATGGACTCACTATAACTTGCGCGTGCAATGCACTGCTGATGATGTCTTATTAAGCCAGTTAACCAATCAATTTTTAAAAACCATCCATTTAGACACTTATTTAAACATTTATTCTTCCATCAACTTTTACATATACATATATAAAATATATTTATTTTTCAGAAAGACACACATTCACTGGATGGTGTCATCAGTGATGTCATGAGTGATGTCACTCACCATGTCATGAGTGATGTAATATGTGATGTCATCAGCAGTGCATTGCACGCGCAAGTTATAGTGAGTCCATCTAACTATAACGTGGGAATTTCAATGGTTTTATATCAGTAAAATTTCCAGCTAACTATAACTGGTGTGAAACCTATGGTTTTTTCAGTGAATTTAATAGGTTTTTTAAATGCTAATTCCTAACTATAACTGGTGTGAAACCTATGGTTTTTTCAGTGAATATATATATATATATATATATTCCTGTGCGATACTCCTCCTAAGTTCCTGGAGCAAAGATTGAGGCGCACTCAAGGGGTAATTTTCTCAATTTATTGATCACAAATCAAAACGGCCCGACAGACGCGTTTCGGCTACACGCCTTTGTCAATGTCGGGGAGGTCACATTTTCACACAATTATATACAATACAAAATATATATATATATATAGTGAATTAATGCCCACAAACTTTGCTGTATGTTTACATCGTTGCTGCAGCTTGATAAATGTGAAGTAATGTTTAATAAGGAATAAATGCCACACCACTTTCTTGAATCAAGGGCTTAACTGTTTGACCGCAGCTCCCTCCATAGTGCCCTAGCTAGTGGAGAAGACTAGTAATCTCACGTTTGGTATCGTTGGATTGGAAATGTGACTGCAAGGAATGCAGATAAAGCCTGACGCCATTTCACAATAATATTATTAATGTGCCTTTTTCATAGCTCTTCAATTATTCTGTCCGTGTGAATGGAAATATGTTCTGACTGGTGGGCAGTCACACCAGCAGTAATGGAAATATCAGGCGCTGTTCACAACATCTTGCAAATGGGGCTCTGTCAGTTTCCATTATTCGGCTGAGAATCTTTGATAAGTTGAACTAAAAACAGTGTAGATTTTTTTTTTAATCAGAGCTATGCGATGTAAAAACCTCTAAATTGTGAACTCCTACACAATGAATGAATAGAGTAAATTGAGTTCTTGGTTTACTCAAATGTATTTCCTCTCCCCAAGGAAGTGGAAGGCTAAAGTGATTTTTTATTATGTTAATTATTTCAAAAGTTTTTGATGCATGCTACTGCAAAGGCTGCTTTGCCAAGCACTAATGTTTTAATTTTCATTTATTGATCACTTGATTGATGGGATTTCTACAGCGCCCACTGTGAATTACAGCACATGCGTGCAATTTGAGCAGAAGAACCATAGAGTGATTCGGAGAAGAATGAAAAGAAAGTAAATCACTACAGAAAATGATGAGGATTTAAATGGAATATACGGTTTTTAATCACCTATCTATTTTACCATACGAAGAACAGTCATTTAATCATCCTTATTACAGAAAACCATGTGAATCTCCTTGCAAACCTGAACAATCTGTCTGCAGGAATGTTCTGCAAAATAAGGGGTCAAATAGTTCCCATAGGCACGTTTTCCTATTTTTTTTTAGCACATTCTGTTGTGTGGTAGGGAATGTTTTACACACTAGGTAAACAACCTTTAATCTTTATTGACATGTGCGACCAAGAATAAATATTACAACCATTCAAAGCTCCTAAAAAGCTCATTCCAAGTTTCTTAGAACTTTAAAACTTGGTCAGAAACAGGAGTTACTGGCCAGGTCAGGATTTCATGATGTGCAGGAATTCTACTGTTTTTCTTGGCCAAAGAGATTATTTAAGGACATAATCATTACGTATAACCTGGTGCAATATGTCCCTAGAAATTGGCTGCAAATCAGTATCAACCTGACGAAATCAGTGCAGAAACACAGATTTCAGCATTAATTCCCCCATTCACAAAGAAAAACCTTAAACGGTGTGGTACTATTGCAAAGCAAACACAAGGAGATGATGGACGTAGCGCTGAAACCTTTCAGACACTCAGCCGCAGTCACAGATCTGGGTTGAATCCATCATTGTCTTTCGCTCACTTTAACACCCCAGTTCAGACCTGGCTATATGCAAATCAGTCTTGACCCTGTGCCTCATAGAAAACAGTCCAGCCCGAACTGCCAAGCCATGTCTTCCCTGGACCGGAAACAAGCATCCTGGGATCAGTTTCGGGGTAACACCTCTCATCAGCCAGGCTAGCTTAAATCTAGTGGCAAAGCGAGCAAGGCACCCACGCCTGGGCATACCTTGCCATCTTAGGGCGAACAAAGCAAATGCAAGAAGATGATAGACGGAGTGCTGAAACTTTTTAGATGCTCACCTCTAGTCACAGATCTGGGTTGGATCCATCATTGTTCTTTCGCTCACTTCGCCACCCCAGTTCGGACCTGGCTATATGCAATCCAGTCTTGACCCTGTGCCTCATGCGAATAGTCCAGCCGAACTGCCAAGCCATGTCTTCCCTGAACTGGAAACAAGCATCCTGCTATCAATTTCGGGGTAACACCCCTCATCAGCCAGGTTAGCTTGAATCCAGTGGCAAATTGAGCAAGGGACCTATTGCACTCTGGAAATACCTCACTCTTATCTTAATTCATGGCTGCTGAATTACTACTAGGGGTGAGCGAAATATTGTGTTCCGCCAGGAGAATTGGTGGAATTTTGGTGAGTCTGCGTTACTTTTGTAATGCTGAGTTCTGGCCAAATTTAGCCAGTCGCCATGTGGCACAATATTTTCTCTTGCTAAATCGCAAGTTGGGGAGCTAGATTTGATGCCCTTTAGTGCATTTTTCGGTCGCAAGGAGGGCATCTGATCTTCGTGACTAGTCACGATCAGAAGGCTGCTGGTAAAGTAAGAAATCTACTCGAGCAGCAGAAAAATCAACTTAAGTAGCTGAGCCCTCTGGCACACCGTGTGGTCCCATTCATGTTGAGTTTTCATTCCGTAACACGCTCCCGGCGATAAATGACAGTGCAATGTGCCTATTTCCACCCATTGGCGGAGCTCCGCGGAATCTTGCTGAGTTTTTTTGTAACTTGGCAGAATTCCGCTGAGTCTAATTCCACGAGTTCCTCCCACCCTTTATTACTACACTGTGAATAATGCAACTTTCTGTATGATGTCCTCTATTTCATGTGTGTACCTGTCATTATTTTTACTTGTTTGTGTGTTAACTGAAGTCCTTTCACTCAAGAGATTTATTCTCCAATTGTGTGAATGTTTCATCATTTGTCATTTTGAAATGGAAAATAACTTATTCTTTTGTATTTTTTATTTCTACCATTTGCAAAGGGATTATGCTCAGCTTTGGCAAGCACCTACAAATGCAATAGATTTCACTTTGCCCAACACTCTCTCCTAAACAGGGGCATTTGACAGAGAAGTATGTCCTAGCTTTTTAAAGAGGATTAGCTATGCTTGTACACTAGTGTACATGATATATATCTTCACTTGCTCTGGGTTCTGTCTGTCTGAACCTTCATGTTCTCAACATTGGTCTTGACTCCATCATGCCATTTTGGCTCGTAATATGCCAGGAACTCCCACCATTAAGACATGAAATGTCATATGCATGCACATATTATGTTATGATTCACCACTGTAATGCAGCAGTATGATAGCTGATGTGGATGCCATGGATGTACATGGTATTTCAACAAATACAACCACTATGCACTGAATACCCAACATGTGGCAAGAATTGCCACCATGATGTGAGAACCATCACAGTGCCATAGATATTCACAGTTGTCCAGAAATAGCAACTATGGTGCCAGGGTAAACATTTTTCCATGGCTGGGCCCCTTCGTGGAATGGATTCCTGCAATATTACAAACATTAGCAGTATAACTCCAGCACCTTTAGCATGCCATGGTTGGGTACCACTGAAACTCTAATGCACACAATATGCCAATCATAATCACAGCTCTGACAGGATCAACAATATGTGATAGATAACAAACAACAAAACAAATATGCTCATAATATGAAATCATTTTGCGTGGGTCAGCATTTTACCAGGGTTAAACAGTATGGTTTATTTGTCCACAGGTTGCTGAGATGTACCATAATTGTTCATGATCCACAATTTACTAGAGGCTCGTAATGGGCATTTTCTGGTGAATGCCCAGAATATGACGAGAATTTCCACCATAATTCTAGCATCATGTCATGAGTGGGCCCCATTCTACCACTAATGTGCACAAAATGTCACTATTGGCCACCATTCTGTCAAGACCAGCATTCTGCGGCAGATAAGCACCACCTTCTCAAGGAAGTCCGCACTATGCCATGAATTAACACCATTACACAAGATCAGCAGTTTACTATGGTAGATACCCACAAGTTGCCAAGAATTATCATCACTGTGCATGCCAAACAGTTTACCAGTAACCAATAACGAGCATCATCCTATGGATGTCCTCAAGTCTGCAGGAATTGGGACTAATGCATTATTGGTTAAACAAAAAAGTGGTTCTGTTGGGTAAAACAAAATTTCTTTTGACACTGCTATTAAATGCAATCTAAGACAGAATCTCTCATATACACATTGTTTTCAGAAGTAAATGTTTAAGAAAACTGTCATAAGATCTACTGACTTGTTGTACTGTATCTTTTTATCAGAATTACGTCATTCAATGATGTCTTTTAGTACATGGGTAGACTGTCAGCATAAGTGGCAAGGTGCAGTTCAGTGACAATTGTGTTTAGTGCTCAAAAAGTGAAAGATATATACAGTGTAAACGATTTCATATCTACAGATATATACAAGGTTTTCAGTGGCCAGCTACTGATTTATAGCCAAGGATTCCTATTCTTCCTGTTGGAATCCTGGTCGTGCTGGACCTCAAGACAAGCGTCGACATTTCGACCCTATGGTGGCCCAATCGGCGGTCACAGAAGTAGGGGGGGGGGGGGTTGACAGTTCTGGTATCTGGGCCGGAGTCCCTCAGCCTGAACTTGTGTGTCAGCTACATTGATTCCTCTGCAGCTGACGGATGAGACACTGCACCACCGTTCTTGACCGACTTCATTCAAGATTTCAGGTACATGAGCCATTGTGCCACACCATTAATTACCCAGGTTCTGAGGGACACAGGGTTACCCCCTTTTTCTTTAACCACTAATGCATTATTGCCAGCATTTTACCAGGAGTGCCAGTTGGCATCACAACGTAGACGTTCACATGTTGGCCAGATTTACTTGGTGTGGTATTATATCATGAACGCCCACAAATTGCGTAAGGACCAACATTTCACTAGGATTGATAGTGGGCACAACACACTTTTCACATCATACACACATACACACTGATTTGACTGCATGCACATGCACATCCACCTCCCCCCCCCCCCCCCCACACACACACACAAACACACACACACATAATCACATTTGTTGTCCCAGCTGGCCCTCCCTGGAAGAAGGAATGGAGGACAGGAGCGCATCTGACAGTCTTTGAGAGAAAGTATGCATTGGTTTCTGAGGTGGAGAGACAAGCCAAAAGAAGGACTACCTCAATCAGAGTTGGGCTTTTTTGAAGGGCAATTATGCACTGCCTAATAAGCTAGTTTGACAGGTCACCAGTTTTTTGGGCTGTTTATGGGCCTGTTTAATAGTCTGGGTGCCTGGTTTTTACTTGATTTCCCTGATATTTGAAGAAACATTACAAGCAGCAAGTACAAATCCATGCAGTCTTCCATAACCTTCTAAAACACCTGTACAGCATATCTTTACTAGTTTAAAACTGTCTCTATTTGCAAACATGCCTTTAGCTTTAGCTTTCTAATTCTCTAATGGGGGCTACTTTTATTTTGGTTCCCAGATCTACTTTATGTCCCAGTCCCACCCTGGCCTAAGACATGTTTGGCAAGTGAGAAGGCTTTGGGGCTAGACAGTAAGAAGTAGCCAAGCAGGAGGTATGGCAAGTGGTAGCACCTGTGGGGGAGGGGTCAAGCAGGAGATCCTCATGCCGAGAAGGACAAAAGGGGTGCTTCAGTGACTGGAAATAGGGGGACATTGTTCCCTCCAGTGTGAGTAGACTCAGCTCTGATTTCACTTCTGCACCTACATCTCCTGCAAGAGGCCCTTGCAGTGGAAACAGGCCATGTGCACCTGTAAGCAAAACAAATCAACAGTGGACAATACCAGGTCATTGTGGATTTGAACTTACAATCTCTATGGAAGTCTTCTTTTGAGCTTCTGTGGAGCATTGTCAAGCCATCGTGGCTTCGTAGAAATCATATTTTCACCCTCTATAGGGCATACTATTCCCCTTTAAGACTCTCTAAATTTGCAGGAGGTCAGTCAGTGTCTTGTACAAAATGTGGCTTGACTGCTACTTCGGATACTCATATGTTTTTGGAATGCCCGGCACTAACAGCATTTTGGCAGGATATCAGCAATTGCCTTACGGAGACTCTAGGAAGACCTGTTATAATGGATTTGTCTCTAATAATTTTCGGAGTCCTAGAAGGAGTACAACACGTACCCAGATGTCTAGTTTTTTATTCCATCCTGCTCGCAAGAAGAGAGATCTGCAGGAAATGGAAGGACCCCTTACCTCCCTCCTTTAGAGATTGGCAAAACTCAGTATTGCAGACTTCAGTTACAGATCTGGCCAGATCTGGTAACCGCAGAAAAAGGGCCTTTTGACATTTACTCATGTGGCTTCAGTGATGTATTCAGGGTTTTTTTTCCCCCGAGTCCAATGATTGATCTCCTATGGTGCTCTTTTATTTTGCACCAATGGAACAGCCGATATCCGGTTCATGCCCGGCCCCCTCTTGGCTGCTAAAACTACCCCAAGATTTGCTACGGGTTGGCAAATTAAGGACTCAGTGCCTCCTTGGATTACGGTGGAAGACTGTGGGATAGGCGCCCCCCTTAAAACATGCGTCCCCTCCAGTTTTTCAGATAAACTGAGACAGATTTTCCCGTTGATACCTTTTGGCACTTTGTCTACATGTTGGTTATGAGGACAGAAAAAAAAATACCAGGTCATTGTGCTATTGTTTTGAACAAAATGGAAGCTGTGGCCCATTGCACATGTTCATTCAAACCCTGCACCCAGCTTATGGCCCCAAATTTAGTGGGGCGGGGTAGAAACTTCATCTGCTGGAAATCCTCGGAGTTTGTGCTTGCAGTTTAAGATCTGGCTGTACATGTTTACTCCCTCCCCCAACCCTCTTCCCTGGTTGCAAAACTATGGATGTAATGCTACATAATAATTCATCATGCATAAAAAACACAAAGAGCAGCATGTGCAGGGACCATCACTTGCCATCACCAAATCCACACGCTGAAGTCATAAAGAGTTTAACAACTATCTAAAATATAAACACTCATTTTTAATTAAATAGTTTGGAAAACTAATGGTTCGAAACAGATGACACAATATATGTAAATGGCAACTGATTGCAGGTTTTCTCTCCCGCCAATCAATCTAAATTGATCCCAATACCCTTCTTATTATTATGTTAAGTCCTGGCACATCACTAGTGACTCACAATTGATGTTTCTGCAGACTGCTATCTTGGCAGTCGCTTGCTTACTGTTATTTTGCAGAGGGCGGCAGACAATTAAGGAAAGTATTAAGTTAGGCATGGTTTTTCTGGTTGTCTGATAGAGTTTTCTCAGTCTATAAAAGTACAATAGTTGAGCCCTCGCTTAAATTATCATTTGCTTAGTTTGAATGGAGTGCCTCGGATGTAAAGCACATTTATCAAACCTGTAATGGTACCTCTTATTTCTACTTGCTATATTAATAGTTCCTCATAGCTGTGAAGTATGCATGTAATTCAAAAGGGAGAATTAGGGTGAGCACATTGTTTGCCATAGAGAATCTTGGTGCTGTAAGAAGCACACATTTTGGGGCAGATGTATCAAGATTTCATTTTGCGAATCCTAAATAGCGATTTTTTGCGAATCGCTATTTAGAATTCGCAAACTGGAATGTATGTACAAAATCGCTATTGTTTAGCGATTCCTTAATATTCTATATTTGCGAATTCGCAAATAAGGAATAATTTCCCATGCATTCCTATGGGCCAGGAGGCCCATAGGAATGATTGTGAAGTAATTCTCAAATTGCGAATTCGCAATTTGCTAATCGCAATTTGAGAATTATTTCAAGGGTGCAGGGGTGTCTCAAAGACACCCTGCTGCACCCCTGAAATGTACATGTGTGTGCATACGGCGCACATACATGCCCTATGGGCATGTGTGTGAGTCACATGCCACCTTAACAAATGACAAATTGTGCTTTTTTAAAAGAAATCGCAAATTACCATCAACAACAAGTTGGTGGTAATTTGCGATTTCTTAACCAAAATTCGCAAATTGAAATTGCTACATACATAGCACTTATAGAATCGCAAATATTGCGATTCCTTAAATGCTATGGCAAATGAAGGAATCACAATTTTTTGCGATTCCTTAAATTGCGATTTTTTAATACATTCCAAAACATGCAAAAAGGCTGTTTGCGATTCGCAAAGGCCGAAATTCTGCAAATTTCGGCTTTTGCGAGTCGCAAAAGGCTTGATACATCTGCCCCTAAATCCCAGATGGTAAGTAGTTTGGAAACGGGTGAGGCATTTTCGACACCCAGTAATTACCATCATCCCAGGGCGGGGTATGGAATAGGTGCGGTATTTGACCTTTATTTCACGTTTTTCACATGGAAATGAGGCATAACGTGAAATTCATATTTACCACACCAAAATGTGAATGTTTTAAGTATTTTCCCAGCCTTTACACCTGGCAAATTTTGACAAGTTAAATCTACTGAAATCTGACATGGGAAAACCACTGTGAAGGGAGGGTCAGATAGTAAACATACAACTCAGAAAACCAGAACTATGCACAGACATCTGCTGGCGCAGGGATCAGGAGTTAACGCCCAGCTCATAAACAGGTAACAACACATCCTTGGCATCTTTAAATTTCCATATCTAGTTTTCCTGATCACGTCTAAACGTGTCTCCCTTTGTTCTCCAATTGCCTGTAATATTACTTTTTGTAACCTTCACTACAAACCATCCAACTCGGACGAACTTTTGTGGAAACAACTCAAAATCCTGAATTTCTTTTGAACAGAATTGAACACCATTGTCAGTAATAACATATCCAGGATAACTCTCATGGTTAAGAACCTTAAAACAGCAGAGGTTGAAATATCTCTAACACACAAAACTTTAATCTACGTGGAATACAGATCCATGAGCACCAACATATATGGGGTGGTATGTTTGCTTTGAATTGGACGTACCAGATCCACTACAACCTCTTCCCAGGGACCAGATGGTAATTCTCAACAGACCAATGGCATAGTCCTGATCTTGAATCTCCTGCCACTGGCAGCACATTCCACTCTGTCTCTCACATTGTGTTCTATTTCTCTATCTATAGAAGGTCATAAGAAAGCACAATGCAATTTTTCTTTAGTTTGTACATTAGCCATAGGACCCTCAAGGGCAAGTTTCAAAAATGTTTCAAAAACTTTCAGGCAGAATAGTCTAGTGCCTGTCAATAAATGACCTCTGTCAACCTCATAGGACACCTCCGCCTGACCCAAGACCACCTCGCCTTCAGGAAGCAGCTCAAGACCTGGCTGTTCGAGCAGTAGCGGACCCCCTCCCCCCAGCGCCTTGAGACCCTCCGGGTGAGTAGTGCGCTATATAAATGCATTGATTGATTGATTGATTGACAGCTGCCCTACTGGGTGACATGCCTGAACTGAGGTTCTGTGTGGGTTTCAGAGAGCTAAATTCTGTGAAAAAGACTGATGCTCACCCCATTCCCCGGGCTGATGAGCTGATTGATCAGTTAGCAGCTGCCCAGTATCTTGGTACCTTTGATCTTACATCAGGGTACTGGCACATAGCCCTAACAGAAGGAGCAAAGGAGGGGTCAGTCTTCCTTACTCCAGAGGGCTATTACCACTTTAGAGTTATACCCTTTGGATTAAAAAATGTCCCTGCCACCTTACAGAGGCTGGTGAACCAGGTCCTTGCTGGTATGGGGGTCTTTCTGCCCCTATCTGGATGACATAGGTGTCTTCAGTAGCAGATAGAAGGACTTTCTTTTTCACCTCCAGGAAGAGCTACATTCTCTGCAATAAGCAGGCCTGACTAGCAGGGCAAGTAAATTCAAGTTAGGGTAGGGTCTGTGGTGTACTTGGGGCATCTGGTGGGAAAGGCAACCCCTTCAGGCCAAGATAGAAACCATTATGGTCTGGCTGCCCTCCAAAACATAGACTGAGGTCAGAGCATTCTTCAGCCTCAGTGGGTACTTTAGGAGGTTTGTCAAGGGATATGGCACAATTGTGGCCCCCCTTGACTGAGCTGACTTTGAAGAAGCAGCCCAGGAATGTGATTTGGACCAAGGCATGGCAAACTGCATTTGACTCCCTTGAGCAGGCCATGTGTGGTGCTCCTGTTTTCAAGGTCCCTGAATTCTCCAAGGAGTTTTATCATTCAGGAATATGCTTCAGAGCATGGCATATGGGTAGTATTATCCCAACCTAATGAGGAAGCCCTATATAAATCTGTAGCCTTCAACTCCAGTTGGTTATTCTCCAGGGATCGGAGTTGGAGTGTTATTGAAAGATACGTTTTTGATTTGGTCTGCGCACTAAAGAAGTTGAGACCATTCCTGTTTGGCACTCACTTCCTGATTCAGCTGCCCACAGGCCCCTCCGGTGGCTCACGCAAATGAGGGGGAGAATTAAAAACTGATGAGGTGATCCATTTCCCCACAAGGTATTGACTTCAGGAAGGAACACAGATGTGGGTTAGACTGTGCCATTGCTGATAGGCGATCTAGGTTTTTCTGCCTTAGTGATCAAAATTCCCTAGAGGTTGGGTAGATCTCCCTACTTTCAGCTGGAATGTAAATGTGTTCGACCTGTCATCCTTAGGGGGGTCTTCCTCTAGAAATTATGCATTTTGCCTCCATGTTTTGCTGCTTCTTTTTATTTTTCTTAGGACTTTACCACTGCTAACCAGTGCTAAAGTGTATGTGCGTCTACCCTAAACATGATGAAATTGGTGTATACCTGACTGGGATCATTTAATTGATTTACTATTAAGTCCCATGTAAACATAAACACAGGGCCTGTACATCGAATGCTACTAGTCCTTCTCTAGTAATTATGCCTAGGCCATTGCTACCACAGTGCACAATCATGAGGTCTGGATGTTGGCAATCCGCAATGCTTTCAACCAAAGCCTGCAATTGATGCCACTTTAACCATCTCTGGCAAGTCCAAGTAATGTGTAGTTTAGGTAAACCTAGGTCCCTGTGACTGTCGTTCTTTCTAGCTATCTTTCTAGCCAAACAAAAACCCCGAAAATATGGCCCACTATCCAGACCTTGACCATTTTGGAGACAAGCAGAAGTAGCACAGAGGAAAAGGCTGCAGCAGAATGAGGCAATTTTGAAGATGAAAGGCAGCTAAAATGGAGAAGAGCAAGTAAAATATAAAAGAACATATTTAATTGAATAGTTGAGATGGACAGAAAAGTAAACTTAGGTAATGACTTTAAGAAAGAAGGTAACTACCACTGTGATTGAAAAGTTATCTTTGTCGGGATATGCTTGGAATTGCTAGCAAACACACCAGTTACAGTTAATGTGAAGATAGAATACTGCTTGGGGAAAGTCTTATGAACTTTTCACCAAGTGGTAGGCAGAGACTATTGGAAACATGGTGACTATGGAAACAGAGCTGAAAGAGTGTTGGGGAAGGGAACAAAAAGAGACTACAGCGTGAAACTGGAAAGCAGACTGATGTGCAAAAATTGCTCAGTAGGGAGTGTATGTCTTGTAATTGAGAATATTTTACATGAAACATAAATGAAAAGCATTAACAGTAGATTATTGAATGCTTTTCAAGGCTATTGTGTGGATCTGCAGATCCACCACAGGTTTCCAGGGGGGTGGCTGAACTGAGCGCCGCAGTGGATCTGCAGTTCTGCACAAAACCTACAAATTGGACTTTTTTCAGGAAACATGAAAAGGGTTAAAAATATAGTGGCTATTTAGGAGTAGTATAACAAAAACTAAACGATGAAAGGACATGTGTGATTTGCTATGTAAAGGAGTATGAGTAAGAGCACAAGGGGAATTGTTCGCCATTGCAGGTACTTTTCTGCTGAGGAAGGATTGCCATAGTTCTGACATGAGATTTGCAGTAGAAAACAGATGTTAACAGAAATTCCATACACAATTGGCAAACAGCAAAGAGATTTACAGGTTTGTTAATTACGTTTTGCTATATAAAAAAGCATAATTAAAAATAAATGTGAGTATGATAAGCTGAAGAAAAAGTGTAGCTTCTAGACACTACAGTAAGAGGCATAATATAAGGGAGCTTTATGAGAACATTGGAAAAATATATAGTGAGCAGCAAAGGAATGAAGAGAAATTGCTATCCTGAAAATATAGTAATATTATGAAGCCAGTATGAAATAATGTTTTAGAGACTAGATGTGGGGCTTGTTTATATTATGTAATTTGATAGTATGAAATGTGCAGCTACTCACACAGTCAGGCAGGCACTAACACACCAAGTTACACTCCCACAAAACCACTCATATAGCCAGATAGTTACTGACACACTCGGCCACACAAAACATTAAAACCATTTACTCACATATACATCCACTTATATAGTCAATCACACACCCATGCAGGGACAGTCACACCCATTCACACACCTACACAACCATACATCTACCCAGCACTTAAAAAGTCAATTACACACATACCTATACACCCATGCACCCATTCATCCATCAATACAGTCAATCAGATACCTATTTAGAAACCAATGGAGCCACTGACACACCCAGTCAGACAGCAACATAGGCACTTACACATACATTCACGCACCAATACAGCACTTATGTATCCACCACTAATAATGCCACTGGAAACAAAGTAACACATGCAAACACCCATTAACAAAGTCAGTTACCAATCCATACAGCCACTTACATACCCATTTTGACACCCATACACCCAGTAACACACCCAGACACACACCAACACAGCTACTTACACATCCAGTGACACACACACACAGGAACAGATACACTAACTCACATATCCACTCACACACCCAGTACCCCACCCGTATAGTAACTCACATATCCATTTATACTCAGACACTTATTCAGCCTTGAACACATTGGCAAGTACATGGGGCTATAACATTTCTTAGGACCATATAGTTGTCCAACCACACAACCGAAAAGGGGTAGACACCTTGATGTTTGGTATGTTGGAAAAATTGGTATCCAACAAATGCCCTGCCTCGTGTGCATGACCCATCACTAATTGAGATAAATGGATAGCCTCCAGATCACTGTTTACATTTAATACTAGAATAGAGTTGCACCCCTCGAAGTGCAGTTTAAGATCACCAACAGTATTACATTTGGCCAGTTTCAACTAATGGGGGGATATGGTCCACCAGAGTTTCCCTAAAACATTTCTCAGGGCCACAGGGTCTATTTACCATTAAACCTGAAAAGGTCAAATTCCTATTGTATCTGAAACAGTGCATTTTCACCCTCCAGAACATCAAATTGATCTAACCAGCAAATAATGTGATCCTTATAAATAATAGCAAGACCAACAGAATCCAGAATTTCACCATGATGGCAAACCAGCGAGCAGCATTAGAGACCAATACCTAATGGTAGGGCAGATTGTAAAACCGCAATGCTTGCATATGAAGTCCCCCTCCTCCAGATTCATAGAGTGTACACACTACTTGGCAATGCAGAACGCAATGTCAGCATCTGTTAGGTGGAACATCAAAACACCTGGCTGTTCGAACAGCGGCTCGTCTGCATATCAGCTCGATTTTTAGAGAGTGTAGGGCTCTTTGTTTCTGGCATGTACCAGCGCACTAGAGCGCAACACTTCCCAACTGTGTGGGCCAATCAAAATGGAAGGCAAGGAATGTAGTCCTCTGCAAACAAACGCAGTGAGAGAGCACCAAAAAGTAGTCAAGAAAACAGAACTGCACACTCCTTCCCAGAACCCCCCCAAACTTAAAGCAAGCAGAGTTCGCTAAACGTTTTGGGACAAAGTTAAAAAGTTAGGAAGATTTAAAAGCCCGACAAACACTGATTTTGTAATAGAAAATCACCACTAACAGCAGGGGCACATTCATACAGCAGGTCGAGTTGTGCTCTTTGTTTCCGGCCAACTAAAGCGAAACAGTTCTCAACTACTTGGCACAACCAAAATGGCTGCAAAGGTGTGTACTCCTTCAGAAAGAAACACCAAGTAAGACAGCACCAAAAAGCTGTCAAAAAATAAAATTGCTTGCTCCTTCCTAGAGCACATCAAACTTAAAACAAGCAGATTAGGCAAAATATTTTAGGGCAAAGTAAAAAAGATAACAAGTTTTAAAATTACAGTCAACACTGAGGGGCAGATTAACAAGCCCCTTGGACCCCTTTTTCGTCACTTTTCTCATGTTAAAAATGATGGGAAAGTGGTCAAGGGGCTTGTAAATCTGCCCCAGATTTTGTAATAGAAAGTCACCAATAACAGCAGGGGCATGTCCGTGCAACAGCCCACCTCTTATCAATCAATCAATCAACCAATCATATAATTTGTAAAGTGCACTACTTACCCATGAGGGCCTCAAGGTGCTGGGGTTGGGGAATGCTGCTACTGCTCAAAAAGCCAGGTCTTGACGAGTCTTCTGAAGGTCAGCAGGTCTTGGGTCTGCCTATGTTCCAGGTCTTGGCGGCAAGGTGGGAGAAAGATCTACCGCCGGAGGTCGCTCTTCGGATGTGGGGGACTGTGGCGAGGGCAAGCCCGGCAGGGCGGAGCTGGCGTGTGGGGGTGTAGAAGCTGAGTCGTCTGTTGAGGTACGCTGGTCTGGTGTTGTGGAGTGCCTTGTGTGCATGGGTGAGGAGCTTGAAGGTTATCCTCTTGTTGATGGAGAGCCAGTGCAGGTCTCGCAGGTGGGGTGTGATGTGGCTGCAGCGAGGGATGTCGAGGATCAGGCATGCTGAGGCGTTCTGGATGCGTTGCAGCCATCTCAGAAGTTTGGCCGAGGCTCCTGCATAGAGGGTGTTTCCGTATTCCAACCTGCTGCTGACGAGGGCCTGGGTGACCATTCTTCTTGTTTCGGTGGGGTTCCACTTGTATATCCTGCGGAGCATGCAGAGGGTGTTGAAGCAGGAGGAAGAGACGGCGCTGACCTGCTTAGTCATGGAGAGGGTGGTCGAGAATGACCCCTAGGTTGCGTGCATGGTTGGTGGGTGTTGGAGCTGTTCCCAATGTGGTTGGCCACCAGGAGTCGTCCCAGGCCAAATGGGTGGAACCAAGGATGAGGACCTCTGTCTTGTCTGAGTTCAGCTTCAGTCGGCTGTTCCTCATCCATTCGGCGACTGCCTTCATTCCTTCGTGGAGGTTGGTTTTGAAGGTGTGGGGGTCTTTGGTGAGGGAGTTGATCAGCTGGGTGTCATCGGCATAGGAGATGATGTTGAGGTCGTGGAGTCGGGCAACGTGGGGAGAGGAGCCATGTAGATGTTAAACAGCACAGCGTAGGGCTGAGGGATGAGCCCTGGGGTACGCCGCAGATAATCTCGGTGGGTTCGGAGTGGAAGAGTGTTGGCTCTTTGTTTCCAGAATGTATCTGCCCCCTAGAGTGCAAAACTTCCCAACTGCGTGACCCAACTAAAATGGCTGAAAAGAAGTGTACTCTTACACATAGAAACGAGCAGTAAGAGAACACCAAAAGCTATCAAGAAAACAAAACTGCACACTCCTTCCCAGAACCCCCCAAACTTAAAGCAGGCAGATTCAGCAAAACATTTTAGGAAAAGTTACAATAGAATAGAAATAGAAATAGAAAATCACCAATAACAGCAGAGGTTGAATGTATAATGTTGTATGTTTAGTAGGAAAAATGCCTGTGTTTGGGGATTTGTTTATGATATTCCATGTTGGGAAAACTGTTGAGGTTGATAGTCGGATTCTTTTAATATTATGAGGGAGGCAAGGGTCTGAGGGTGTGCCAGCTGGGCTGGTCAATCTCACTAGTTCATGTTATTATGTTACAGTGTCACATGGCCCTTGGGTACATTGTCGTTTTCTCTCAGTTAGCATGAGCAGGAGCATGCTACAGCTTCCCTGTTGCTTTGCACATGTTACTACACAACTTTATTTTTGCAATAATTTCTATGGCTGTTTTCACATGAGAACACATCACTGTTTTCACTTTTGACTGAACATTATGTGCAAGGTTGAACAACAATGGCCCTTGTTATTTTGTTCTGGGCAGGCCTTAGTCCTTGGATGAAACATACCGATGCAGCTGTTGCTTGGACAAACGTTCTTTGGTTTTATTAGAATACATGAATAAGTAGCACACACTTGGAGAGGGACCTTTCCAGGGAGAACAGCGAGACAGCACCAATGATGTAGATCTACCATCTATAGGCTGAGGTATGGGTTCTGCTGACAAAGCCCAGAGATCTTCTAATATATAATAATACTGCTTCTAAGCCAGGGGAGGGAGGTTAGGCTACATTGTCTTTTCAAGTTGCCATCCCCCTTCATGATTGATGGACTAGCTGCTATGCTGACTGTATTGTACTATGCATTTTCCTGCATTTTCCTGCATGTTGTGTCATGTATACTGCAAGTTATGGCACGTCAGTTAAAATAAATATTTTAAACTGTTCCATGTCTCTGTCAGATCTTACTGGGGACAAGTACAAGAGTGAGAGCGAAAGGGTGTGTCTTGTTACCGCGATTCCAGAGAGATCTGGGAGTGTTGTGTTCTGGGGTATCTAATCACTTGTTTCTCTGTGAGAGAGTAGAAGAGCAAGTGAGACACTATAGCTAGTGGGTCCTGGGCTCATGGGTACTAAGCTGGTAGGATGATTCAGTCCCTATAAACCAAAGTCCTATAATCCTCCGCGTAGTTCTGTGTTTGTGCAGAATCCCTGCAACCACAGACAGTTACTTCAATGTCCTCCCATTGTTATATTGTTGAAACTGCATGCTTTTCCTTTTATTTGGTGGCCACTTGTCTTTCACTAAAGTATTCAGCAGGGGCAGCAGAGTTGCAGCCCAGACACTCCATAATAGAACTATAGGAAGTCAACAATGATTGGATGTTTGGCATGTAAATGGCACTTGTCTCTAATAAGCTGTGTATCATCTACTCATGCAATTGAAAAAAGAAGTCTGTTGTTTTATTAAATATTGTTTTACCTAACCTTAAATTTGATGTATTGTGTACACATATTTCTTCTACTAAACACAAAATCAAGTTAAAAAGTAGAAGGTAATCTCCTACTTCTTCAGAATTGGATATGAAATAATTGGCTGTTTAGTGGCAAAAGAGCTGTGATTAAGGAATCAATGCCATTGTGCAATCGGATTTGCAACTTTATGACAGAATCATGTGTGGTTTCTTTGTGGGACATTTGGCTGTATTCACTCTGTTAGAGTAGTAGCTGTTCATGGTCTTTTGATGTATGATTTGTGCATTCTGCTGTGTCTTTGTACGTGTGATTTGGCAGGTGGGCTGTTTGATTGGTACCATGATCATTGAAGGGTGCTTATTTGTGTTCTTATTTTTTTTATATCATCATTCACCCAGGACTTCTTCAAATTCCCTTTTTTGTCTTTATATTCTCAGGGGCTTAAGTTGCTTTAAGGCATAGTTCATCCAGTCATAAAGTTTCTCTAATGACTTTAAATGATCTATCTGTATACTTTTAGTAAGATGGCTGTGAAGAAACCTCCTCCCTCCCCCTTTGCCCTTTTAACAAACCCACATAGAGACCCAGAGATCAATCCTCCCTTCTCCAGAGTTGTTGGCAGACCTGGAACGAGAAAACAAAAACAGACTATCAGGCGGGGTGGAGGTGGTACAACAAACCAACAACACTGAAGAAGGAATTTTAACCTTCTGTTCACGCGGTTGGAGCTACTGTTCAAAAAAACCAAGTGGAAGCAAGACACAGTGTTCTGCAGGAGAACACCAAGGTTAGGACAATGTGAGGAGAAGAAGACAGCCAAAAGGACTGAAGCAGAGTGGGGCCTTAAGGAATCACAGAGAGTGGAGAGGGAAAATCAGAAGTCTGGATGAGCTATGCAGACAGCACTGAAGAGCCCCCAGAGATGTAGTCTGAGGAGTGGTGAACGACGCTGGAGAACATGGAATTATGGGATACAATTCAGGAGAGTGGCATTGCAGTGAGCAATACTGGAAGGGGAGGTGAAAGTGTGGGGAGGAGAAGTGGGAAGATAGCACTGATACTTTACAGAGAGTGTTTTTTTTATCTGCAATGTATGTTTTGGCTATACTTTATTGTGGACAGTTGGATCACACATATTTGTGTTTCCATTTTTAATCTTTCTTTGTGCCCCGCTAACTGTGGGACACAAATTCTCTCAAAGGGATACTCCTTCTGCTATGAAGCACTTACCAGGATAGTAGAAGGAGAACGCTCCTTTTGAGATCCTAGCTGCTATGGGGAATTCATTGGGCCAAAGTGAGGGTGAACACTCTTTGAGCTAATTCTCATGCTTACCAGTAAAATCCAACTCACCTTTAAAGAGACCAGTAAGGTTATACACACATGTGTTGGTGACGGGTGAACAACCCAGTACTGCAGATTATAGCACTTTCTTTCCCTGAGGGTACCAGTGGCAACAGTCTCCTGGAAGGACCTGCAGTAAGAAAAGACAAAGCCCACATGAGGAAGGAAGATACTAAGAGGAAAGCGACATGCAACCGCACCTTTATCATGTTATAACACTGTGAACCTAAATCAATTCTCAAAATTAGTAAAGCAACCAGCCTCCATATCCAGATCTCCACCCATCCCGCCGATAATGGCCTTAACTGCTTCAATGCAGTGGATGACCCATTGACGTTTACCACACTACATTCACAGTGTGGTGGATATCAATGGGCCATCCACTCTACTGGAAAAGAAAATGTTTTAGGTGAAACCCCCGGAAACATTTTCTTTTCTGAAATCAAAGTTGGGATGCAATGGAAAAGCTTTCCTCACATCCCAGATTCGATTTTGTTTATTTTGCTGTGACAAGCAGCACTCACAAAATACTGACTTTACAATAGAACAAAAGTGAAAACATGCTGGGCTATTGATGTGCTTTCACTTTAGTTTGGTGCCAGGACGCATGACTCTGCCCCCAAACCTTGATCAACACAAGAGAGGTGGAGTTGAGACAGGGACAATTTTCCCTTTTTAGTGTTGTTCCTACCTAGTGGTTCCCTGGTTGAAGATCATGCCAGACAGTGATCCCCAAGCATGGGAAACACACTACTGGACACTAAGGGCCAGATGTACGGCCATGTAATTTTGCGGGTAGCAAATCGTACTCAATTGCGAGTTGCAACGACTCACAAAATGACATGGACAACAGTGTCAGAGACACTGTTAGCAATTCTCAATGGGGGCGCAAATTGCCTGCCTCACCATTCATCATGAGGCACTCTCAATTTGCGACCCCATTGAGAATGGCTGGCCCTCCCAGGTATGGTGGCCTGCTGGGCTCAGCAGACCTCCATGTCTGGGACTGCTTTTAAATAAAGCAGTTTTTTAACAAAATGCAGCCTGTTTTCTTTAAAAGAAAACGTGATGCATTTAAAAAAAGAAGAATGAAAAGTTTTCTTTTCTATTTAAAAGGGCAGGAAGTGGTCCCTGAGACCACTGCCTGCCCCTAAAAAGTATTTTTCCCTGCATTTACAGAGGGGAAGGGGTCCACTGGGGACCCCTTCCCATTTGCGAGTGCATTACTATCCTCTTGAAATTGCGAGGGTTTTCCGACTGAAAGCGCAGTTGCAATACATTCTTACATAGGGTAGCGAGCCGCAATTAGGAAGGGACCCCCTTAGAATGCCCCTCACTAATTGCAAGTCGCAAATCCTATTTAGCTAGTTGAAAATAAATTGCGACTTGCTAAATAGGGTTTGTACATGGCCCTGTAGGTTTTTGCAAGCGCAAACAGGTAGCATACCCGTTTACACATACAAAAACGGGTTATACATCTGGCGGCCCAAGGTCAACTGTTTGGTGGGGTTCCCATTGTCATTCCTTGTGATCGCCGACCCCAACCACAGCAGTCTTGTTTCTGACCCTTTAGGGTTCTGTAGTGGGAGTTTACCCCCAATCAGCCCTCGTTGGGGCAGAAAGCCTGCTAGGACACCAGGGAATATTTTTGCTTTGCTGTTTGTTGGAATTAGGCCCCTTGCTCAGGGGCCAGAGCTCCCCTGGGAACAAGACTCTTTCCTCCCTGCCCCCAGTTAGAGATGAGTGTTTAGTCCCAATCTGCCTATCCAGGGGAAAAAACACTAAATCATTAGGGAATAGTTTTGATTTACTGTTTGGGGGACTGGCCACCCTGGGCATGGGCCTGGGACCTATGTCCCCAGCACAACAGTATTTCTGCCTCTATGGGGGATATAGGGGGAGTTTACGCCAATCTGCATCATGGGTTCAGAAAAGTCCATTGGATTACCAGGGAATATTTTAGATTTATACTTTGGGAGCAGTCCCTCACCACCTAGGGTATGAACCAGCTCTCCCCTAGGCACAAGCGTCTTTCTGAATCCTGTGGATGAAAGGGTTCTTTACACCAACCTGCCCCAGAATTCAGAAATATCTCTGGACCATCAAGGAATATGTTTGAATTACTATTTGGGGAACAGCCCTGCTGGGCATGTGCCTGTGCTCCTTTCCACAGCCAGGCACAAAGGTCTTTTGTCCCCTGTGAGGGCAAATAGGGGGAGTTTACCCCCAGTCTGCACCCATGAGCTTGAGTCCCACAAGAACACCAGTGAATATATTATTTGCTGTTTGCGGGGAGCGCTCCCCAAGCAGGGTCCTGTACTTCATCCTGTACTAGGTCATAAAACTATGTCTGCTTCCCTTAGGGTGTGTTCACCCTCAATCTGCTCCGTTGGGGCAAATAGCGCACTAGACCATCAGTTAATGTTTTTATTTACTGTTTCGAGAGGGAAGCAGCACACCCTAGGCATTGCCCCCCTGCCTCAGACAGAGCAGTCTTCCTGCAACCCTGGAGGTTTGGAGAGGGAGCATATATCCCAATCTAATACTTAGGATTTGCCAGAAAGTCCTCTAGAAACCAGAGAAAAAGAAAAACCATTTTACATGTGCATGTATGATGTCATCCCTTGAGAAACTTGAGAAACATAGGGCACTGATTCTTTTGTGTAATGTTAATGGGTTAGCCAACATAAAAAAGGGTGGTTTGCAGGGATGGTCAGCCATTTTTTTCTCCAGAGGTCATATTTTTACAAGAGACCTAGCTAATGAGGAATACCCTGAAGCTGGCAGTCCCTCAAAAGTACTCTTACATTTTTTTTCTTACATCTGCACAGACAATGGGCAGGGGAGATGCAAATTGTTTAGGACATAGCATCAACTGGAGGTGAGGGAGGTGACCTGGGATCCACAAGGTGGATGGATCCGGGTCAAAGTAACAATCAATGGCTGGGATCTACATTTTATCAATTACCATGGCCCTATAAATAAATACGGATTCTCCTGCCAGGATCTATTATATTGCCCTGGGGGCAGCATGTCCTCTGAAGTAGGGAGGGGATTTCAACTTTATTCAAGAGATGGTTAAAAATACTTCAAATTGGAATACAAAGCAGCTTAAACCTAGAACAAAAGGAGTAATAAAAGCTTTAGAGGTCAAGTTATCAGCTGGTAGATTCCTGGAGGGAAGACTACCCAGAGGACAAACAATATTCATGTTTTCCCCACAGATTTAAAACTGCTTCACAAATAGATTTCTTCATAGTGTCGAAAATATTGAGTGGGGACAGACTAGTATCTGGGTCAATGCTTTTTCATACCATTCACTGGTCTCCCTAATGGTGGATATTGGTTCAAATAATAGGTATAGACCTAGATGGCAACTTGATAAATCTTTTACCCCATCAAAAGTAAAATGGCCACCTTATTCATAATTTGAGAGGCTTTTAAAGCAACACTAAGGGGAAGGATCATAGCTTTTAACAGGAATCAGAAGAGGATGGTAGAACAAGAGCGGGAATATGTGGAGATGTATAAACCCCTTGTTAGATCTAACTATGTTTTAAAAACTACTCCACATATAGAACCTTACCTCAGAATTGTATCCATTCCACAGCATCGACATCTTCTGATTAGATTCAGATTAAGTATTGTTCAATATACTCTGGGTATTTCTTGTGTGTGGGGGAAACCGGACCTTACACCTCCTTGTAGCTGTGATAGTGTCTCTCCCCAAAGCCTTTTGCACTTTATTATGTTTTGCCAACATTTCTCGGATATCAGGAAGCAATACCTAGTGCCAATACTAAGAGAAGCGGGATTCACCCAGGTCAAACCAGCACTGATGTTTTTACAAATGTTAAGCACTCCGAAGGTGATGTTCGGGGTTGCCAGCTTCCTGGTGGCTGCTGTCCGTAATAAGAATAGGAGGGTGGCATTTAGGCAACTGGAAAACTGATTATATCCCCTTCTCAATGAACTGATTATACCCCTCTGCAAATGAATTTTGAGATTTTTTTTAACTTTTGAATGAGCCCAATACCAATACCTGATTGTATGTCTTTTTTACATGTTACATGTATATATTTTAATGTTTTTAATATTCTTGTGTGTAATATAATTGTGTTATCGCCTTTATGATTTTTAGTAATCGAAATAAAGTGCTATTGACTTGACTTGAACAGGAATCAAAGTAAAAAATGTTCCCAGCAGATAAACAGCCTGCAGGCAGCATTAGATAATGCCATGGGAGTTTGGGAGCAAAATTCCAGAATTCAGCCTGTTGTAGGCTTAGTCGTAACAGAAAAACAAAACCTTAGATATTTTTACATTTTAGAAGAGATTAAGGAGTACAATATCTATCAGCAAAAAATGTATGAAGAAAACCAGCATATTGGTAAGTTCCTGGCCTGGCCTACTAGAATCAAAAGCAAAAAGAAGACAATTAAATCTCTTGAGATTGCCATCACAGGAAATATGATAACAGACCAGGAAGAGATCGCTAAAAGGGCTTTTTCAACATTATTGCGACATTTATCAGGCTCAGTACATGGTGAGCAGTATTGGACAGTATTATGATACCATGTGGTTCCACATTTTTTAACACCCACTGAGGTTCAGGAAGTACTAAAGAAAATGCCAAATGCAAAAGCCTGTGGAAATGATGGGCTATGTACAGAGCTTTTTTAAATACCTCCAAAAACCCATTCCATTTTTAGCTGATTTCTTTAACCATTTCAAAGGAGGGGGCGGGATCCTTTCCACCATTCAAGAATCAACATTAGTAGAATTTTTTAAGAAAGATACAAATCCAAAATCTGTCTATTCATATAGACCAATCAGTCTGCTTAATATGGACTGTAAACTGCTGATGAATTTATGGGCAACCCGCATAATGCCAGTAGCACAACAGCTAATTCACAAAGATCAGTGCAGCTTTCTGGGGAGCAGATTAAGGATAGCAAATATCCCGTTTTTAATTCAGACAATGGATTATTTCTCTGTGAATCGTACAAAGGCCCTAGTTATGATAGTTGATGTGTTAAAGTTATTTGATATTGTCAACTGGGCTGCCCTGTTTTATAGCCTTATTGCAATGCTTTCAACCCTATACAATGGGGCACAGGCTAAGGTGATTGTGAACTCCAAAATGGCTGGGTCAAATATGATTTAAAGAGGCACAAAACAAGGGTGCCCGTTCTCCCCCATTTTATTCACCTTTTTATTGAACCCCTCGCGAATCAACCCTGCAAGTATATTATTAGGGCACCCATAGAAGGGAGGACTAGGCTTCCATTATTCACAAATGATATTATTTTATATCTCCAGCCTGATGAGGATAACATCAAATGAGCTGTACAGATGATTATAGATTTTACTAAAATAGGAGGATAAAAGACACATCAAAGTAACACTGAATTATTGCTTTTTATTATAACAGCTGTTGATCTCCTAATATCATTACAGCTTCAAGCAAGGATGCAGTCCCCGATAAAATATCTTGGGATATTAGTGACTAATAATTTCTCTAGCCTCTTCCAAATGAATTATGAAAATTAAAGGATTCCTTGATAGTTGGTCTCTGCTCTCCTTGACAATATTAGGTTGTATTTCCCTGATTAAAACATAGGTCCTGTCACTTTTGATTTTTCTCTTGTCTAATGTTCCAATAAAAACCCCTAACAGTTTTTTTTCAGGAATTAGATTCAGCTTCTATGAGTTTTATTTGGAACAAGAAATCTTCTAGGGTAAAGTTGGGGGGTTTACAACTCCAGAAATCTCAAGGAGGGCTGGCAACCCCAATATGCGAAACTACTTTTAGGCTGCTCTAATGGATTTTCTATCAAGATATTTAAATGGATGCAGAGCATTAGATCATTTTTTTTACATAGGATGAAAGAGGTGATTGACATTTAATTGCAGAGATAGGAAACAGATCTCTCCGGGCACCTAATTTTAAAAGAATGCCATTCCTGTCATGGATTGTATCAAAATCTAACCTAATGTGAAAAGCTTTTGTGACTGTATACTCATAGACTCATACATGGATAAAAAGTGGACTTACAACTATCTACCTTGTTTGGACAGTGATGTAAATTTACTTTTTGGGTGCTCTGACTTTCCTTTGTAGATTAAAGTGCCCTTCTGCTGAAGAGCCCAATTGGGTTGTATGGTAACCAACCTGTGTTGTTGAGCACTGTGTGCGATACTTATTCTTTTACCTTCCCTATACTTATTGCAGAGCGCCTGTTGCTGTAAACCAGTAACCATATCCTTATATAGTTCTTGCGAACATAGTTGAGGATTAGTTCTGTGTGTTGGTATTGCAGTGGACAACAAACGATCTTTGCGGGCAGCTAATTTTAAAAGAATGTCATTCCTGTCTAAATGGATGGCATATTATACCTCAGAAATTCTCCATAAAATATAGCATGCGGTTTCAGAAAATTGTTTTTGTTGTCGTCAACAAGGCGAAGGAGGTTGGCTCCATACAGTTTATTTGTTCCTGCATCTTGCTAATTTCCTGCAAGAAGGTGTTTGAGGTAAGTGGTCAGGCTATCGAGTGCTCAGTTCTGCCAAAGGCTAGCCTAGTATTATTTGGTGCCTCAAAAGGGACCCAACAATTAGTAAAGGGCCAAAAAGCGTGCTCTTTCCTTTCATCCTCCAGAATTGGAGGTCTGCCAAGGTCTCGACAGTCCTGGACTGGAAGAATAAAATGTCTCAAACCATGAATTTTGAAGAAGCTTATGTAAATGGGTGGGTGGACTGAAAACATTTAATGCCATTTGGCAATACTGGAAATAATGTGTGAGGGCAGTGAAAGCTTTTTGCCTCACGAAAGAGGATGTGTTTGTCAGTGTGTTTTATTAATATTTCAACATTTTGCTTTTAGCTTATAACATGAACATGCTGATCAGATAATTGACTATCAGGGTGATCATCATTTTGATGGTCTGGATATGACCCCACCAAGTGAGAAATTTGGGTTCCATCCCTCCAACAGCATTTACATTTGATTTAGTGTTAATTTTTCGTTATGGCAGAGCAATTCCAATAAGTCTGCATTAAATTCTATGCCAATGTATTTAATGTACTGAGATTGCCAGGCTAAACCAGTGGATTTGAAAAGAGCTCTCGCACAGAGATGATGCAGTCTCATAATTTCGGACTTGTCTTTTTCAAGTTTATATCTAGACATTCAAGCGTAATTAACTAATGACCCTAGCAAGGTGGGGATTGAGTGAGTTGCGTCTTCGGTCAGAATCGGTCTGATGTCAGCATATGCGGCCACCTATACTTTCGTATTGCTGAAGGAAACCCCAGATATATCAGGGTTTGCTCTGATCCTGTGAAGTAACGGTTCTAGTGTCAAAATACAAAGTGTTGGGGAGAGGAGACAATCCTATTGGGTGCCCCTCTCCAGCTTGAAGGCTCTAGCGGGAGGGGCACTGTAAATGGCCATGATCATTCTTGTGAAGGTGTCGCCAAGGTTATACTTCAACCGGGTCTCTCTGAGAAAAGACCAGGAGACCCTATTGAAAGCCTTCTCAGCGTGAAGGGTGACGCTCACGGTGGCTGAGCTAGAAAGTTTTTCTTTCTCAATGGTGTGACAAAAAAAATGGGTCTTATCGCTGGAAAGTTTATTTCTCATGAAGCCCACTTTACAGTGGTCAACTAAGGATGGTAATAATGGCTCGAGTCTTTTACAGAGTAATTTGGCATAGATTTTTCAATCTAAATTAATTAGTAAAATGGACCTATAGTTTTTTACAAGTAGAGGATCTTTACTTTCTTTTGGGATAACCACTATAGTAGCCCCGCTGGTTGTGCCGGTGATAGAGCCTGAGTCTGAGAAGTGTCAGAATAAGGCAAGTAGAGTGGGGTTAAGTATGGGGGTGAATGTTTTATAGAATTTAGCAGTGATTCAGTCAGGGCCTCGAGCCTTGTTAGGCTTCAGGGAATTGACAGCTCTAGCCACTTCCTCAATCAATATTGGTCTACTAAGCAATAGTTTCTCCTGGCCTGAGATAGAAGGAAGGGCTGTCTCCTCAAGATAAGTCTTACAATCTTCTGTCGAGGAGATAGAATCTTCTTTGTAGAGAGCTACGTAAATATCTTTCAGGATCTCTATAATTTTATTGGGTTGGAATGGGGAATATTATATTTGTCTTTGAGTGAGTTAATACCTATACGGTTTTGTTTGTGTTTCAAGTCTGATGTCAGAATTTTACCTGACCTATTGGCTTTGCACAGTTTTTGAGATTTATAATACCTATTAAGCCAGATCCCTGCTCCCTCGCTCAGTAATCTACTGTACGCATATTTTTTGCTTGTGAGAGTGGAGAGGGTTTGTGCAACTGGGTAAGAGATGTGTAAGGCTTCTAGGGCTTTAATCTAATTCTCTTGAGTATCTATATCCTGTTATAGGCTTTATTTAGCTTAGTTTGAATTTAGATTAAGGAGCCCCAAATCGTGACCTTGAGCGCATCCCATTTTGTAGCTGGTGAAGTCTCCGACACTAAGTTTTCTTTCAGGTAGTTCCTTATCACTTTCTCAATGATGGGTCTAGATGCTGCTTCATTAATTGATTCCTCGTTGAATCTCTACATTTTTTCAGCAGATCCTGCATTTGTGCCCTCGAGTGATAGGGTGGTCGCTGAGTGGTCATAGATCAGCCTGGGTAGTATGTCTGTCTGATCTATTAGGTATGTGTGGGACTTAGAGATCAGTAGGTAGCCGATCCTGGAGTAAGAGTTATGGGGATTGAAATAGAAAGTATAGTCCCTAGTGTCTGGGTGTTGTAACCTTAAATCTGGCACATCATTTGAAAAATGATGTATGTGATCTGGAGGAGTGAAGTACTGACTTGAATTGCTGGTCTATTGGTAATGTCCTGTCCCTTCCTTCCATCAACCTCTACTGTTTCTTTCTATGACTTGTCTCCTTCCCTCTGGTACCTCTTCCAATCTTACCTTTTCAACCTTTCCTATTCCTGGACTTCTTGTGTTTGTTTCTCTGTTGCCCACCCTTATACGTATTATTTCATTTAAAAAATAATTTTGGAAAACCTGGTTTGAAGTACCCTCTCCAGAGTCATCACTTTCGCTACTAGAGTACACCTCACTTGCTACTGATGAAATAACCCTCCTCTCCGTGGTGAGGTCTCTATTAACTAAGTGAATGAATCTTTTAGCAAATGTAAAAATCCCCCCGTTGTTATAGTCTATTTCATGGCGTTTCAATTTCCTGGCCTTTCTCTGTTTAATTTCATCCTGCAATTTCATCAGTACTTCATCAAGTATGGCATAGCTTTTTAGGGTATGCTCAGGAAGATTAAGTGCCAAAATCTCTTGTTCTATAAAATTAATCTCTTGAAGTAATGGGGTAATTTTTCTTTCTGCATTGTCAATAAGTTTATTAATAAGATTATTAGAACAATTGGTCAAATCTTTTTCCCATTGGAGTAATAAATCAGGTTCAAAATCATCATAAGTAGGTATTATTTGTGAGGGAAGGCCTCTTGGAATCCTCTGAAGTTTTAGATACTGTTTTAAGATTGCAGCATCCCACCGTTCGGACATTTCGGCCTTCTTCAATTACTCTAATCGTACAAATTTGTCCCTAAGACCTTCCTTTCTTTGTGTCTTAGTGTTACCCAGGGCTTTACCTACAGTTACACCTGTACTCAAATTTTTAAAAAGGTTCTGTAATATATAATTAATCTAAGCATTTAGATATAAATCTGTGTACAAAGTGCACTGGATAGTTTTACTTTACGTGCTTTCACTGTTAAGCGGCTTTGTCTCGTCGAAACTTGTGAATTTTCATGCAGTTAAGGTATTTGCGACTATACTACTACTAGGGTGTGAATTTAACACATATTGGAAGGTGTGTTGTTTTGTTTTTTGGCTCTCATATTCTCCTTTTCTTTTATCAATTTTATTATTTTGATGTTCTTGCTGCTTATCCCTACTACCCAGTGCACTCTGTACACACATCTGTATCTAAATTCTTAGATTTATTATTGGATTCTGGGAGTTGAATACCTTGGTTGGTGAAAGTTTGTGTTTCTCATTGTTCTGTTTAACTGTGATTTGATTAATTTAATTTGTTGGTTTTCAGCCCTGATTTAGTCATAGTATTAACTACCCATCTACGAAACATGTGTTAGCCAATCTATTTGTGATGAATATAGAACACCATTGATGTTGGAAACTTTCATGGATTGTATCAAAATCTAACCGAATGTGAAGAGATTTTGAGACTGTATACTCATGGACTCATACATGGATAAAAAGTGGACTTAATACTATCTACCTTGTTTGAACATTGATGTAAATGTACTTTTTGAGTGCTCTGACTTTCATTTGTGGATTATAGTGCCCTTCTGCTGAGGAGCACAAATGGGTTGTATGATAACCAACCCTTGTCCTTGAGCACCGTGTACGATATGCATTCTATTACCGTGTACATATATTTATTGCAGAGCTCCTATTGCTGTAAACCAGTAACCATATGCTTATAAAGTTCTTCAGAGCATAGTTGAGGATTAGTTTTCTGTGTTGGTATCGCAACGGACTACAAAGGATCTGACAAGCTTGTTGTTTGTTCGAAGGCTTGAACGAGGGAACACAATGTGCACTTTCTAGCTCAAACTCCTTTTTAAAAGAGACGCCAGTAATTTGGGAATACATCTTTCCAGAAAACTGATGCAAGAGTCTGCTGAATCCTCCAATTCTTCCGGCAGGCCAAAGATGCACAGGTTCCCTCTGCAGTTCTTGTCTTCCAGGTCGAATACCTCTCTCTGAAGGAATTTAGAAGTGGACAGAAGCTTGTTCATGTCTCTGACTGAAAAGATGGAGTTCGAGGGAGCTGATACGAGATTCTGCTTCCACTGCTCTGGTGTTGGTGTTCTTTATGTCAAATCTAATCACAGACAATTCTTGTGGCATCATGTCTGTATTGGATCTGGTAGACTTTGTGAGGTCGTGTACTTCAGCAAATAGTTTATGGATCATATCCATAGTATTGCTAATATCAGACTTTCTTTTAACCGGTGAATCAGGCAATGGTGGTTCGGGTTTGGTGCATTTGTTTTTATGCTTGGTCTCTTTGTCTGCCATGATTTTTGCTGAGAGAAGGCTGAAAAGGTGACGCGAGGAGCTGACAGTTCTGGTTAATGTAATAGTTATTGATACCAATTGCACATCATATGAATTATTGGCCTGTGTGGAGAAGTAAGGACTGCCAATATTATTTTGTGGTAGACTTGTTGTTAGAAGAATTCAGAGTGCCAATTCGGAGTGCCAGGGCCAGTGTAATTGGGAACAGTAGGATGCAGTATTTTAAAGCACCCCTGAGTACTGAGCATGTGTATACTGATGGCTGAGAGCACCAGTGGTGTAGTTAGAGAAAAAGC
Source organism: Lissotriton vulgaris (assembly GCF_964263255.1). Classification (NCBI taxonomy): domain Eukaryota; kingdom Metazoa; phylum Chordata; class Amphibia; order Caudata; family Salamandridae; genus Lissotriton; species Lissotriton vulgaris. The sequence goes on along the minus strand of NW_028251201.1, from coordinate 340,567 downwards.
ACCCTTATCCTGATCTCACCTAGGGTGTATTTATGTGAGCCAAGAGCCAGGAGGACCGATCAGGTTGCCTCAAGTTTGGGCGCCCTTTTGAGGTCAGGCGGACCCAGGAAAGCACAACTACAGCACACCAATGGCAACCACTTAGTCCCATTTAATCCAAACAATGTTGGGAGGCTGTATGATGGTAAATATTTCCCTGACTATGTGAGGAAAACCAGGTTGTGACCATTCAAATCCACTCAGGCCTCATAAAGAGACTTGCATATTGACGCCGTTATTAGGTCAGGCATGCCTATATTATCAGCAGTCAAGGGCCTCTACAAAAGCACAGCTAAACATTTTACTTATCTAGGTGAGGATGAAAACACTGTCCAACAGTCCACAGATGGAATACAGGGCTTTTCAGGGGACCAACAATGGTCGCCATTTTGATGGAAGGCAGCAGGGAATACTCACTCCACGGAGATCGCAGATGAGGCCAATAGGCACTGAACTGCCTGAAAAGCAGTAGTCCTACTAAAAGATTGGCTCCGAGGGTATTCAGGAGTTTGGAACTGGTAAGGGATTAGTCAGATCCGGACACTGAGCAGACTTAGACCGCTGTAAGGGACCGAGTTATTAACAAGTTATTAACAAATTTCATTTGGCAGAATAAAAGGGCAAGAAAAACCCTTAAGAAGTCAAGTTTTCCTGTCCATCTAGGTAGTGTCACCTTGGCTGCGTCAAAACGCACAAAACCGCTTTCCTAGCAAGAGAAAATGCTCTATGGCTTTCCCCTGCCCCCTGATTATGCTCCTATCTGGCTGTCATTTGAAGTTGAAGTCTTAGGTGCCCTCCACACTTTCAACCTCTATCCTGTGACACATTCCCTCTTACCTCTGGAAAAAAAAAATCCTGCACAAAAAGAGCCCAGACAAAATAGATATTCTACTAGATATCCCTCTCACCCATTCTAATATGATGTTGATCTGAAATATTTCAAAGAGCAAAATCCAAGGGAAAACTGTTTTCTGGAAATCCTGAGCACTAAAAGGTATCCACCTCTTAAAGCAATTGGCCCCCTTGGATGCCCCCCTTTCCGTCAGGGAATTTAAACAACAGAATAACCTCTCAGATATAGATGTTGATGACTTTCTTAAGCTCAAAACCAGTCTGTCCAAATGAAACTGCCCAGACAAAGATCCCTCGATCATCAGGATAATGCTTTCTTTTAACAAGTTGGTTACCAATCCGCCAAGCTCTATCACCTGTTAAAACCAAAATCCACATCCATCACGGGGACAGTCATAGAAAAATGGAATAGCCACTGGATTATAACCCCTGTTGACAGGCAGCTAATTTGGAAATCAGTTGTTTCACACAAGATCTCTCCCACACTCTCTCAACGTAAGTACTGGATTCTACATAGAACTTTTTGCTCTGCAGCTCCATAAAATTGCTCTTAAAGATAACCCAACATGCTGGAACTGTAATGCATCTAATGGGGACATTTCTCAAATGTGGGTGCAGTTACTCCAGGTACCAGAGCTAGCTCTAAGGAAGTAGCAATAAGCACTAATAAGGGCGCAAATAGCAGTGACGGTTCCCCAAAACTGAACGAGCCGAGCTGTAATTCCATGGTACCCCAAGAAGAAGCTATTATAATGCCCATGAGTAACAGGTTTGCTGTGTTGGCATTATCTGATGTTCCAAGAGTCTCGGTATAAGGTGAGAATCGATATAGACAGAGCAGTGCGGATCTGGGAATCCCTGAAACAACCCAGGGAAACTCAGAAGATTCGCTGGCAAGCATTTTACTGGGTTTGAAAAATGAAATTAAGTACCGATTTGAGATCTCAGACGCAAACCTGGTAGGCATTCAAGCCTCCTGCCTAGAGTTAACCCAAAAACTGAATGAAGTTACCATTCGCACAACCGTGTTAGAGAAAGAAGTGGTCATGGTAAAGCAGAATGTGACAAAGAACACGTCTGATGTCTCTAAGTTAGCCAGGCAAAACCCAACCTTAAGGGAAGATCTCGAGAGAGTGGAAAATCATTCCTGAAGGAATAATTTGAGATTCCTGAACATTCCAAAAGCCGAGGAGGGGTCAGATATGAAGGCTTTCATCATCAAGCTGTTACAGAACACGATCCTGAAGGGCAAGGAAGATATAAACCTTGAGTACGAAATCCAAAGAGGGCATAGACAGCCTTTCCATCGCATTCCCCCACAGGGTTAAACCCAGAACGATCCTTGTGAATTTTCTCTCCTATACCATCAAAGAGGAGATTTTTATTGGGGCCCTAAAAATGATCTATACTTAGTAGATGGCTATTCATTGCTAGCTAGGTCAGATTTATGCAAATCCAGAGAACAGAGGAAATGGGAGCTAGGAAATAAGATGGAGGTGCTACGGAAGTTGGGAGCTATGGTTCAGCTAAAATTCCCCGCAATGCTGCGTATTATGTGGGATAATCAAATTAACAATTTTCGGTCAGTAGAAGATGTTGAGTCACTAATTGACACGATTAAAAAGAAGAGAGATATCACAAAGTGACCAATATTGGACTATTGGGGCAGTTCACTCTCTTGTATATTTTGAATTAGTTTAAATGTCCCTAATGGTGCACCCACTAGGCATTGTTGTGCCTAAAAAGATAGGTAGGGTTCCCCGGGGTTGGCAAAGGGGGGAGGGGAGGGATAGTAGTGGGGAGTATGTGCACGCGTGGGGAGCAGTGGGGTAAAAAAACAAAAAAAAAGTCCTCAGAACCTCTTTATAAGAGTCTTTAAGAGCTTGTAATGAAGCAGGAGGTGGAGTTTGAGAGGAAGCACTATGGCTAGAATCCCAAGTATTGATGTACTCACATGGAATGTGAATAGTGTTAGGTCCAAACCCAGACAGAGGAAAGTGCTGAGGTATTTGGAAGATTGTCAGGCACAAATTATGATTTTACAGGAGACACAATTGATAGCAAATGAAAGCAAGGAGCTATTTGGCAGGTGTGGGTGTGCCCAGAATTTCATAGCCTCCTATCAAGCACAATGCTGCAAGGGTGTTGCAATCCTAATTAGAAGAGGCAGTGGGATCGAGTTTAAGTCGTCAAGTACGGACAGCTCCAGTAGATGGGTTCTAGCTCATATGAAATGGGCAGATATCGAATTTGTATGCCCCAGGTTTTATGGTCCTAATCAGGATGATCCACAGTGCATTTTAGAATTGGTACTAAGATTGGTGGACATTTCAGCTCCTGTGATTGTGGGTGAGGATTTTAATGTATTGTTGGACCCTGTAATGGACCGTTCTACGCGAAGGGATAGTGACCCAGTACCCAGAATGAGGCATGCTTTGAAAAGGTTGATACAGGATCTATGCTTAGTAGATGGTTGGAGGCATTTGAGAGAGAAGGTGATAGGATATACCTACCATAGTAAAAAATACAATAACTTTTCACGGTTAGATTATTTTCTGGTTGATAGATGTTTTGCATCAAATATTAAAAAGATTGAGCATCTTCTAACCCATATTTCGGATCATTCAGCAGTCATTATGACTTTACAGGCTCAAGGATCGTAGCCCCGTAAGAGATGGACATAAAGCGTGTCCTTCTCTTAGATGAGGGGGTGGTGATCGCCTTGAAAAAGGCTGCAACAGAATAATTCATTAATAACAAAGACACCGCCTCCCCCGGAATAGTGTGGGATGCCATTAATGTATATATACGGGGGTTTAAAAAGCCTTGGCTGTGCAAAGGGCAGAGAAGAAAGGGCGGAATTAATAAATATCAAAAGGGAAGTGGGACATTTTGAGGAAGCCTTGCATACTATAAGTGCGGGAGAACAAAGGAAGAGGATGATAAGGAGGTTAGGAGAGGCCAAACTAAAGTATAAGATCAGGTTGGAGCTAAAGCATAAGGCAAGGTGGCAAGCTGCAAATGTGAAGGAATTTGAGTATGGAGAGAAAGTGGGGCTATGCTGGCCTGGAAGTCAAGGGTTGAAAGAACAAGAAATTAGATAAAGGAGTTGAGGGGTTCATTAGGGGAGGTGCTCGACAAAGGGTATGATATGCAGGAACATGTAGTGGCACTTTGTTCGCAGCTATATAAGGAAGACATCACCCCAGAGCCCCAACAGCTCAAAAGCTGGCTTATGTCACTTGGCCTCCCTGTATTGAATGGTGAAGGGGAAAAGATGTTGGAAGCTCCAATTACTCAGGAGGAGATCAGAGGGGCAATACAAAGAGCTAAGAATGGGAAGGCTGCAGATGTAGATACTGTCCCCTCAGAAGTGTATAAAATTCTAATAGAGGATGTTCTCCCTGTCTGGGAAAAACGATTTAATACGGCATATATGGGGGAAACACAGGTTCCAGAATCATGGAGAGATGCCTCCATAGTCTTGATTTTAAAACCAGCCAAGGACCCCATGAAAGCAGAGTCATATCGACTGATACCCCTGCTAAATGCAAACTTTAAAATCTTTGGTAGTATTTTAGTGAGCCGGCTGGCTAAACTAACTCCTAAGCTCATCCATGAGGACCAGAAGGGATTCATCCCTGGGAGACAGATGCACAAACTGACCCAGCAGCTAATTTGCAGTACTGACCTAGCTACATCGATGTTGGTACCCTTGGCGGTAGTTACATTGGATGCTGCCAAAGCCTTTGATTGTATTTGCTGGGAATATCTATGGGCAGTATTGGAGGTTATGGGATTTGGGCCACGTTTTATAACAACTCTAAAATCTCTACATCACTGTACTGCAGCTATAACCCGCCTCAATGTCTTACTTACTAGGAGTTTCCTGATTCTTAGAGGGACGAGACAGGGGTGCCCCATTTTACCATTATTGCTCGATATGTACATCAAACCATTTGCCCAGATGCTTCGCCAGGATGATCAGGTTATCGCCTTCTGTGCAGGCGCATATAAAAACAAAATCACGGTATATGCGGATGACCTTGTAATCTTCACAGTAGATCCGGCTTTAATAATCCCTAGGGTGAAATTATTAGCCAAAGAATTCAGGGCATTTTCGGATTATTTGGTAAGCAATGAAAAAACCGGGATACTAAGTTGGAATGTCCCAGATTGGATGGGATGTTTTCAGAAAGAGATCAGTTACTTTGGAATAGGCAATTTTAATTCATTAGAGGGAATCCTTCAGCACTTAGAGAGGGTAGCAAATGAAATTGAGAAAACACTCGCCAGATGGAAGAATCTGCCCTTGTCATTATATGGAAGAGTAAACTTAATTAAAATGGTGCTACTTCCCATGCTGACATTTCTCTTTAATTGTATCCCCCCTCACCTTCCCCAAAGGCATGATCGATAAACTACAGGGGAAATTCGGCAGTTTCGTCTGGGCAGCTTGGAGGGAAAGGCTGTCTTCGAAAAACTGAGGCGTAAATTGGGAAAAGGTGGGCTGGCACTTCTGGATTATACTGCATGGCCTTTCAGTTCAAAAATTTTAGAATTCTCTTAGGCACCACGGAGACCCTGGAGTGTGGTGGGCTATTCAAGGACATGGTTAAGGAGTGGGGCTCAAAAGGGTTTCTTTATAAGTTTGGGGAAAGGACTTTTTTTTTTAAGTCAGACAGAAGAAGCTTAAGGCAGCACTTACCTTATAGATAGGGATAAGAAAAATACTTTTAATGGGTTACTTTTCGGATGGTGCACCAATATGGGATTCACCAGGTACGTGAGAGTGCCTGAAAGACCAGTTAAGTGTCCCATTAAGGAGGGCGGGAATTGAATTGTGGGGGATCTCCTGGTGATGAAGGAGGTGATGGCATGGGAAACTTTGATGGCAATAGACGGGCGGTTTGTCTTAAGACTTAAATACCTGCTGTTGCTATCTTGGGTGGAGGCAAACAGAAGGGAGATCAGCAGTGTCTGGGATTTTGAAAACAAATTACAGAACGAGGCACGAGTAGAAAGGAAGTCACTGACTGGTACTGGATTTTGGGGCTCTCTGAAGATAAGAAGTTAAAAGCACCATATGAGATCTGCAATGGTGCTATTTAAATGACAGAGCCACAGAGAATCTAGCAAATTTCTTTCAAAATACTCTATAAGGTGGTAAAACCAGCAAATCTGAAGGGGGACCATTTTTTTATACAGCTAATAGGCTATATTGGACACCCCAGAAATTAGCAAACATTTGTAACTGCTGCAGCCCCAAGATGCCATAGATGCAGTATGGTGAGTGCGGATGACCGAAATATGTTTTTTGAATGCCCACTGTTACAGGTATATTGGCTTTTGGTGGAGAAAGTAATAAATGAAATTCTGCACACCAATATAACAATGAGATTAACATTGATTTTGTTAGGGCTGGGGGATCAGCTGAACTTCCCCCTTTGGGCAAATAGGCGGGACTTACTCTTTTATTTGTTTCTCCTCGCTAGAAGAGAGATCTGCAAAAGATGGATAGACTCTGCACCACCTCATGGCTCTGATTGGCTTTGGGAGGTTAAAACTATTTGCAAAATGGATATTGGAATTGAGGGCGGACCAAGTAGTAAGATCTGTGATGATTTTTTGAATTGGAACGGAATAATAATAAGCTAATCCCTTGCTTCCTATGATTACACCTGTGTGGGACCAGTAACCAGCAAACTGGATGGACTGGATCGCAGGACTATATGTTTAATTGCAAATAGCCTGGGGTGGTACAGGTCGGATGTCAGGTTTGACTTTGCAAACAATGATGGTATGAGAACAAAAACCAAACAAAAAAAATGGGGACATTTCTCACCTTGTATTTTACTGCTGTAAGGTCTCCTCTTTCTGGTACAGAGTCTTTCACTTCATCCACACTCTCTGTGGGATCCGGCTCAAAAAAGATTTTCTCTCACTAATTCAGGGTTGCTTAGATTCCCAAATCCAATCACAGAATGATAGACTTCTAGTGGACATAATAATAACATTGGAGTTTAAGTCGATATTAGCCAACTGGAAGAACATGGCTGCTTCCACCTTGAGTGCTTGGCTGAACTGTATCACATTTCTGAGAGGAGCAGAAAATATCACCTTCCAAAACTCCCCTTGGAAAATACAAAAACACAATGTTTCGGTGTCACTGGACACTTATTTTGCCACAACAAAACCTCTGTGATCCTCTGTAGATTGCAGTATACCCCTCTCCCTAGGCTCTGTATGGAACCTCTCTGGTTCTTGGAGAGTAGGTCTCCCGCCTAAAACGATACTCTCAGTCGATAAAGAGCCATTATTACGAGTTTTTTACTTTGCGATACCATTACAACACATGCATTGCCACGCATGCGTGGTACATCGTGAAGTAAATTACTACGCATTTTTTAAGAACACTTGGGGGTAGATGTATCAAGCTTTTTTCTTGTCGCAAACGCTGCGATTCGCAAAATAGCAGCGTTTGTGACAAGAAAAACGGGAAATGAGATGTATCATGCAAAAAGTTTGCAATATTAAGGAATCACAAATTTTGCGATTCCTTAACATTGCGCAAGCATTTAAGAAATCGCAAGTTGCGATTTCTTAAATGCTATGTATGAAACATTTAATTTTAGCGAATTTTGGCTAAGAAATCGCAAATTACCACCAACTTGTAGTTGGTGGTAATTTGCGTATTCTTTTACAAATGCACTTTATGCAATTTGTATAGGTGCCATGTGATGCTCATACTTGCCCTTAGGGCATGTATGTACACCATATGCGCACAAATGTCATTTTCAGGGGTGCAGCAGGGTGTCCTTGAGACACCCCTACACCCTTGAAATTATTCTCAATTTGCGATTAGCAAATTGCAAATCGCAAATTGAGAATAATTCCACATTCATTCCTATGGGCCTCCTGGCCCATAGAAATGAATGGGAAATTATTCCTTATTTGCAATTAGCAATTTGCTAATCGCAAATAAGGAATATTAAGAAATCGCTAAAAAATAGCGAATTTCTACATACATGCCATTTTGCAATTCCCAAATAGCGATTCCTTAAAAATCGCTATTTGGAAATCGCAAAAGGGTATGTTGATACATGTAGCCCATGTTTATTTACCACGCATGCCTTTACAACGAATTTCGTTGTAAAGGTATGTATAGTAAATGACCATGCATTCTAAAAAAATGTAGACCATCCACGTCGTTGTAAGGAAACTGAGTCTGTTCCGTTTCCTGAGAACGACGTCCATCGCCCCTCAGAGATGACGTGAAGCAGCAACAACGAGGCAAGAGAAACCACGAGGAGAGAGAGATAAGGGGGTTTGGGCATGGGGTGGGGGTTACTTTTTAAGGATTTAGGGGGTCGTGCTGAGGGTAGTGTTTTAGGGTTTAGGGTAGTGTAGTGGTGTATGTGTAGTGTAGGGGGTCTTGCTGGGGGTAGTGTTTTAGGGTTTACGGTAATGTAGTGGTGTATGTGTAGTGTCGGGGTCGTGCTGGGGGTAGTGTTATAGGGTTTAGGGTAATGTAGTGGCGTATGTGTAGTGTAGGGGTCGTGCTGGGGGTAGTGTTTAAGGGTTTAGGGTAGTGTAGTGGTGTTTGTGTAGTGTAGGGGCCGTGCTGGGGGTAATGTTTAAGGGTTTAGGGTAATGTAGTGGTGTTTGTGTAGTTTAGGGAGTCGTGCTGGGAGTAGTGATTCAGGCTTTAGGGTAGTGTAGTGGTGTTTGTGTAGTGTAGGGGCCATGCTGGGGGTAGTGTTTAAGGGTTTAGGGTAGTGTAGTGGTGTATGGTAGTGTAGGGGGTCATGCTGGGTAGTGTAAATGTAGCGAGAGGACTGTCACTTACCTTAGAAACTTTCACCACATCTATACCTTTACCACGCATGTTTTTGCGTTGTAATGGCATGCGTGGTAAAGGCATAGTCTGTGTAAAAGTTGGCGTTGTAATGGTATCTCATTGTAATTGACAACGCGTACTAATACCCGTGTTGTAAAAGTACGCGCTGTATTCCTCTCAGACACTACATGCCATCCTTAAATATTCAATGTCCAAGATTATGGGCAAGTTAGGTAACTCTGCATAGTTGTCACTGGTAAATGTGTTATTCTTTGCTGCAAAAATTCCTATATTTACCTGTTATAAAAACACCATGTGAAGGGACGTCTACAGGTCCCTCAGTGAATCACTCCTTACTTTTCTCTCGATTTTTCTACTTTTTCCCTACTATATTGTGGAATTATTGCTGTGCTCTGATTATTGCTTCCAAATGGATGAGGGTCACTTTCTGGTATTGTAGGGTCTAGAGGTCACATTAGTGCTACCCTCCTAATGTGCTCTGTCTACTATGTTTCATGTTACGCTATTGTACCACTGTCGCTTTTTGATTAGTTTTGTTCTGTTCTGTTGTGGACACTTAAAAATCTTATAAAATAAAAAAAATACCATGAATGTGCTTACATTCGGCAATAGATCATATAAATGTGGGTAGTGCTCCTTGTTTACGAAGATGTCCTGAATCAGAATTCTCTCTGCGTTTTAAATTGCACTTTTTATGCACTAATGCACTGTTCTTTGCTCAATGTATTAACATATGACTGGAATCGTACACTATTGTTGATATTCAAGTAGCACTATTACACTTTTAATTGCATATTGCACATGTTATAGACCCTGATCCACTTCTTTGAATAAGAGATTAGGGGGCACATGCATCAACATTTGTTTTTGCGATTCCTTGTTTGCGAAAAATAAGGAATGGCAAATAAGGAATCGCAAAACCCGATGCATGTAGAAATTGCATAAAAAATAGCGATTTCTAAACATTCCTTAATTGCAACTCGCAATTTGCGAATCGCAATTAAGGAATACCTCCACATTCATTCCTATGAGCCCTGAGGCCTATAGGAATGAATGGGAAGACATTCTCAATTTCCGAATCTCAATTAGAGAATCGCAAATTGAAAATGCAATTTCAAGGGTGCCAGGATGTCAAAATGACACCCTTTTGCACCTCTGAAATTGATCTGTGCACATATGTTGCGCACACACATGCCCTAAGGGCATGTGTGCGCGCAACATGAAACTTTGAAAAATGCACAAAAGTGCATTTTTCAACGTTTTTACAAATTACCATGCAGTTCCACTTCATGGTAATTTGCTACTCCTATTAGCGAAATCGCAATTTTTTTGACTATGATGCATTGCATTTAAGGAATCTCAATTTGGGATTCCTTAAATGCAATCGCAATTTAGAAAATCTCAATTTAGAGATTCCTTAAATTGCGATTTCTGCATTTGGGATGATGCATCCCAAATGCAAAAATACCGGTCGCAAAGGAGCAGATTCTGAGAATCTGCCCTTTGCAACCGGTTTTTAGCTTGATGCATGGCCCCTAGATTGAGTTTCTGAAAAGATGTTGTAAATCTGGTTCTATTGAAAATTATGCACTTTAATTCTTCTTATGAAAAGCACTTTTTTGTCAATGCATTTTAATGGATCCGTACAGCGTTAAGTGTTTTAGCATGGTGATGGAAGTATTATGAACGCTTGTTGAACATTACATTGCCCGGAAATGTATATTGCTTATACATTTTTTTGCACCTATTATACACAATGATTAAGATCATACTACTGCTAGGTGTTACATCGCTAATATATGGATAATTGTTTCTTCTCCATTATCAGAAGTTACTTTATGTACCTGTTGTTCTGCTTGATAAAAAAAAATATGGATTGGGTGATCTGACTATGTGTTTACCCCTATCTGCCCCTAGAGGGGCAGGAAGCCCACTAAACATGAGGAACAAAATAGTCCTTAAACAAATGAGGGTGGGGATGGCCCACCTAGACATTAGGTTGTGCCCATTCCTGAGTATGAGCCCAACAGTCTTTCTGTCCTCTAGGGGTTTACTGAGATTTACCACCAATGCATTCTCAGGGGGGGGGGGGGGGGAGACACAAGACACCAGGGATATTCTATTTTGATTTTGGATAAAAAATATGAGTATGGCAGGCATTCCTGGCATTGGGCCTAACCTTCACCGTTAAGTATCAAAATTCTCTCTGCCCACCTGGGGCATAGACCAGTCACATCCCCATCCCCATGGCAAGCGAGAGGGAATTTGGATTCTCTTGGGTGTAGTTTTAATGTACGGATAGGGAGAATAAGGTTAAATCACACATTTTCCTCATGTTTCCATGAGGGACACTTCCGGAATCTGTGCAGTTCCACACAATTTCTATCACCCAGCATTTTCCACACTTTTCTCAATAAAAATGGTACTCCACTGATGTGGCTAAACCTTGGGCAAATAACAGGAACAAATCAAGCCAGGGACAATGCTAAACTCATGGTTTTTCAGAATACAAATTTGTATGCAATGAACATTTTTTTCTGCCTTACAAGCTGACAGCAAATGGTATTTTCGTCAATGTTTACATCAGAGATGCTACAATTCTCTGGGGTTCCTCTGTGACTGCTGGTGACATGATGGGCGATTAATTAGAACTTATGCTAATGTGAATTTAGACTCTGCTGGGTAATTTATTTACACACATGGATCACTGTTGGTTTGTGTGCATAATATTAGACTTTCCCCACAAAATATATTAATACCGTATTAGCATGAAGTAACAATGACTAGGGAATTGTATGATTCCTATGTGCAAACGGCACAGATTATGTTTCAAATACTTCAAGAAGTGCTGATAAACAATGTAATAAAATCATAAAGCAACAGTTTAAGGTCTAATCTGAAGCATAACACTCAGAGTTAGTCTTAACTGACCTATGAATTCCAAATGATCAACTATTTTAGAATCATGTAAGATGCCATCCTCAAACAATACTATTTCATGTTATTTTGGTTTATATGTTATAGAACCCTCAATGGGACAATTATGTCCTGTAAACCAGGGTGTATTATTTTGACTAAATATCTTTTCATAAATCTCTACCTTACCATAGCATTTTCTTTTTTTTTATTTCATTTACACACACATGTAGCTGCTCCCTTATAGGACAGGAGTGGCACAGTGTACATATATACATTTATTCACTTTAAAACCCAAAGGTTAAATTGATGTTATAGTAAATATGGTAATGATATCTTACTTTACGTTAAAAAAACTTAGAAATTAATTGAAAAAAACAAAGATTAAAAGGGCATTATAGTTAGGTGAAAATTTCAGTTAAAACATACAATTTTAAACTAACACAACCACTGAAATTAACCAGTAATAGCTATATACGTATAACTCATGCCCAAAAGTGACCATAACTCTCACCCCTGCTCTTGCAGGCAGGGAAACTCAGATGGCCCGTTTAGTGGGAGTATGCTAAAGATTCTGCTCCTGCAGGGCAGGACCAATATTGGCTCCTGATGCACCCTGGATGGCGCAAGAATGGGCTTGGGGAATGGAGCTGCATGCCTCCTCCCATAAAAAAAGGTACTACAGCCCTGGTAAATAGGGTGCCCGGGCCTGTAGTGGCTCAGTAAGGGATGCCGAACTGCCTCTCTCCTCTTAAAATAAAAGAGTCCCTGGGGCCCTTCCCCTTTAAAAAGAATACAACCTCATGGAATGGAGTTCCTGGGGCCTCTGAGGGCTCAAAAAAGGGGGGCTGAATGCTCCCCTCCCGATGAAATAGAAAAGGCTCGGGGAAGGGGTTTGCATTATTATTATTATTATTAAAAATTATTTTAAAAGGGTTAACTGGTTGGGCAACGGACACAAAAATGTATAATACATGAGCGGCAGGAGCCTCATTTCTTATTCACTGCTCCTTGAAAAAGTGTCCCTTAACACCACCAATCCTTTTTTAAATGTTATGTGGGTCTGCAGGGAGTGCAGTGATGTGATTAGTGATGTCATTTGAGATGTCATCAGTGATGTCACTAACCATATTATAGTGATGTAATATGTGAGGTCATAAGCAGTGCACTGCGGGCGTAAGTTATAGTTAGTTCAGGTAACTATAACTGTCGAATTTTTATGCTTGTGTGTGAAAAATCTAACTAAGGGAAGCTAACTATAACGTCCCTTTAAACTTTGTTGTTTTCAATGAATTTAAATGTTATTTTAATGCTACTTCCTAACTATAATGTCCCTGTAACCTTTGTTTTTTGGGTGAATTTCTAAGGTTTATTGCACTTTATTTCCTAACTCTAACCTGTAATCTTTGAGAGTGGGTGTGTGAGCAACTGTTTATATCAGTGGGTGGGTGCCTGAGTGGCTTTTTGGGTCTGTGAGTAGATTTGTAAGTGAATGTATTGGTCTGGGAAAGGGTGTTAGAGTGGTTTCATGGGTGTGTGAGTGGTTGTGCAAGTAGGTTTGAAGGTGTATGAGTGGGTGTGTGAGTAGCTGTATGGAGCTGTGCATGGGTAGCTGTGTAACTGTGTGGGTGTGTGAGTGGGTTTGAGTGGCTGTCGGTACTGTGAGTGGTTGTATAGGTCAGTGAGTAAATGTGTGAGTGGCTGTATGGGTCTGTAAGTGGGTATGTAAGTGGCAGTATGGGCCTGAGAATGGGTGTGTGAGTGGTATATGGATTTGTGAGTGGGTGTGTAAAGGGCTGTCTGGGTCCGTGAGTGGGTGTATGAGTGTTTTATGGGTATGTGAATGACTGTGTGGGTGTGTGAGTGAGTGTATGAATGGCTGTGTGGGTCTTTGAGTAGATGTGACAGTGCATGTACAAGTGTGTGAGTGGGTCTCTGAGTGGCTGTGTGGGTGTATCAGTAACTGCCCAAGTGAGTGGACCAGAATAGAACTTTACCTGCCTGTTTATCTAACAGGAGTCTACAGTTTTGCACACAATGTCTACCAGACTGGAGTACGGATTATTTAGTTAGTGTTACTTCATTGCATGAACATAAATGCCTAGTGCATATTCTACACCACAGCAGTGTAATGAACCACATGGAAAGGTTTAAAGTTGTCCTTGTGTACATTTAATTTCAGAAATGTGATGGTTCATCGAGTGTCTTCTTCCAGACATTTTTCATAACAAGAATCCTCCTTTAGAGATGTCACGACTACAAAGAGCTGAACAAGGGTACTTCTTCTTATCTATATGAAGAGAGTGCTTCTTTGTCTGGGGAGATGTCCTCATATTCCTCTGAATTAAGAATGTGTCACCAAAATTGCCAGGAAATGTGCTCAAGGGGCCTAAAGGTAAGCTGTCCATTAAATGGGAAAAGGCAGGAAGACCTATGCTCACTACTAAGGTGGACACGTTGAGTCCGAATGGGCCGAGCTTGCAAGTCATTTTGCGCAGTTGCATACTTGTAATAATTTATAGGGAGAAGCATGCATTCTGCTCCCACCAAGAGGCAATAATAAATAACCCACTCGTCACAATCAGTACAAAAATGATTGCGCTCCGATAGATCAATGATGCATTCACCTGCATCAAAGATTTCAGATTGTTGACCAAGCAAGAATTGCCAGGAAAACACATTTATTTTGCTTTTGCCAAGCTCTTAAAGTTAGGATCATTTGTCCTTTACAGAAGTGGAGCTTCAAGTGGGGCGGGCACCTACTATGTTTATATTTGTAAGAGCTTCCTTTTGAGGTTTAATTTCTGTGAAATGAGCATTATGCCAGAATGGAACCTCATCAGCCTGTTTATCTAACAAGAGTCAACAGTTTTGTACAATATGATTACCCAACTGGAGTATGCTCTACTGGTAGTGAGTGCTACCTCGTTGGGTGAATGTATAGTGCATATTCTACACTTTAGTTTCAGAATGGACCACGAGGAAATGTCTCCAGCTGTCTTGTGTGCATTTAATTTTGGCAAAATGATTGTTCCTCAAGTATCTTTTTCCAGAAATCTGTGATAACATGAATCCTCACCTGGAGAAGATGATGGGACTACAGGGGGAGCCTCAATGTCCCAGCAGTCCCTGCCATATCCCCGCCTCCATCGGGAGCCGGCAATTCTCACACACTCAGGGAGCAGCAAAAAATGCCGCTCACTGCATGCAGGAGCAATTTATGACAGCAGGCAGGGAAACAGATGAAAAGCCTGCTGCCAGTGCTCGGGAGCATTTTTCCTGCTCCCCCTGCCCTGAGTGAACTTACTGATATTTTGTTCACTTTTTTATTGGGACTCCAATGAGTCGGAGTCCGAAGACGGCTGACAATACTTCCTGGTTTAAGTATTGGCAGCCAAAAAGGTCTCAGCATGAATTATGTCTGATCTGCATAGGATTTTCACCCCTAGATATCAATACTTCTTTTTTCTTTAATAACTCCAAAATTACTTAACCAATTTACACCAACTGGCTCTTTCTGTACCTAGAGGTAGCTTTCTGCCAAATGTTTAATTCCATCCAGCGGTTGGGCTGTAGTCATGACTAAAATTCCTTTGGGAAATTGCATGGGGAAAATATATTTTGGGACACCTCTTTTTCCTCATCTTCCGCTTGACAGATTATCCTGAAACTTTCCAGACAGCAGCTGAAGTGACCAATACAATACTTTTGAAAATGCCGTGAAGATTTGTCAAACAGTGCCAAAGTTATCCGCAAAACAAATAAACACTTCAAAATTTGAAAGTAGGTCCTAACTATAACTATCTACATATATCTATACTACTATTATAAAGAGAGAACTGTGTCCTTTGAGCCAGGTAAACTCGAAAAGTACACCACCAATCACAACACCCAATACAGCGTTGGAAAGGGGAGGTCCAGGAGATGACATAGGCTATAGAAAACCACACTATATACATTAGGGGGGGACGTTAGGGGAAAAGTAGTCCATATAGGCGTATGGATACAGTGATTGCGCGCAGCGTTCGGCATCGTCACAACGCTTGGGAGAGGCGTAATGGCGTGTGGGCGTGAAGTCACGTCAACGCGACATTCGCTTTCGGACCGGAGCGCAGGAAGGAGCAAGGGAACAGTGGTGTGAGAGGGGAGAGAGTGGTGTGAGAGGAGAGAGGAGAGAGTGGTGTGAGAGGGGCGCCGTCTCCTGAGCCCGCTCATTAATTCGTGGCCTTAGTGGCTCAGTACAGTGCCTCAAGGCCACGACAGGGTCATTCCAAGTTTTTACTCACGTTTTTAAAGTGCTTGGGTTTGTTTAGCTCAACTGTTAATTGTGACAGGAGGCGAGGAAGTGTGTACCCCGAGGCCAGCAACATTCTTGAAGGCTTGGTTTTGTGAACAGTGGAATGTGCGGCCTCATGAGACACAATAAATGCGGAACCCGGGTCCTCGAGAGACACACGTGAAATCCGGAGCCTCGGTACCTCGAGAGACACACGTGGTAAGCGCAGCTTTGGAGTCTCCTTGGCCACTTACCAACAAACTGAAGGCGAGAGGCTATCCGGCCAAACTTTTGAAACACTCCATGAAGAGGGCAAGATGGACACCCCGGGAACATCTCCTGCAAAAGCGGGAAAAACCGCAAGTGGAACGGATGGTATGTGTATCCACCTTCGGACCCCACACCACCCGGTACAGAAAATCATCCGGAGCAATTGGCACCTGGTTGAAGAAATTCTACCTGACATTGGCAAACCACTGTTCGCGCTTAAAAAAAAACGAAGCATTGGACAGCAGATCTCGTCCACTCGGGGGACAACCAGAAGAGAAGTACAGGGCACCCTTTTCAATATGGGCCCAGTAAAAGGACACCACAAGTGTGGCACATGTTCCTTGTGCAATCAGACGACGGAAGGAACCCTCTTTACGGATGGTAAAAAACATTGGCGACATGATGACTTCACAAATTGCAAGACAAAATATGCAGTCTATGCCATCACTTGCCCGTGTGGAAAAGTCTATATAGGCAAAACAACCCAAGAAGTGCGCCAACACATTATCCAGCACAGATCCAGGATCAATAATAAAGTCTTGACAGCACCTTTGGTGTCTCACTTTCTGAAGAAGAAACATTCGGCCAATGACCTCAAATGGACAATCTTAGCAAGTATAAAGAACACTCCAGGGGCAGGTGGGGACCCGGACGTTCGCCTGGCACAAAAAGAGGCCTACCTCATTTTAAGATTTAATACTGCCATGTCTGGACTGAACGACTTAAACGAATTCAGCAATTTGTAAATATCCTGTCCGCGGCGATTGCCTGTCTCCGCTTGCTGCAGCTCATGTGTCCGTAGTGTACTCATTTTTGACATTTCTTGAACTAAGGTTTACCATTGACATCACGAGGGAACAGGTTCTCTATCGCGAACACATTCCTATTTGAGCCCCCTTTTGCTCTCTATCACTGCATCCATATTGCACAGTCACGTCAATCTGAACTACATATCCCAAGAAACACCAGGACTCGGTCTGAGGTAAATACACGTAGACACGCCCCCAGGGCTCCGAGTTGTCTTTCAGAATCGTTTGGGTGCCGGTTGCAGCGCTTCATTTCATCTTCATAGAAGTAAGTTCCCTGAAATAAACATTGCTTTCAGCGAGCGAGCGAAAAATTACAATCCTCTAAAACGCCCGCTCTATGTTTTTCTAGTTGTCTACCTAGCGCGGCGGCTGCCGCTTTCTTACGCGCACAGCGAAGACCTACAAGCCTACAAACGAAGGTAGGATTCCACACGCTTAAAACTTTCACATAACGCTGAGATGTCCAGGGCTGTACTAAGAAGTCCTCTTGCTTCTTTCAGGCGTTCTAACTCGTACATCGTATAATTTAGGTGCGCCGGCACCCCCACCATTTCCAAGCGTTTACATCATTGAGGTATGTTTAAATTTAACAATCTATTAGTGCAGCACATAGGGACTTTAAAGGACTGTGTGTAACTGAGGTTTTTACACTATCTCATTTACAGGGAGTGGCCCGACCCCCCGAAAAGAAGGTACCTTTATGTTTTCAGAGTGTTCGTGTTTCAGTGAGGAGTAGATGTCAGCTAGCTCACCATTGATACCATTTTTTAATTAATTCACAGTGACAACGACCCCCCAGTCCATGTCCTGAGGAGAACCCGTTAATCGTCACTGGGTTCGAAACGCGTCGGCGTCCAGCACCACCAAGATACCAAATAACTAGGGCGTAATAGGAATACAATTCACACATTTCTACACTGCTGTTTAGTTTTTGTGTTTTTTCCTATTTACAGCACCGTGTGACAAATTCACTGTGTATTCTGTGGTGGGTGAAACAAGTAGGCTAGTTTTCCATCTTGTTAGTCCACTTGTTCAATTTTCATTCAGGATTGGTGCCTCAATGACTGATTTAGTTGAGGCATTGTACAGTTGTCCATATTTAATGTTTATCACAATTGTTTATGTGTTGCATATTTGATTTGATTTGTTGTCCTTGGTTTATTCAATGTATTTGTGAACCTTTGTAAATGTTGTGGTGTATCTTCTGATGCTCAAAAAAAACTTTGCTCATAATCTTTTATAAAATACAAAAAGTGACTCAACACAAATGGTTGTCCAGCCTAGCAATTGTTTATACTAGGTGTGCATTATTTAAAAAAACGTTAGCTGCCCGGCTTTTGTTTTGTTTATTGTATAAGAGTGGTCCAGGCCGGTCAGGGACAGGACCCAAGCCTTCCCCAGTTTTCCCAGTGCTCTGGAGCATTTTTCCTGCTCCCCCTGCCCTGAGTGAACTTACTGATATTTTGTTCACTTTTTTATTGGGACTCCAATGAGTCGGAGTCCGAAGACGGCTGACAATACTTCCAGGTTTAAGTATTGGCAGCCAAAGAGGTCTCAGCATGAAATATGTCTGATCTGCATAGGATTTGCACCCCTAGATATCAATACTTCTTTTTTCATTAATAACTCCAAAATTACTTAACCGATTTACACCAACTGGCTCTTTCTGTACCTAGAGGTAGCTTTCTGACAAATGTTTAATTCCATCCAGCGGTTGGGCTGTAGTCATGACTAAAATTCCTTTGGGAAATTGCATGGGGAAAATATATTTTGGGACACCTCTTTTTCCTCATCTTCCGCTTGACAGATTATCCTGAAAATTTCCAGACAGCAGCTGTAGTGACCAATACAATACTTTTGAAAATGCCGTGAAGATTTGTCAAACAGTGCCAAAGTTATCCGCAAAACAAATAAACACTTCAAAATTTGAAAGTAGGTCCTAACTATAACTATCTACATATATCTATACTACTATTATAAAGAGAGAACTGTGTCCTTTGAGCCAGGTAAACTCGAAAAGTACACCACCAATCACAACACCCAATACAGCGTTGGAAAGGGGAGGTCCAGGAGATGGACATAGGCTATAGAAAACCACACTATATATATTAGGGGGGACGTTAGGGGAAAAGTAGTCCATATATGGATACAGTGATTGCTCGCAGCGTTCGGCGTCGTCACAACGCTTGGGAGAGGCGTAATGGCGTGTGGGCGTGAAGTCACGTCAACGCGACGTTCGCTTTCGGACCGGAGCGCAGGAAGGAGCAAGGGAACAGTGGTCATTCCAAGTTTTTATCCACGTTTTTAAAGTGCTTGGGTTTGTTTAGCTCAACTGTTAATTGTGACAGGAGGCGAGGAAGTGTGTACCCCGAGGCCAGCAAAATTCTTGAAGGCTTGGTTTTGTGAACAGTGGAATGTGCGGCCTCATGAGACACAATAAATGCGGAGCCCGGGTCCTCGAGAGACACACGTGGTAAGCGCAGCTTTGGAGTCTCCTCGGCCATTACAAGACTGCACTCATCTCAGCTCAAGGGGTTTAGTGCCTGCTGCTGAGGTCTGTTTCCTGCCTGCTGAATG
Organism: Lissotriton vulgaris; assembly: GCF_964263255.1. Classification (NCBI taxonomy): domain Eukaryota; kingdom Metazoa; phylum Chordata; class Amphibia; order Caudata; family Salamandridae; genus Lissotriton; species Lissotriton vulgaris. The sequence goes on along the minus strand of NW_028251201.1, from coordinate 320,967 downwards.
CTATGTCCGCACAGACTTTCATCATTGTGCGGTCGATAAGATGTGCGCTGCTGGGGTCTGTCACTTTGTTGATAAAGGTTATGCCCGCTCAGCCTTTCATCATTCTGCGGTCGATAAGATGCGCGCTGTTGGGGTTGGTGACAGTAGCCTGTGGCACGCACACACTGTAACCAATGACGTAGGCGGCCCGTACAGCCCCTGAGCACAGCTGGCCCGACGGGTCCCGTGCTTGCTGAAGGCGTGCACTCAAGTGTTTGCTTTTGGAGTTTTGGAATTTTTGACACACCTGATGGATGTTTATTTATTTATTGGCTTCTTTGTGGCGCTGCTGCCTCCCCGTGCCAAAAGAGCCCACGGCAGACATAATGAAAGGCGTGCCACAGGTAGCGCCTCGGGTGTGTGGAGGGGGGAGGCGTCCTTGCAGAGGTTCCAAAGTATTCACACTGTTCCCCTACAGTGCCCCACCCCGCCAAATTGCCCTCCCGGTGCCAAAGGCCTGAGCTGAGAGCCCACGTCAGACAAGATGAAATAGGTGCCCGAGGGTAGCGCCTCAGGTGTCTGAAAGGGGGAGTCGCCCTCGCAGAGGTTCTAAGGTATTCACACTGCTCCCCCCCACACACACTGCCCTCCTCCCTGCTGGGGTCGCCTCTGCCAGGTGGTGCTTGCACGTGGTAACTGGACACCCCCACCCCCTGCCCAGATAATCCCCACTCAGCCCCACCGTCCCGTCTGCTGGGTGGGGGAGGGGGCAGGAAGGGGGGTGGCGTCAGTAACCCAACGCTGAACGCCTCCTCTGATCCGAGGATGGGGTGTTTGAGGAAGGCAGGGCAGGAGGGCTACTAAAAGGCCTTTATGGGTTGTTAATGTCTGGGCGGGCAGGATACAGCTGAGCACACCTTTTATCCAATCCCTCTCTCCTCTCTACACCTTAAATATCCGATATTCTCATTGCGGTTACCTAGATTGACAATAGGCCTGGGTGAGAGTTGCATATTTTGCTTTGCGGAAATTACACAAAATGACCAACGAGTTACACAAAATTACATGGAATGCCAGTTGTCATTTTGCAATATTTTTTAGTGGGAATGTGTCCCTATGATAGGTGTGAAATTAGTTTTTGCATCCATTTGGGCATGAGGTTGCATTTTGCGCAAGAATAATGCTGCACAATCGTGCATCAACTCGTGTTCCGTTAATTTGTGTTGGGCCACACTCCTGCATTAGTATTTTTACCCGTACATTTCAGTTGTGCAACGTTGAGGGATCTCAGGCATTTTGCCTAACAAGCATAACGCAACATGCCAGCAATGACACGAGATTACGCCAGGGTAAACATTTCGCCTGGGTCTCATTTACATGCATTTTGGACAGAATGTTTGGATTATTATGGTTTGGGGAAAAAACACACAGTGGCACCATTATTCTAAGGCATGCAGGGTGAGGAATGGAGAAGTTGATGAAGTATCACAACAGCCGCAAAGAGCTTTGTGCACCATGCCAGTCACAGTTTTGCAGGGACCCACACAGCCATTATAAAATGGATGCAACAGAGGTATGTTCTGAGTAACGCACACTATGCAATTACCAGTCAGAAGTTCACTTTTTGTTGTTCGCTATACGACCTGTCAATGTTATTAAGAAGTTGGCTAAAGTTGTATTGCATTGAAGAGTCTTCGGGGTCCAACAGACGTGTAGAGAGCGAGAGAGACAGGTGTGTCTAGAGAGAGAGAGGTGTGTGTAGAGAGAGGTGTGTAGAGAGAGAGAGAGAGAGATGTGTGTAGAGAGAGAGGTGTGTGTAGAGAGAGAGAGAGAGATATGTGTGTAGAGAGAGATGTGTGTGTAGAGAGAGAGAGATGTGTTTGTAGGGAGAGAGAGAGGTGGGTAGAGAGAGAGGTGGGTAGAGAGGGAGGCGGGTGGAGAGAGAGAGGCAGGTAGAGAGAGGTGTGTAGAGAGAGGGGTGTAGAGAGAGGGGTGTAGAGTGGTGTGTAGGGTGTAGAGAGGTGTGTAGGGAGGAGAGAGGTGTAGAGAAGAGTGGAGAGAGGTGTAGAGGAGTGTAGAGAGGAGAGAGGTGTAGAGAGGAGCGGTGTAGAGAGGTATAGAGAGAGAGGTATAGAGAGAGAGGTATAGAGAGAGAGGTATAGAGAGAGAGGTATAGAGAGAGGTATAGAGAGAGGTAGAGAGGGAGGGAGAGATCGGGAGGTAGAGAGAGAGACAGAGAGAGATGGGGAGAGAGCTAGAGAGGTTGGAGGGAGAGTGAGAGAGAGAGAGAGGTAGAGAGAGAGCTAGAGAGGGTCGAGGGAGGGAGAAAGGGAGAGAGAAAGATAGGGTGGAGGAAGCACGTGTGTGTATGGGTCCAGGAAATAGCGTAGGGTCTCACCCAGAGGTAGGAAGTACGCAAAAATTAAGGGTACTAGGGGTGAGCCACCCAGGTAGTTGCTTGGAGCCCTTAAGGCAGATGCAAATAAGAGGAAAATTGGACAGTACAACTTTTGCAACTGATTGTGGGGGTCCTAGGCCAATGAAACCAAACAAACTAAACAGAAAAAAAGACACCCAAGGTCAAAGAAATGCTGATCCTTACAAACCAAAAATAGTAAATTGCACCCTGCAGAAGTGTGCGCATTTTTTAGGCATGCATATCAGCCCACTTAGAATGATACATCTATACTACTATTATAAAGAGAGAACTGTGTCCTTTGAGCCAGGTAAACTCAAAACTACACCACCAATCACAACACCCAATACAGAGTTGGAAAGGGGAGGTCCAGGAGATGGACATAGGCTATAGAAAACCACACTATATACATAAGGGGGGGACGCAAGGGGAAAAGTAGTCCATATAGGCGTATGGATACAGTGATTGCGCGCGGCGTTCGGCGGCGTCAGAACGCTTGCGAGTGGCGTAATGGCGTGTGGGCGTGAAGTCACGTCAACGCGACGTTTGCTGTCAGGACCGGAACGCAGGAAGGAGCAAGGGAACAAAACATGACATGCGGGGAGGAGCGGCGGCGCGGGACCGACACACAGCATTGGAGTGCCCAGCGTGGGGAGGAGCGGCGATGCTCGTGGGAGCGCAGGAAGGAGCAAGGGACACACACCCGACATGCGGGGAGGAGCGGCGGCGCGGGAGCTGGTATGTACGCTCTGCTGCTCCAGCTGATGGCCGCTCTGCTGCACGTCTCCTGCAGCGGTGCTGCCCCCAGCCCCCTTCTGCCCCGGACAACGTCGGGGCGGACTGCTAGTATATATATATATATATATATATATATATATATATATATATATATATATATATATATATATATATATATATATATATATATATATATATATATATATATATTAGCTGCCCGTCCCGGCGTTGTCCAAGTATGAATTGCTGCCGGCCAGTAGTATATTGTTTTGTAGGATTTCGTTTTGATAGCATTTCTTATCTGTGACAGGCCTGTGAAACGCTCCGATTCACAGTGCACTGCTGATGCACTTAAGAGTGCGCGTTCAGTAGTGTGTGAACTCGAGTTTTCCTTCTTTATTTTTCCTTGTAATATTATATAGCGCAAACTCGACAACATGGCATGAGCTCAATTTACATAACAGAAGAACACATTCATTTGTGGTAGGCAAAGGGAGACAAAGCGATTTGCCTGGAATCACAGGATGTTGAGCTGATGCCGAGATCCGAACGTAGCTCCCCAGCTCTAAAGTTCGCAATTCTAGAACTTGTGGCGGGAGGTGTGTCTAAAAGTGTATGTCAGTGCTGGCCATCAATGAGCGAGACCTGCGCATTTTTCAAATGGGTGGTGAAAAAATATGAGTATGTTGCTGGAGATGTGGGCTGCCGTGCCACCAATGTACTTACTGGGGAGGGTAAACACCCAATATTCCGCAACATTCTTTCCGCATACCATCACTCCGCATACTTTCATTACGAAAGTACCATCACTCCGCAATGCCATTATAACGCATGGCTTTACAGTTTATATGCTTTTGCCACGCATACATTTACAACGAAATTCGTTGAATGGTAAAAGCATGTTTTTTTTAAATGTTTGGATAAGGTAAGTATAGGTATAGGGGTATATGTTTTGGGGTACTGAGGTATGTGTTTTGGGGTGTTTGGGTTTGTTAAGGGTTCAGATATAGTTTTGGGTTATGGGGTACAGGGGTAGTTTTAGGATTTAGGGATAGGTATGGGTTTTGGAGTACAGGGGTATTTTTAGGGTTCAGGGCTAGGTTTGGGTTTTGGGGTATAGGGGCATTTTTAGGGTTCAGGGGTAGGTTTGGGTTTTGGGGTACAGGGGTATTTTGGGGGTTCAGGCCTAGGTTTGGGTTTTGGGGTACAGGGTTATTTTTAGTGTTCGGGGTAGGTTTGGGTTTTGGGGTACAGGGGTATTTTAAGGGTTCAGGGCTAGGTTTGGATTTTGAGGTACAGGGGTATTTTAGGGTTCAGGGTAGGTTTGGGTTTTGGGGAACAGGGGTATTTTTAGGGTTCAGGGCTAGGTTTGGGGTTTGGGGTACAGGGGTATTTTTAGGGTTCAGGGGTAGGTTTGGGTTTTGAGGTACAGGGGTATTTATAGGGTTCAGGGCTACGTTTGGGTTTTGGGGTACAGGGGTATTTTTCTTTTTTTTTTTAAAGTTTTTTATTGGAAAACCTCAAACATACCATTACAGGAGATTAAAGACACAGACCATTGATCATCGACAACAGCATAACAGGATATAAAGCCTCGCACAGCGAGGGAAACAGTACAGCAATGGTCAACGCAGTCTTATGTTAAGGATCAATAAATGGATATGCCCACAATATTCCAGGAGTTGGGAGGATTTCCTTTTCTAATAGGATTCGAGGATATTATAGCGTGCAATTTTATAAAACAAGAGAAGAGAATTGGAGCTAATCGCGGAACAGGAGAGCAGTCATCATTAAAGGAGCACATAGCGGGAAGCATGATAAAAGGAAGCATTCGCCGAAACGCAGTGTCCCACCAGCAAGAAACTAGGACCATCAGCTAAGTCACAGAATGACACAATACAGTAAACTCCCCAATAACACTGGACCCCGATCCCAAATTAAGCATAAAGGTATATAAGAACAGAAAAGAAACAGAGTAGGAGAAGAAAAAGAAAGAGGGCCATAGAAACAAAGAAGGAACACAAAACACATCCCATCCCCCAACCCCCCACCCTGCATACCAGCGGAAGGCCACGGCCCACCCCCCCCATAGGCATGCCTGTCGCCCCAAGAAGACCCCGAGAACGGGAAATAGCGGAGGAGGGCCGTAGCTCCAGCCCCAAACTCACCTCCTGCCTCCCCACCCCCAAAAAGCGGAAGTCCACTAAGAAGGAGCGTGGCATTAGTGTATGGTCATCCCAGCCGTAAAAAGTCTCCAGTTCAAACAATGTTCCGTTTTGGCACCGAGGTCACTCAGGAGATGTCGAAGCAGCGGTCAGCCCTGACCAGTCCGGAAAAAAGTCAACATGCCACCCAATCCGTGCGCAATGAGACGCAATATACCAAAAGTACCAGTTGAGGCCACACAGATCCACAACAAAGACCACAATAGTAGCAAAGGAACATTTCTCCAGGGTATCCCAACAGTCCGCAGTGGTGCATGGCGCCCGTGATCGGGAAACAAATGAGCCGGTAGAAGATCAAAGAGGGTAGCAGGCGCACCGTCCCAGATATAATGTTCCCCAGTCTCTTCATCCAGCGGCACACACTCCTGGAAGTCAACTACTGCGGTAGCCGGGGATAAGGTGGGCATACACTCCTTGCTGCATGCATCTGCGACCAGGTGCGCCATAACAGGAGAAGGTATCAGCTGCGTGGGGCGCACAGTCGTCCCCAGACCTTTCAGGGCATTGTGCAGGTCATTAATGGCCAACAAAACGTCTCTCACCGTAGGCGCCATTTCACCCCAGGCAGTTAGTCGGGACCTCGGGACTCAAGGAACAAAGAAAGAGCCGCCTCAGTAGCAGTTCAGCTTAAACAAAGAACGTGCAGTTCATAAAGGAGTCGCAGAGAGTCACATTTAAGCCCCGTTCAACCACAGCGGCACTCACCTCTTACCGCATTTCGGTTGTAATCTGGCCCGGGCAATAGCTTCTGCCTCGCAGCGTACCGTCCCCAAAGTCAGGAATACCTGCCAAAGAGCTTTAGTTTGAGTTTGAGTTTAAAATTACTTTTAAAGCGCCCATACACCAGCGGTTTCTTGGCGCTACAACTAACAAAGGTCTGGGGCCAGAAGACAAGGATAAACTGCAGAAGGTTTTAGTCGAAGGACTTCATGAACAGGTGAGCCTTAAGGTGTTTGCGAAATTGTGGGTACAGGGTGAGGGTTCGAAGTTCAGGGGGGAGGGAGTTCCAGAGGAGCGGGGCAAGGGTTGCGAATTTCGAGCCTCCCCATTTCTTTCTCCGGTAACATGGGATGGTAAGAAGGGACTGGGAGGACAAGCGTAGTTCCCTGGTGGGAACGTAAGGGGTGATCTCAGATAAGATAAACGCCGGTGCCGAGCCCAGTCGAGCCAGAAAGGTAATGGAGGCGAGCTTGAATTGGACCCGAGCCCGCACCGGGAGCCAATGTAAAGACTTCAATAGGGGGGTGGAGTGGTGGAATTTCGGGAGTTTGAAGACCAGGCGGGCTGCCTGGTTTTGGATCTGTTGCAAACGCCGTAAGCTATATGCAGGAATGCCTGCATATAGGGCGTTGCCGTAATCCAGGCGGGACACCACCATGGCCAAGATGATAAGTTTGAGAGCAGTAAAGGAAAAGAAACGGGACACCCTGCGTATGGTGCGCAGTGAAAGGAAGGAAGAGGAAACCACAGAGCTGACCTGGGAGTGAAGGGTGAGTTGAGAATTGAGTTTTATGCCTAGCGTTTTGACTGAGGTAGAGGGGACAGGAGAGGGGCCAAGAGAGGGGGGCCAGAATAAAGAGGACCAGGGGCTGGATGAACCACCCGTCAACACCAGCTCGGTCTTGTCGGGGTTGAGCTTAAGGTGGTTGTGGTTCATCCAGTCCCGGATACGGAGCATGATAGATTGGAAATTTAGAATAGAAGAGGGGGAAGAGGACAGATTGAAAACAAGCTGGAGGTCATCCGCATAATTAAATACGGCGACCTCCATTTGTTGCAGAGAGAAGATAAGAGGGGCGATATAAAGATTAAACAAAAGAGGGGAAAGGGAGGAGCCTTGGGGGACCCCGCACTGGACTTTCCGAACATCCGCAGTGAAGTCACCCAGGTGGACAGCCTGGGTGCGGTCGCTCAGGAAGGAGGATAGCCAGACCAGAGCGGTGCCCCCGATCCCCGCCGCCTTGACACGGGACCAGGACACGGGACCTACTACCTGCCTACTAGTAGGCAGGTAGTAGGTCTGGCGCTGCGAGCGCACTCGATGTCTGCGGCAAAGGTGGTTTCGGTTTCACCTCCGGGGCTCCGGACTATCATGGCCGATCGGGCCGTTGTTTATCGCCTGCGAGGCGGCCATGCTGCAACCCGAGGTCCCGGCTCATCCGGACTGAAGGCCGAAGACTTCAGGACGACATTGCTAAGCCATCCGGGGCGGTGCGTGGACCGGAGTCACACGGTCGGGCTCCGCCACTGTTCCTATACACGAAGCCGCGGCTGGGGTGCAGGATCACGGGCAGGATATCATGGGAGACGAGGGTAAGCGGCGGAGCTGGGCGTCCGCGCGGCCATCTTGGCCGCCGTCCTGGCTCCTCCCCCGTACAGGGGTATTTTTAGGGTTTAGGGATAGGTTTGGGTTTTGGGGTACAGGGTATATTTATAGGGTTAAGATGGGTTAGTGTTTAAGGGTGTTGGGGTATTTTAAGGAGTAAGGGTGGGTTATGATTATGGGGTGCAGGGGTATTTAAAGGGAGCAGGGTGGAATTAGTTTTTAGGGTGTATAGGGGAGCGCGGGGCAAGCACACCCAGAGCTGGAATGTACAGAACCTGGGGAGAAAAAATAATGAAATATTGGGCACAACGCTCGCTTTTTTACCAGTAATCCCGCGCCCCGCACACGCCTACGCCCCCAGCACACGCCCAAAGCACACAATATGAGACATGGCATGAAGGGCGGAACGTACCACACGCCCCCAGCGTTTGTCACGCCCCCAGAACACGCCCACAGCACAACGCAGACACGCCCACAAGGGACTACTTTGCTGGCACGGTTCTTTTACCTTTTAAATGTATATGGTGGGTGTCTGCATAGCCTATGTCCTTCTGCCGCAACTGCCCTTTCCAACGCTGTATTGGGTGTTGTGATTGGTGCTGTGGTTCCTGAGATTACTGCCTCAAAGGTTTGGGCTCTCTCTTTATTATATTAGTATGGAAATATATATATATATGTATGTATATATATTCAAAACTCCTCCAATGGAATAAATCCGAGACGGCACTCCATGCGGTGCGGCATGGACATTTATTTAAATGCTTGCATAATACAGAAAACTACATCTATACGTTTCAGCTTTCTCAGAGCATTGTTCATGACGTATGACAATGTGGTCAATGGATGAATAATACCAATCAATTGACTGATATTGCATGAAGTATGCTTTGTACTTTTAAGAATTGTTTACTATGTCCCATATCCATATTATTGAAAATCACGTTATACAATGGCTACCATGTTGTTTGGCATTTGCTATTCTATAACTAGCCTGTCTTCTATGTTCATTAGTGTTTATGTTAAAATGACTGTAGTTGCAATTGTGATACATCGTGAACAAGGCTCCCAGTGCAGCCTCGTTGCACTACGCATTATCGCAGGATACGTACAAGCTCAGCGCCAGCGATAGAACTAACTCAGTGAACCATAAATCAACACAAATAAGAGTGAACAGTTTTATGTCACGGTGAGACATACTGTCCCTTTTAAATGTCCCAGAAACATACATATTTTAATAATATATTCTATATATGTTCTATCTTCCATTTCAATAATGATTACAGATGATGCACTCCACCCTAAACATCTATACTGCGAACCGCAGGGTTTACAACTTGAATTCAGCTTTACAACTACTCTATAGATAGTAGGGAATTCAGCCTTGATTTACTTAATGAAGAGACAATTATACTGTATGTATTTAGAATATGTTTAAGTAAGTGAAAAAAGCATTCTTCTATAGCTGTGCTGACTAGTGACTTTGATGTACACTGCGGACAGTAGTATTCACAACTTGAATTCAGCTTTGGATCTACACTACAGACAGTAGGGAATTTAGCCTTGATTTATTTAAGGCACAGACAAAAAATACTCCTATGGCACTTCTAGTATGCACAGGCACCTTTAATCCCTGCATCTTGTGAACTATGCTCACAAAGAATGTAGAACACTATGCCTAAATGTACCTCAACCACCAGCCATACCAAGTACCTGTGGGACATCACCTTCAACATCGCCACCAGACATACGTCCCCATTTTGAGAAAGTTAGAATGCACTGCGTGAAATGTAATTGTTTAATTTGTTCTGAGAAGTAATCACTAGACCTAGTTTGCAGAGCAATTTATAACCATTGATAGTAGTTTTTTTCCCCCCTCAAAGTTCATGCAGTCTAGTATACAACAGTCAATGCTTTGAGTACAGACCGCTAGAACCATGCATCATCGCAGGGTGAGCACACACTGAGCACCAGATGTACCACTAACTCAGTGCACCATAAATATTCGCCACATGGCCCTATCAAGGCAAAATTCAGTTGCCAAAAGACATTCTTACTAGTGCGTTCTGCTTGAACCATGCATCATCGCAGGCTCTACATAAACCCCCCCACCTCAGTGTACCACAACACATTAACCCTTTACAATAGATTCTTCTGTGTATTATTTCACATATAATGCTCCTACCTTTGTACAGCAGAAATCATAAACCATTTATGATTGAATATCTGTGTATGATATCATGATTACTATTCTACTTGTTACCAACAGCAACGTAATAAAATGGAGTTGAGCACACGTGCCCATACCCACTTCAACTATCTATCTGTATCTGTGTACTTATTATGTTTGTAAAATGCTGCTCCTGCGCCCTACCACATTATATTGTGCTGCAAACAGCGTATGCAACCACATTACCTCTGCCAAAAACAAAAACTTAGATTATATAACTTTGTCTTGCTTATTCTACAAATACAAACGTACAAAGTGGAACATTACAATACTGCAAAGAAACTGTATAATCAATTTATAAATGTGTACTATTTCATTTTTTTTAGCATATTTATTTAGCGCGAAGTCGACCTAAAACTATATCAACAATGTACATGAGCACCGTATTTACAGTACATTTTCGAGCCTCGAACAATGATTTCCAGGACCAAGTTCGACAGTATACCTGAATGACCACATACGTATATATATTAGCTGTCCTTCATGTGCTAAAAACTGCTACCTAAACTTCTCACAGCCCTGTATTACTACAGCTACAACACTCCACTAAATGTACAACAAACATTCATATTCACAGAAATGTGGCATGTCCACCATCTTTTATGTGTGCATCTATGGATGAATATAGGCTCAGTGATACCCCCTACCTTCCTTGTTAGCCATATTGTAGAACTTTACAGACCTAATGACACATTTGCGTGTAAGAACCGGGTGACAGCAGCACTAGAACAGGGACAACCAAATCAGTAAATTTTTCATACAGCTCACGATGTAACCACGCGCATAGCTCCGGAGTCATCGTTCACAGCCTCGCGCAGCACTGGCATATGTCAGTCCAGCTCACACAACAACGCTACATAGCCCAGATTTCCATTGTAGTGATTTCTTAGTTCCAGGTCTAGTTGTCAGAACGGCACACTCCCTCATGTATGGTATGCACCCACACCACACCCATCCAGCACATGCGTCGCTACAAACGTGATCCTACCAATAAAAAGACACAGCACACGTGCTCTACGCCATTTTAGAGTTTCTCCCACCGCAAGTGCTGTGATGGCCCGTCCTGGTGGTTTGGACGCCTCATGTAGGCCCCAACCACCAAATAGGGGGACCCACCACTACGTGCATGGCCTCTTTGGTCACTGAGTTAGTGGTACCACAAGGACTGAGCAGGTGAGGAACCTGCAATAATGATGGGAGTACAAGTATGTCATTAGCCATAGCGATATCAAGACTCAGCACCATATGAGAGACTTCTTGGTGGATGGGCGGGACTGCATGATGTACAAGGTGCCCTGTCCACGAAAAGGTGAGCAATGAGGCTTGGGTAATACCGTATCTTATTGCATTTGTATTTTTTTCCCAATAGCTGGAAAGCGTTTATGAACGGTTAAATGTCCACCGCTTGTGATGATCGAAAGCATGTATATCACTGCGCACCACTTGCTTTCACAACTGCATGAAAAACATTACTACTGTAGTTATTTTTTTTAAATCAAAGCCTATTAAAAAAGTTGGAACTGTACAAATAGTTATTTTTTAAATGCGGGAGGGAAGGTGTGTGAAAGAGCGATGTAATTCTACTCCACATTAAGATAGTAACAATTACCAATCATAACATCTTTCTTTTACTATCTTTTAGATGTAAAGCTTCAGGGTGCATTATGTCCTGGCACGTGGTGAAAGACACACCAGTGACAGAAAGGTGAGCTGCGAATATTCTTTTCAGTCACTCTTTCACTCCTGCACTCGTTTGATAAAGAAATGATGCACAATATTAACTTCTTTTTTATCTTACAGGTTGTGTTTCACAAATTGGTGTCCCCCAACACCTCCAAAGGTCAACGTTCCAGGATTCTGCAATGATGCGTGGCCATCGTAACAATGTCTGAGAAGGCTGCTTCGACACGTGGTGCACCCTCTTTGAAACACGCCAATGGCACAAGGTGAGCAAAGAAGCTTGTTTCCAAAGCAACCAGAAGTCCCCTGTGTGCGGAGAGAGTGGGTACTGTGCAGCAGCTTGACTGCGTAGGAATGTACAATTACCTCCGGGCAGTAGGAGTGGATAGGTTGCAACAGTCTGAGGGGCAGATTTACAAGCCCCTTATGCCACTTTTACATCACTTTTAACACGGGAAAAGTGATGCAAAAGTGGTGCAAGGAGCTTATAAATCTGCCCCTGAGTGTGCAAGAAGAAGCACTTACCTCCCGACTTTGGGAGTCAATGGGGTGCAACAGTCTGGGGGGCAGATTTACAAGCCCCTTGCTCCACTTTTGCGTCACTTTCCCCATGCAAAAAAAGACGCAAAAGTGGCGCAAGGGCCTTGTAAATAAGACAGTGAGTACACAGTAATGAGAACTCACTGCTATGCATTGGGGGTGTATGGGGTATAGTACTTTGGAAGAAAAACATCGCACAAACACCTCGTTGCAGTGGAAGTTGATGAAATACAGTATCCTGAGTGTACAAAGAAATAAATCAAACATATACTTGTTCAGTTGTATGTACTATGCTATTACTAACTCTATACACTATGTTTCAGATCACTAAACTGGAGGGTGCACTATGAACCGGCACGTGCTTGAACACACAACTGAGGCAGAACGGTGAGCTCCAAAGATTTTCTCCAGTATTAACTGCTCCATCTATTACTCTCTCTCTCCCACTCTTTTGATGTCGTTTTTTCTCTCTTTCCCTCTCTCACTTTCCCTTACATTGTTTCTCTTTCTCTTTTAAAGTTATGGCCACTACTGTCCAGTCCGTCGTTTAAAAAATCTAGTCTGAATTTCATAAAAGTCTGCAGTGTAGAACCAAAGTTGAGTTGAAGTTGTGAACTCTGTTTGCCACAGTGTTTACACAAGGTAAGCAGAGCGGCCTAGATACACTATACCTCCGATTAAATGTGTTCCAAATAAAACAAATTGTCCTACATAATGACGTGATCTCTCACCTAATTCTGTCTTTTCTCTGAATCATTTTAAAGACCTGTTGGTCCATACAGTAAATCTGACGCAGTAGGCACTTCCATACAGACACCTCTTCAACGCAGGCTATAAGAGAGGTGGAATGTATCAGGCACACCAAAGACGTTCAAATTAACAAATATTGCCAAGTATTACCTTAATTTGTGATTGTTGACCTTATTCAGTCACATTGATCTAATTTTAAACACTTATTTTCATGTTTGCCTTGCAGATTACCTACCCTCTTTTGCTTTGGAGTCCATCAAACATTTTGTGTATTATATTGATATGTTAAACTTATGTTTCTAGTTACTTATTATATTGTTATTTTAAAGTTACGTTTCTACTTATTGATTGTTGTTTTAATAAAACTAACTAAAAAAAAGTATATATGTCTTCTTTTTCTGATAACATTTAACTATTATTTAGTGCGATAATCATATACTTACAAAACATTTAACAATTAAAATAGAAATGATGTTTATAACTAGACGTATAATACTTAGGCTAACTCTTTACCAGCTCTTTACCAGAGTCTGTACCTGGGATTAACGGTTCCTATGGAAAATTTTAAAAACTCCAGCAAAGAAACTGTTTCGTTTAGCAACGTTGTGTGGTGAACTTGTAACCTGTGTGCTCCCTTAAGTGTTCCATGAACTGTTACTATGGCAACAGGCAGTAAGCAGTTTGGAGGTAGGGTTGAAAGGTACTGGCTGTACATAAAACGTTATATTTACGCAGGATCCTCTACATGACAGAAAGGAAAGCAAACTAAGACATAACACTGTGTAGCAGATTTACAAGCCCCTTGCACCACTTTCGCGTCCCTTTTCCCATGTTAAAAGTGTTGCAATATTGACGCAAGGAACTTCTAAATCTGCCACATCGCATATTAAACATGCTTAAGTCTACTTCAGAACAGATGTTAGGATCCGACATAAACCGCAATTAGTGAGAGTTTTCCTATCGGTCCTCAAATCAAGGGCCGCCTTGTAAATACAACGCTATTGTCATACCTCCCTCTTCCTTTTTATATTCTCATAGAAACACCTACCTTGCCACTGAGAACTCCTACATTGCAACTCACTGGAGATACGAGGCAACCCCTTAGCAAACCGGCTGCTAACATGCATTAATGCATCTTAGCGTCACCTAGTAAATAGGGCAATATCATTTTTACCACATTTTTGGCTTTTATACAAAAATTGCGGCAAAATGGCACTTGTTAATATGCCTTCAAGTTTGCTATGACACACCGGGAACCACGACTCCCGCCCTGCCATAGCAACAGCAGTGTCCCGGGGGTAGACACACGGAGACACAGCAGGAGCTGCTCCGGAGGGGGTGGTGTTCCCCAAGGCTTTCGACTGCTCCAGAATGCAGACCATGCGGCCCCCCTCTCAAAATATAAAAAACCCCAGAGGGTGGCAATCCCCGGGGCTTAGATGGACCTTTGAGCTCCCTCACCCATTTATTTTATAGCACCGAGGAATGGCGGTCCCGGGTTACAGGGCCCCTCTAGACCCCATCAAATGTAATATTTTAGACCCCGGGATTTGGACCTCCCAGGTAGATAATGCTTAAACAAGTACAGGAGCCCCGCTTTGTTTTTATTTTTACTACGGCGGATCCATGCACCCAACGCACATTTCTCAGTTTTTTCCCCAAAAAAACAAAGAAATAATTTTGGACCTTAGGGATCCTTGTGGGACCCCATAAGAACGGCTAGATGATCAAAATATTTCTTACATGCCTCCTTTATACCTTTTAAACACTTGTCCCACTATTTTCTAGATCCTCGCTTCTACCAAGTCACAAAATGGCTACCAACAATTCCTGGTTTCGAATGTTAACAACCACTTGACAGCCAATTAGCATTCAGCCCGTGATCAGGACGGTGCGCTTAGTGTGAGCACAAGATACAAGCATCCACCGAGGCCATAGAAATATATGTACTTTTACTTGTAATTTTCTCAGAAACTACTGAACGGATTTACACCATTTAAGCAAAAGGCACTAGTCTGAACCGAGGACTACCTCTTTGCCAAATTCGGTGTAATTCTGTTCAGCCATTCGGGCTGTAGCCGTGATAAATGATTCCTAAGGAAAATTGCATGAGGAAAAACACGTTTTGGGACCCCACTTTTTTCTCGGCCCCTGCTTCAAATGCAATATTTTAGACCCTGGGATTTCTCCTTCACATTTACCTAATTTTTAAACAAGCACAGGAGCCCACTGTTCGTTTTTATTTTTATACGGCGGATCCATACCACCACCGCACATTTCTCCGTCTAAAAAAAAAAAAATCTTTTTTGGGCCCTAGGGTTCCTTGTGGGACCCCTTAAGCAGGCCTACAGGGGCAACACATTTCTTATCTGCCCCCTTTATACATTTTAAACACTTGTTCTACTAATTTCTAGATCCTCGCTTCTACCGAGGCACAAAATAGCTGCCAACACTTACTGGTTTCGAATGTTGACAATCACTTCAAAGCCAATCAGCATTCTGCGCGTGATCGGGACGGTGCGCTCATAATCCGCACATCCACCGAGGCCAGATATATATGTACTTTTAATTGTAATTTTCTCAGGAACTACTGAACAGATTTACACCATATAAGCAAAAGGCACGTATCTGTACCAAGGACTACAACTTTACCAAATTTGGTGTAATTCCGTTCAGCTGTTCAGGCTGTAGCCGCGATGAACGCTAGAGTAGAGGCTGCTAACATCTAAGGTGACCAGTGTGAAATTGTTCTCCCAATGAATACCAATAATGATGCTCAAAAATTGGGTGGTGTCTTTAACATACGATGGTAATGCCACTGCAAAAGTTCTCAAATAATGGTCGATATATTTGGAAGTGTGCTCCAGAAGGGAACCAATGGAGGACACAATCGGACGGATTGCGTGGCATATTTGGGTATATTTGACTAAATATGTATTTGTTCAATTATGTATAAACCTAAAAGCTGTTTGACTGCAATGCATTTAGCATGTGAGAACACGAGATGTTATCATCGAATTTATGTTTACAATCATGGTGTCCAACTGGTAAATGTTTTATTATTGCTTTCATTAAGACACAATGCTTTAGTATGATGTTGGGACATTGTATGCGATATGTAACAGTGTTATCAGTACCTACACAACATGGCAGCCCGCATTACCTTGGTGATGATTTGTGTACACTGGGGGTGTGTATTGAGCACTTTAAAAATGGCCGTCATTGTTTGTTTGACGAGCGTGAGCAAGCCTTATCGGCGAAACGCGTCGCACTTTTTCACTCTGCTAATAAATTTTGCAAACGAAATCCGGGTGTCCTGGCTTACTTCGGAATAAAGGAGGTAATTGGGGATATATGTTCGAGGCCAGTCGGTGGCCTATCCAGGACCGCACCACGACAGCCCAACGTGCGCAAACCGGCACTGGAGGAGAGAAAATATATATATATATATATATATACCACGTGACTCCTCCGAATCTCTCGGCGTCTCAAGCTAGCACACCAGCAAACAGAAGGAAGACGGACCACTGTAATTCAGCATCAGAAATATGTTATTCGGTACACAGAAAGCAGGTAGGTAATATATGTATTACCTACTAGCGGTCGCCAGTAGGTATAAATAGTTAGGATTTTTTTCCTATGGGATTTCTGAAAATTCTATGTCGAATAACTTTGGTGTTTGTGTACGGAATTGGCTGAAATTTTCAGGAAAATGGCACCTTTTGTTTCTGACCAGCCCATGAAAATTTGGGGGGGTTTTGTCAAGGGGGGGCCGAGAAAAAAGGGGGGTCCCAAAACGCGTTTTTTCCAAACATTTTTCCATAGGGCGGTTGGACTCACTTTTAGCTCGAACGGCTGAATGGATTTACACGAAACTTGGCAAAATTGTAGGGACTGGTAGCCCGATGTGCCATTGCTAGGTCTCAAGATATGTGCTCCAGTGGATTTTGAGAAATTAACGTTAAAAAAATATATATCTCTGTGACAGCGTCCCGGTTAGCGCCCTGGTTCACGTACCTGACGCGTAACGGAACTTCGCGAGGAGAAGCGGATTGGCTCCCCGGTGACTGTGAACATTCTAAACAGTCCGGAGCGGCCGCCATCTTGTGTCTCGGTAGGATCGAGACACAAGAGGTGACAAAAACAAAGGGGGAAATGAGCATAAGGGGGCAGAGTACATCCTCCCTGACCCCCTAGGTTTGATGAGGGGGCTTTAAAAGGGCCCCGCGGGGCAAAAAAATGATATTTTATTATCGTTTTTTTTCCGGGGGGAGCGCCCGGTACGCGCACCGGGAATCGGTCCGGGGAGCGTAATATTGGGAAAAAAGAATGAAAGAATGTTCAAATATTGTATGTTTATTGACTGTTCTTTTTGTTGTATTTTTTTCATTTTTTTTATTTAAGTACCAACATGTAGGTACCAATGCAGAGTCTAAAAATAAATATACAACGTTTCCTTCGTAAATATCTTGCATGTTGTTTCAGAAGTTATTGTGGTATATGGAATTCATAGCATAGTCTGTGAGGAAAGCAGAAAGAACATGGAGGCAGGAGATGATAAAGAGATGTTAAATACACATTGGAGATAATATAGTGGGAGAAAGGAAGTAACTATGAGCAAACTTACTATGTAACACAAAAAAGTTGCACAGTATATTTTAAGTCTCAGTTTATATTTTATCTTTTTGGGTACTATTTCATAATTTTCAAATTAAAAATAATAATGTCTCAAACAATTTTAACTTTTAAAATTTAAATTTATTGTTCAGATTTTTCAAAATCTAAGAGAATTTGTAACATTAAATCATCAGGAATGTCCTCCTTTACATTCCAAGAATCACATTCTTCAGCACATTTTAATAATTCTTGGTCAACTGTTTCATCCATAAAGTCTAGTTCTTCTTTTTCTTGGTTTGGATTGCTTTCAATCTTAATTTGAAATGAAATTGTATTTTCTTTTTGCTGTGCTTCCATTTTCTTGCAGTAAATTGCATAAAAAAATATATCAGTGGAGATAGGGCACTGTTGGGTTTAAGTTCAGACAGGTATTTTTGAGTTTTTAACAGTGAAGTAATATTTGGGCAGTGCATGGTTTCAGGCAGGAAGTAGAACTATTAAAAAGTGCCTGTGATGAAGCCTAGGTAAATTCATAATTATACCACAGAAGCCTAACTCAATCAAGAATTTAAATAATTAAGTCTTTCTCAATGACTAACTCTTATAGAGGGACAGTATGTAACTATCTGAAAACGTTTTCCTAAATTAATTTAAAGTGCATAACATAGTTCTCCTTTCAAATTTTTTACATTATATCTTACCTTTGAAAAAGAAGTTAAAGTTGACAGTGAAAATGCTCTTGAAATGTACTTCAGGAAGTAGTAGTCAAAATGGATGTGTTTCTCTCTCTTTCTTTATATATATTCAGGTACATAACCAATCAAATGTCTTGAAATAATAGTAGAAAATGAAAGTAACATTTTAATTGGTTGTCAATTCTAACACTTCATATGTGTTTTTGTCATGTAATTTACCTCAGGATATTTAGTCAGGCCTACAGCATAATTTTCTCAATGGAATTTCATCAAATTTGGGTAAATGGTAGGGACTGCTATGTACTAGGGCCTATTCTATATTTGATGAAAGTGTGTGCAGTGGTTTTTCTGTAAATTACTTTCCCACCTTTTTTTAGCGATCGCTCACCGGTGCGCGCCCCGGTACGCGTACCGGCAGCGTTACTGGAGTCCTCCATTTTGTGTATCGGTAGAATTGAGACACAAGATGGAGGGGAAACAATGTTCGGAATGGGTAGACGGGGGCACGGTAGACACTTTCTGACCCTCTAGGTTTTCTGAGGGGGGCTTAGGACGCTCATATAGGCAAAAAAAATAAAAATAAAATCGCGTGGGGAGCGCCCGGTACGCGCACCGGTAAGCGAACCGGGGAGCGTACTTTGGTGAAAAATAGTGAAAAAAGTTACAAAAAGAAAAAAGTTTTGAATGATCAGAGGTAGGGTAGCTCTGAAAAGAGCTATTGGGTTCTGTGGCTAATATAGGTACCTACAAGTAGGTTCCAATGCACAGTTTTAAATTCAGGTGGAATATTCTATTCCCCTCATCGGAGAAGTGCACACAATCTCCTCTGTAGATGTCTTGCATGTTGTAACGCAAGTTATTGTTGTATATTAAACCCATTCTAAAGTCTCTCATGTAAGCAGAAACAGATTTATTCACATGTTTCCGTGCTTTCTCAAATTGTGGAAAAAATTCAATTTCTGTCTTTGGCATATATTGGAATATACCAAGGGAGTTTGGGGAAAAAGTGTCATCAATTGATGAAAGGTATCCTTTAAAAGCATTTCCAGACCAACCCCAGTCATAGTCCCAAAATCATTTCCACCACAGTGCACTATTAAGAGGTCATTGTTTGGTAGATGCATAAAAAAATTATATTAAAAACATATAAAATATATTTTTCATTTAAAAGAATAATACATTTTACAGATTTTGATATTTGCAATAAAAAAAACATTGAAATTCACTGAAAAAACCATAGGTTATAGACCATACATAATTAGGAATTAGCATTTACGAAACCTTGAAAATTCACTGAAAAAACCATAGGTTATAGACCATATATAGTTAGGGATTAGCAATACGATCTAAGCGTTTCAGTGCACCTAGCACCTTGCTCGTGAGCAAGGTGCTAGGTGCACTGAAATGCATAGATCGTATTGTTTTCATGCTGAACTTGAAGAGATTTCAATAAATCTGATTGTGTAACTGAGAGGGAGTGCGCCCATTTACTTTCGTCTTGATTGCGGAAGAGTGTCCAATATATCCAATGAAAGTCAGTCAGAAGGCTTCCAGCCAGTGTTGATGCGTACTGATATTCCTATAGTATTCAATTAGATACCAATAGTATCCAAGAAAGAAACCCCCGTCCAGTTAAGAGGAAGTAAAAATGCTGGCTGCCATGAGAGAGGAAGAGAGAGAGAGAGAGAGTAAGAGAGAGAAAAAGAGAGAGAGAGAGACAGAGACAGAGAGAGGGAGAGAGATTGGAAAAGAAATTGAGAGAGAGAGAGGGAATATGTGAACAATAAGTATACTTAAAAAATGTAAACAAGTAAATAAATATATATTAATAAAATATAAGTAAATATATATATTATATTATTAGTTATTAGAATACAAAATAATTGAAATTGCAAAATTGTTTTTACAGACCCATTCTTAATTATTATTATGCAAACAAATTACTAATGAAAATAAAAATATTAAATTACAATAAATGAACAATGTAAAATGAATCCACAAAACTCAATTTTATAAACTAAAATTAGAAAACAATTACATAAAAACATAAGTCAAATTCAAAAACACTCATTTTAAAAAATCTACGTTAACAAACAAAAAAACTAAAAATAAATATCAAACAATGAAACTCCAGAAAAATAATAACATTTACAACTCATTCTTCAACCTGAAAACAATAGGAAAACTATTGCACTTTGAAAACTAAGGGGTCTATTAGCATTGCGGGCAGATCACCACCGCTCGTATGCTGTGAGCAACGCCCGCCACAATATTGTGGATGGGGATGCCACCACCACCGTGGCGGTGGCATCCTGATGGACACAATGGGAGGGCCGCACCCCTGGCGGATGGTCCTGCATACCGTTACGGTTGTGGGCGGACTTTGTCCGACCGCCATCGTAATAGACCCCTAAATGTACTAGTCACACTCCAATCTAAGCAACTGTAGGCGAAGCATTAGACATTGGAGTGGTCAGATTCACTATTCCCACTCCACCTAAGGTGCTCTGTTACCCGATGTCTTTGGGCTAGTTCGCGCTATAACAAAACTCTTAAAAAATAAGAAACCTAAGCACAGTATGGAAAACGCTGGACATTGTAGGGATCAGATTGCTAATACCATTTAAACTTAAGCAACATTGGTGAATGTATAGGACTTTGGTGGGGTAAGACTGACTATTCCTATTCCAGCCTAAGGAATAGTAGGGTTAGTGCTGGGCTTTGGAGCATCACATTTACTATTCCAGCTCGAACTTAAGCAACAGTGGGGAAAGTGTTGAAAACATATGTTATAAATATGAAGTAATATATCTTAAAATATAACAACATTAATAACTAATATAAAAGTAATTCATGAAAACGTTGTTTTATTTAGAAAAGTAATTTCATTTAACAACCAAAAACTCTACTAAACTAATAATAAATACATTTGTAAAAACAATGCCAATGTAAATATTATTTCAAAATTAAAGAATCTAAACAACATTACCATAAATATACTTCCCAACCAGCAATCCACCAAAATCATGAAATGATATGAAAAATATTAGTCAATCAATAAAACACAACAAAAAACACTAATTGAATGGTTAAATGATTTAAATAATAAATATCATAATTATTTAATTAAAATGTTAAATATGATTTAACAATGTAATTAATATACATACAAATACATAGCTATTTTACAACACGACATACCTAATAATATATTTAAACATGATAAAAAAAATCTATATCACATTTTGAATAATATAAATTAAGCAGAGCAACAATTAAATAATATACATGATTATTATTTCTATTATGATTCTATTGCGGAGATATTTTAGGGTGCCTTTGTGGAAGGACTGGATGTCAACTGTCATGCTTCTTTTGGCTGCTCAGATTCACTAACTTCAGCCATATTTCGATATTTGGCAATGCCGGGGTGAGATGTCAGCTTGCTTTCTTGAGATAAGAGAGGAAGGTAGGAGGTCAGTGCATGTCAGTGCTGCAACAGATAGTCAACCAGCTTGATAGGTTCTCTTCAGAGATTTCTTGGGATTTTGCTTTGGTGGGGCAGGTTGTCAGATGGCCTGCTTGCACTGCTGACAGATGATGCTGGTGGCAGGCCTTACTCTTGTCTTGCTGGAACAGATTGTTTCAACATTGTGCTCTGAAATTTTTCACAAACTTTCCCAGATCACAGGAAAGGTACTGGTAACAAAACCATTTTGCACCAACATTTTCTTTATCACTTTGAACTGCTTGCACTGCTGACAGATGATGCTGGTGGCAGATCTTACTCTTGTGTTGCTGGAACAGATTGCTTCAACATTGTGCTCTGCAATTTTTCACAAACTTTCCCAGATCACAGGGAAGGGACTGGTAACAAAACCATTTTGCACCAACATTTTCTTCATCACTTTGAACTGACCAGCCAGTCCAAAATATAACTATTCTAATCCTCAATGAAAAAAAATATTCAGGTGGCCCAAATGTTATTGCAACAAAAAAAAAGAAAAATGGGTGCAAAACTGTTCTAGAACTTAGTACAATTTCTGTAATACCAGCCTATTGGTTTAGTGACCCCGGCGAGAACAACTAGCTCAGAAAAAATGATGTCAGTTTAAGACTGACAATGATCATGTAAGTATCACTCATTAGTGAGCACTTCCATTGTCATTCTTATGGGAGCCTCACACTGCGTGTATCCGCAGGAGACTTCAATAAATCAAGTGTTAGGCATTTCCTGCTCTTCCCTTCAGCATCAACAGGGAATCACTAATCTTCTCACCTGTCACTCAAGCAATTTATTCTGTTTGTATCAAAGGGTCTTTACAAGAAGCAAACAAATGAAACCCATTACTTCAAAACTGTTGAAAACCAGGCTGTCATTTTCCTTATAGCCATTCAGCGGGCTGGTGATCAATAATTGAAAAGTAATCTCTTTAAGCATCTCTTTCTTTCAACAGCTCTGAGAGGTAATATAGTTTCTGTTTAGTTTAGTACCTTCTTCGCCGTTTGATCTATAGCTCTTTCATTTCTCTGCCCTGGATGATGAAAATCAATGCAAGGCTTCCTGTGCAGTGTTGTGCATCAGCAATATTTAGTCTGAAAAGATGAACTCGCAAAATCTCATTTGGAGGAATTAAATAGCTCTGATGTGATTATAATTACCACGCTATTCGTCAGAGGCAAATGTGTAATATTTATTTAATCATGTGTAATTTATTTAGGTATTTTTTTTCTTCGATAGATTCATGATTTGGTTAAGCAATTTCAGGGGTCAAGGGGGCATATTATCGAGGGGGTTTATCTCCGCTTTTTTGGCTTTAAAAGCCAAGAAAGCGGAGATAAAATTATCTCCCTATTACCTACCTGTCACTAACACCAGTTAGCGACAGCTAGTAGGAGATAGCGACCATCTTGGGCCCCACTTTGCATGTCAGTGATATTTATCACTAATGACATGCAAAGTGGGCGTCCCAAGATGTTAGGGACTGGAAACAGTCGCTAACATCGCTATGTCCTCTTACCAACTTTTGGAGATATTCGCGCTAAGCGCGAATATCTCCAAAAGCTAACACCTGCCCTGAGCAGTTCTTAGCCATGTTATGCAATGAGAGGTGGATAACATGGCTAAGAGCATTAGCTCGGTAATGCATGAATATCGCTGACTTTTCAGCGATATTCATGCATTGCGGCCAATTTTTATCGCATTTGCGATAAACCTTGGTAATACCAAGGTGTATCTGCGATAAAAATCGCCGCAGCTCAGCGGTAAATTTTTATCTCTAAGCAAGCAATAGCGATAAAGGTGTGTTCGAATATACTGGTATTGGGTCATTAGGTTCTATTTTCGATTTCTATGCATATAGAGAAAAAGTGCAGTGGCTTGTCCCCATAGTGGCAATGCACTGGTGACCCTGGAGGCAACTATCGAAAATATTTAGGCATGGAGTCAGGTCTTTTTAACCTTTCTAGATTTCACTAGCACTGGTTTTACTACGGTGTGCTAGTATATAATTCCAAAGAGAGGGGCAGATTTACAAGCCCCTTGCGACATGTTTACGATACCATGGCGTCACTTCTGTGACGCAGCGGCATCGTAAACAAAGCTCCACCATGCAACAGATTTACAACGTGACGCATCCAGTTAGATGCGTTACGTTGTAAAGCCCTGCACTACATTATACCTGCGTCAGATATAATGTATGCAGGGTGGGTGCTCCGTCGCAAGGAAGCCCTGTAAAAGTGACGCAGTGAAATCAACAAGATTTCCCTGAGTTCCTTTTACGTCCATGCTGCGTCGAAACCTTACATCTGCTTGAATCAGGCGTAAGGAGTGACTCAGCATGTTAGGCCCCTGAGCATTGCTGGAGTTGCGTCGCGTTTGTGACACGACTCCAGCAATGAGCTGGCCTTACGCCAGAAGATGCGACACGCATCTGACTATCCTTGCGCCAGGGTGCGTTGCATTGTAAATGCCATGCATCTGTGGTGGGGCAAAGGTATTCCGGCATGTTGCATATTTACCGGCGCATCCATGCTAATATAAAGGGATGCGCCAGTCCTTGTAAATCTGCCCTAGAATGTTTATCTCTGGGACGACTTGATGAACCTTAGAAAAGCATAAAAACATACACTGTTTGTCTGGAGTCAAACGCTAAAGCAATATGGCTTCCAAGCAATATTGTAAATCAGACAGTGCCAAAGCGGTGCATTTTGATTGACTCCTAGCTGGTACATATCTACCCAAGAGATTCATAGCTGGTACCTGGGACAATCTTCATTACTGTGTCAACCCACATATCTCTATACTTTCTTCCTCCAACAGTTGCATATGGATTCCATAGGATTCTATTTACGAACTAGAGCAATCACCTAGCTCACAGTTCTGCCCGCCTCATTTAGAGTCGGGTGGAACTGAAATATGTAGGAGGTGGACACTATTGCTGACATACACCTCAAACTGACCGACAGAGTAAGGGCAGTTGGAGGTTTGGTCATTTGACTGCTCGCATGATTTAGAGTAGGTGGTCAAATGACCAGTTTTTATTGTCCGACACTTGGCGGTAAGGGGTAGTGAAAACTATCAAATGATCCTTAACGCCATGGAAGAAATATACCATGGTGAGGGAGTTATTGCTTTTTTTTATTCTAAATAAGAAACTCCTGCTTTGGGATTTTGTTTTTGAAAATAGAAAGAAATTGGAATGTTTGCCATATGGTTCCATCATGTGGATGGAGCCATCTGTCAAACTTTCAATGCATTAACAGGAACAGATATGACAGGGGTTCCTGCCAATGCAAGATGTGTCCACTGGGCCAGCGGACATCTCTAAAACATGAGGGTTAGTATTCCCTCAGGTTGATGGAGTACTTTACTCAATCGCCCTGACGGAGTAAATCCCATCTGCCGATATCTTAATCAAGCCCATTTACTTTACTTTGCAGGCTGCCGAATAGGTACCTGAAAATGTTCCTCATCTCTGCTGCTATAGTTATCTTATATAAATGAATCCAAAAAGCACTAATTTCTATGTGCTAGGATTATATATTCAGTGTTCCCAGGCTGTGAAAACTGTGATGTTCATGGAAGTTTTCACTCTATTTTAAAAAAGTTGCCTCAATGGTGGGTGCTAGTTGAGGTCCCCATTCCTCACCCACAATTATCTCTCCTGGCTCTTGATAGGACATCAGGAGCAAGCAGTAGGTGTGGGTACATTTAACCTCAATTGAGAGTGATTTTGGACCTGCACCAACAGTAGCATCAGCTAAAGTATTGTTCATTGCCACCTTGACCAAACAGATGCAGAGCACAGCATTCTTACTGAACAGTGAAGACCCATACTCAGAGCGAGAACCCAGAAGTGGGTGCAGGCCAAGGTGGAAAGCCCGGCACAACTCAGGATGTGCAAGACTATGAGGTGCTAAGAGTAGAAAGAGAGAGGGCCCGTATAAGCACTTCCCCACTTTAGTCGGGCACAGAAAACAGATGAGGGTACCCTGGGGACTGGAAATAACATTTTCATTCCCTGGTGCCATTCATTGGTTGTAACCAGCAAGTGGCATGGAGGCCACTGAAGCATCACTTAATGCTGGATCATGACTTTTAATGGTCAATAAAAACAATGCCAGCATCTGTGTCCATGGCACAATTAGAATAAGAAGTTAAGTATTGAGACCTCATACTTGCAACAGATACTGCTTATCCTATAACCTCACCCCACCATAACAGAGAGGAGACAATGCAAAAAGGATTTTTGTCTATAACATGTGGCAGTGGGAAAGAGAAATGGGGAGCTTTCCATTAATCCTGCCAATGGTGAGGAGTTGGTGGTATAGAAACAAACCCTTACTGAATACGGTCTCAGAATAGATAGCCAATCTGGTTGTGAAAATTGACGGCACTGAGAAATTTGAGGAAGCTGTTGAAGCCAAGCTGGTGGGTTTAACTGACAAGGTAGAGAGTATGTGAGGTGGTCAAGTGAAGCCTGTGAACAATATTCAGGTACTGGATGCCAGGTAAAGTAATCTGGTACAGAGGTACAGGACTTGATATTTTTCAAGTCCAAGAAAGAGCTTCACGCTGGTGGAGATCAAGCTCTAATGCTATCAGAACCAGTAGCGACTGGCATTGCTTGCAGGTGGGGGTCGGGTGCATGGGGTCACGGGGGGTATTCGGGGGGTGTCTTGGAGGGGAGCACGGGAAAATAAAAATAATATTAAATGTACCTTTCCAGCAGGTCCCGCATTTTTTCTGCTCCTGCTCTCCGTCGGGCAAGCATCTGACAGCCATCGTTTTGGGCAGGTGTCTGACCAACTACATGTCTATGGTTCCACCTGCCCAAATATAATGTGACCACCATGCAGGCAGTTGTAAAACTACTCTTTTGCAATGTGGCTTTTGCAGGAGCCCTGGAAAAGGACTGCATTTACAAGCCACAATGCGAAAGAGCAGTTTTCAAACATCCATTCACCATGTACCAGGCACCATGGGGTGCCTGGCACATGGATGTTTGGTGGGTGCCAC
Organism: Lissotriton vulgaris; assembly: GCF_964263255.1. NCBI lineage: Eukaryota > Metazoa > Chordata > Amphibia > Caudata > Salamandridae > Lissotriton > Lissotriton vulgaris. The sequence continues at coordinate 294,253 of NW_028251201.1, read as the reverse complement.
ATGTGTCCCCTGGGCCCATAACAGAGGCCAAGGGGGGACAGAGGTCCTGCCAGGGGACCCCAAAGGCCAATTCTGTTTGCCTTTAAATGGCGGCTGGACAGCCATGTAAAGGCAGAGGGAAGAGGGACATCATAATCCTTAAAGCAGTGCCTCTGCAGTCACCCCTCCCATTGTAGGAATTATGGTTGGACCAATGCTCTGACGGGCTCTTTGAGCCTGTTGGAGGTGTGGGTCAGTCCCGCTGTCCGCTGTGGTCCGACAAACCGCATTGTAATGCTGTGGTCAGACCGCTATGCTGGATGTCGGTGGGCCCGCTACTGATGGCCTGTGGGCCCACCGACATCGCGATAAACACCTTAGAGTAGACTATAAAGGGAACAAATATATCTTACCTAGATGAACTCAGCTACAACCTTTCTTCTAGCTTTTGTAGTGTTTTTGTGCTGACCCAGCGCCGTATAACAACAAGTGTGTTGTCGGTTGATATTGGGTGTTTGCACTGTGGAAGTTCTTGAGGTGAGGCTATAATTGGGAGTTCTGATGGGTGGGGTCACTCTTCACTCACCAAGGATTCTCCTTCGGGAGAATGAGTCTAGCTGGGCTAATGTGTTCTAATGCCTGTGTGTGATGTGTCTTCATTTGTCCTTCTTTGCTTCTCTTCTCTACCCACTGATAGTCCTGCATGGACTGGGTGAGTGATATTATAGAGGTAAATACGGAGGTTGGGTTATTATATAAATCAGTTTTTCTCTGGTGTGGTTAGTAATTATGGCTAATGAGACAGTTCTCACCGAAGTGGGAAACGCGGTTTGCAGTTTGTAGGTGATAACGCGCAATAAAAATGATTTAAACCTAAATAGTTGCCTCATTATTCTGAGTGATTTAAAATGGTATTTATTTCAATATGTGTTTACATAATTATATTTGAATGCAGTCCTTTACAAGGTATACAGAAGGGCATTTTTAAGGTGTACAGAGATCCATGTTTTATAGTCAATATTTTAAATATGCTTTATCATTTCCTTATATTTACCTAACAATAACAATTATTTTAAAGTCAGTGCATAGTCATGAAGGGAGAATGAATTACTGACTAAAGGAACTGGGAGGAATTCAAAAAATGAAATGTCTAAATAGCATCTCATACAGAGGGTTTCATTACCCATAGGAGTGCAGTCCTTTTCAATTTAAATAGGATATCTGTCTCTAAATAGCTCTTTGCCTCTCTAAAAATCAACCCCCATGCATTTGAATGCACAATTAAAAAGGCATAGCTACCAAATGTTACTGTTTTAATTTAAGTAAGAAAGGGCATGCCGGACTGTGGTAGGGACCGACTGCACTCATGACTTGTTTTCAGCTCTTTAAAAATATATTATGCCTCAAATGATCAAAACCTTATACTCTTTTGAAGCAGCAGGTTTCATATCTGCACTAACCCCTCAGTACTCACTTACTTCATCCTGCTTCAGGGGGAAGGCTCAGCAGTTCCTATTCCAGCTATGAAGCATCCCAAAGTACCTTGCTGTTTCGTGAAAATTGAGTGTTAACAGTATGGCTGTTCATTAAACCTCTGTGGCAAAACTAGAGTAGAATACAGGAGAATCAACAGACAGACTATTGCTACTGTTGGAAGAATATGTTCTACTCAGCATGCCGGACTTTTTTCTCATATGGATAAATAGGATTTCTGCTAATTCATAGAAAATGAATCATAGTTTTAGCTTTCTGGAGCACTAGCCATATTTCCATGACATAATAACGCATTTTTTTTACTCATTTACATAACAGGAAATAGTTGAAAGTCTACTGCAGTATGTCAACAACATGGCACTCAGGTGTAAATAACATATGTCACAAATATAGAACATCAGAATCACAATTCTCCAATAGAACTCTATGGTGAAACTGCATTAGAACACTGGAAGATCAACGAACAGAATGCTGCTGATGGTAGACCTACATTTTCCATACAGCATAGGATAATCAATATATTGGTGGCATTATAGAAAAACATATCCTCATTTTAGTTTTGGAGAACTAACCAGAATTTCCAAGAGAAAATTATGAGACCAAACTATTTTCTACCAAGGATGGCTCATCAAATCTGGGCAGAAGATCACCATTCTTCAATAGTAAATCACCTTATAACTGACCACAATTCTTAAAATGTGTAGTCCACCCCCAATACATGAGTTATATGTGACTACCATTAGTTATAAACATTTCTTTTTGCTCCTTTTTGTGACAGTTAAAACCAGGCATTAACGTCAATGCAATTCAATAGAACTAGAACATGTGAGAAGGAAGATGGCGGATTGACGCCGCCACTGAAAGACGCTCGGCCACTCTCTTCTGGAGCTTCTAGCTGCCCGCCGCAATGCCCTCCCTTCCACCCAGCTTGGCTGTAAACAACTCCCTCTGACTTTCTTTAGGGGAAATATTAAATCGATGTTTGGTACCTGCTGACTTTCGGCTGAGGGCGGTGTGGACTGCAGCGGCTCTGGCTCCTGCAGGTGTCCAGCGGCAATCTCCATGGTTTCCCTCCGTCTCTGCTTCAGCTGCTGTCAGCGTGGGGGTGCGGCTACGGCTACATATTTACAGTTTTCTCAGCTTTGCAGTGGCAGTCTTCTGGTTTTCCTCCGGATTTCCGACCCTGCTTACTGACGGATGTGCTGGCTCACTCACGCCAGCTGTGTGATTCGCTCCGCCCGCATTGCGACGTTGGTTCCAGCTAAGGGGGTGCTGCAAACATCAGTGCGGCTCTCTTTGTTGGAATCTGTTGCCTCGAGCGGTTGTTACAGTCCTATTAGCGGAGTAGTGGACACGCGGCTGGACAACACAATATTGATGCTGGGATTTGCATCTCAGTTTAAGGAAAAACTGAGGGGAAAGCAAAGGGTGATGGCCCCGCCACGCTCAACTCGATGAGGGCGCATAAAGGCACAGGCAGAGAGCGAACTACCTACAGCAGCTGAAGGTACAGAAGGCCAGATGGGTATTCAAGATGATTCCCCTGTAGACAATGTTATAATGCCTGGGAAAGCTCCAGTAGGAAATGGTATTTTAAGTTGTCATACGGACCCACAGGTGGGGAAACCCATTCTTAAACTACTACGCTCAGGGAAGGCCACATCGCTTTTCCGGTCCTGCGGATCTGAATCTGATATCCCCCTCGCCCAGATGGCAGAAGTATTGAATGCTGCAGTTAATGAGGGGTGGGGGAGCGTGGAGGATTCTAATGGTAGAGTGGATGTTTCTCCTGTTTCTCCAGTTTCTCCTCTTTCTTCTGGGCGTATATGCTCGGTGGACCAGGGCCAAGCTGAATCCTCTCTACTCACGGCTGGTGGTAGTGAGACTGGAACTCTTTCTTCTGGGTTGGCAAGCCTCCTCTCCCAAATGGAGGGCCCAAATAACGAAAGCCCCCTGTGTCAGCTAAATGTATTAGCAAAGGAGAGTAGTCCAGGCAGGAGCGACAACTGCCCTACAGATTGTATTGGTGATGGAGTTGGAGGGAGTAAGGAGCAGGCAAACAAAATTGCGGAAACAGGGAGGGCTTTGGGTGCGGATTCGCCTAATGACCCTTCCTCACTCAGTTTGAGCACAGCTATTAGCAGCTCAGGGGGCAATACGACCAAGGGGGGGAGAACCCCGAAAGAAAAAGAAAAAGGTCCTACAATAGGTCAGACTGGGAAAGGTGGTAGAGGCCGTGGAGGGACTGGCAGCAAGGCGCAGATCAATGATACACTTGGACGATTGAAGGGCGTACCAAGCACTCCTAAGGCTGTTTTAGGAGTTAGTCCTCTATGAAAATGGGTCACATAAAAAGGGAGAAGTTCGACCTATTGTCTCCAGACTCTCTATTGCAGGGTCACAGGGGGACACTATCGCCCCTACCCCACTGAAAGGAGGTGTTGACCCGGTGGTTACTACGGCCTGAGCTGCCTCTACAGTACAACAAAGTACTAGCAATTCTTTTGTCATTGATACTACTAGCCCACATAATATGGAACGTCCAAAAGCTTCGGAAACAGGCGCTGAGCGCTGTCATGGTCAAAACATTGCTGACAGGGTGCCTCTTCACTCAGAGGAGTCAACACCCCTTGGATTTAATACTTCATCCACAGTGTTTGGATCTTCTTCCTTCCCCCTCGCTTTTCAGGGTTCCAAAGAAGTGGGAACAAGACTTAATGATGAGCAGAACGATTTGAGCCGAGAAAATGGAGGGGGGGACGAGCCCTCACTCTCTAGTATCATGCATGCCCTTAATGCTCAGAGAGCGGAAGCACAGGCCTACTACCAACAGGCAAGGGTCGACTGTATCGAAATTAAAAAAGCACTATCTGAGGTTACCACCAAGGTCCACCACTTAACTGCGGAGGTCACTGAACTGCAGGAGTGGGTGGCAGGCTTGGATCAAATCAATTCCCATACGGTCAAGGTGGTTACCGCACAAGAGCCACAGCTTGCCTCAATGCAACTTAAAATGGATAACCTTGAAAATCGCCAGCGGCGTCATAATTTGAGGATTTTCGGGGTACCAGAGGGAAGAGAAGCTCTGATCTCCTTGCATTTGTTGTGGACCTGCTACAGAAAGCCTTTCCTGACCTGGAGGACTGGGACATGGACACGCAGGTCCAAAGAGCACACCGTCTTCCATTCTTTCTGTCACCAAACTTGCAAGCTAAAAAAAAATATTCTCGTCCTATTCTGGTATTTTTGAGAAACTTCCTGCTTTGTCAGGCTATTTTTTCTAAGGCCCGGCCAACGGGTCCTGTTCAAGTTGATGCTATGTCATCTTTGTGAGATCTGATTTGGGCAAGTTATCCATGGATGAGAGATGGCAGCTTCGCCAGCTCGTGGACTCATTTAAGTCTGTCTGCTCTCAGGTTTTTTTGCAGGAGCCTGCTCGGCTCAAAGTTGTTAAGGATGGTCGTTCCTATTTCTTTTTAAGTGAGCAGGAGGCTAAAAAAGCACAGGTCAGCTGGCAAACCGCCCCCAATCCTTGATTAACTTAACTTTCTGGTTTAATCTCTCTCTATTTTTTTTTATGCACTGGGTAGTAGGAAATGCTGTTTCAGGATGTAACTGTGCAATAGTCAAATGTGTTTTTCGCTACTCCCAGTAATAGTTGTCAGATTTTCATTATGCTTTATCTACTGGGGTGGTGGGGTTGGTGGGGGGATGGTACGTGGGTTTGTTGGGGGACCTTGGGGAGGGGCGGTCGTGATGTCTTTCACTTGCTGTCGGTCAGGACAGCCTTAAGGGGATGATTCCTTTTCCAAGAAACGGGGTAGGGGGATTGGGGGTGGTCTGAGGGGGTTGGGTGAAAGGAGGGGGTTAAATATTCACAGATGTTTTAAAGTAGCACAGGTGATTTTTGGAAATAATAATGAGCTTCTGTTGGGCGGGAAAATGCATAGGTGGGTATGGATAGAGCACTACTCGGCCTTTCTGAATTCCGGTAATGTCTAGAGTCAAATTTATGAGTTGGAACGTCTGTGGGCTGAATACAGCTAGTAAAAGGCGATTGTTTGCGTAAGAGCTTGAAGGATTTAAGCCCCAAATAGTGGGACTGGCTGAAACACATCTGGCCTATGAAGACAGAAGCTTTTTCAAACAATTAGGCTATGACCTGATCATCTGTACTTCACAGACGGCATCTATAAGGGGCGTGGCGTTATTGAAAGATAAATACTCTAAAATAACTGCACTCCGAATATTTGCTGATAGTTGGGGAAGGTGGGCAATTACGCGCCTTTTGAGCTTTGGAAAAAAGGTTACAGTTTGTATGATATATGGCCTTAATGTTGACTGTCCTGAGGTTGTTTCATACTTCAATTATGAACTTTTAGATTGGGATGGTGACCTTGTTGGGTGGCTTTCATTGCATTTTGGATAAAAAAGCTGATACTACCAACACGTGTGCAAGAGCTAGAATGGTCCAGGTAAGGGCTGCTATACGTGATCTATTGCATCTTCATCAACTGGTTGATGCCGGGCGGTCACTGTATCCTAAAACACCAGGGTTTACATTCTTTTCTCACCCCCATAAACAGTACTCCAGGATTGATATGATTTTTTACTAATTATGGGTTGTTGGCCAATGCATCAATGATCGTATGTCCAAAGGTAACCTTGGATCACAATCCCATCATGATTAATGTAACTTTTGGATTGTCTAGACAGTATCAAGCTGGGGAATTTTCTTTTCCTCAGCACTTGTTAAGCAAGCAATCCTGATTTGGTTACGCACATGCAAAAGGTTTTGAAGGAATTTATTTTGAACAATCTCCACACTCCGTCTTTTGCCTTGGTTTAGGATTGTTTTAAAGCCTGTGTGAGAGGGGCTACTCTCCAGTATGTAGTCAAGCAGAATAGACTAAATTGTACTCAGCTGGTCAATGAACATAGGCAGTATACTGAGTTAGAACAGCAACATGCCTGCGCAATAGCGTCAAAGGTTATGGGTGAACAACAGATATATGCCCAGATTATTGATATTAAAGTGAAACTTTACAGAAGGCTGGAGGATAAAGTTGCCAACAACTTCCTTAAGCATAGAATAAAGCAATATGATTATGGAGAGAGGGCGGGAAGAGTACTGGCCTATCAACTTGCAGATCAGCGGGCTAATTCCCACATCAAGACAATCAAGGGAGTGGACTCTCTTATCTATACAAAGTCTGAAGATATAGCCTAGCAGTTTAGGATCTTTTATTGTAGCTTATATAAGGAAACTGGTACATACAATCAACAAGCGGCTAGGCTTTATCTGCAAGAGAGTGCTCTGCCATGTTTGGTTGTCTCTCATACTTTGGGCTTAGAGAGCAACGCTGACCTTGTGGAACTGAACTTAACTGCCCAGTGGTAAGGGGGTGGGAGAGGACACCATACCACTGGAGTTCTACAAAACTTTTAGGGAGGTGTTGTTACCAGTTCTTCTTGAGTTGGTCAACGATATACTGCAGGGAGGGGATGCTCCCCCTTCCTGGAATAAAAATAATAGTATGGTCTTCCCCAAAAAGGGTAAACCTGTGGAGGATCTTGGGTCTTATCGACCGAAATCCCTTATTAACGCAGATGCTAACATTTTCTTTAAGCTTATTGCATCTCGTCTTGCCCCAATTGTTTATCTATTGGTTTCTGAAGAACAACATGGTTTTGTCCCAGGTAGGGATACGGTCGCACATATAAACACTGCTTTTGCGGCTTTTGATGTTGCAGGTCATTTGGGTCAGCGGATTGGGATGACAATGCTGGACGCTGAGAAGGCCTTTGATCGAGTTGATTGGGGTTTTTTATGGAGTACTATGCAATCATTAAATCTCGGTCAGAGGTTTGTCTTGGCGGTTCAGCGATTGTATTGCAATCCTTCTGCTGTTATTAAACTTAATGGTTGTACATCTGGGGCAGTCAGCATACAGCGGGTACGTGCCAGGGCTGCCCGTTTTCCCCCTTATTATTTGCCCTCTACATTGAGCCGTTTATTAGGCATCTCCTTCAGAATAATTATATCTCGCCTATTTGTTTTAATGGTACAACGTTAAAAATGACGGCTTATGCAGACGACATTGCTGTATTTACTACCAGGCCAGAGGTGGCTATTGCTGCAATCACACAAGAGGCACAACATTTTGGTGTCCTCTCTGGCTACAAGCTCAACCTAAACAAAACGCAGTCTATTCTCAATTACATATCTGCACCTCCTCCAACCTCAGCTAGGTGTCACTGCCACTGCTACGTACCTTGGAGTCTGTCTCAGTAGCTGTATTGACGATTTAATGTCTTTGAACTATGAACCTTTGCTCAAAAAAATTACTGCGGATCTGCGGAGATGGCACAGGTTGCCCCTGACTATCATCGGGAAATGCAATATAGTGAAAATAAATGTCTTGCCTAAATTTCTTTATTTGTTTCGTTCAATTCCTTTAAGAGTTCCAATCTCATTTTTTAAGCGGCTAGACTCTGTTATTGGTAGCTTCATCTGGGGCTATTTCAGAGCTAGGAGAGCTCTCAGATATATTAAGTTGACGTATGAGCAAGGCGGATTCCAACTCCCTGATTTTAAAACTTACTTTGGGCTGCTTTTCTTAATCGTATTCAGAGTTTACTTTTGGGACCCACTGTGGTTACAATATAGTTTGCGTATCAGCTCACATCTGGTCTTAACAGTGGGTTCCTTCTATATTATATGTCGGACCCAAACTAATTTAAGAGAGTCAGTTTCAAGGTAGTTAGGCACATTTATCGTATCTGGCAAGATATTTGTAAATCTTTTGCTCTGCCAGACTTACATGAATTTTCTCTTATGGGATAATCCTAGGCTCCCGGGCATATTTTCGGACGCTGTCTGCAGAAGGTGGCAACAGTGTGGAATAATACGGCTAGGGCAGATGTATGATGAATGTGGTTTTAGGTCATTCCCCTCCATAAAATATGAGTTTGGGATATCCCAGAATTAAGTACCTGCAAGTCAGGAATTTTTTCTTACAAGGGAAGGGATTGTTTGCCCTCCCCATACTTCTGATGCAATGTGGGCTATCTTTAATACCTCTGCTCAGGGTCAGATTGGGAAAGCTTATCAGAGCTTCATGTTTGCAATGGAAGATGACAGATTAGCGATGGTAGCCAAAATTAATCGTGTGTTCGCAACTGGAATTAGCATGGAAGAGTTTTTCGATTCCATGGCTACAATCAACTCAGCTGTTTTTTCGATTAGCCTAAAGCTGCAACAACATCGTACTATGTTCATGTCATATTACACCCCGCAGGTAATCTCAAAATGGGCTACCTCCAAGGTCTCTTCGAAGTTATACTGCCCCAAGTGTAACATGTATGCTGCTGATCTTAGACATATGTTTGTTGCGTGTACCCGCCTAACTACATTCTGGTTTGAGGTCGCATCGGTATTGAGCAGGTTGTCAGGCACATCGATTCATTTAACGGAGAAAGAAATAGTTTTGGGGTTGGTCACCGATTCAGGCTGTTTAATCAAACCTTTAGCTTCAATTATAATTATCTCTACGCGGCTCTGCATTGCCAGGGCCTGGATTGATGTACTTAGCCCCAATATTACTGACTTTTGTTTAGTACTGAGGGGGGTCTATGAAATGGAACTGGCACTAGTGAAAGCTCGGGGTCTACTTTCAAGGGTGAAATTTGGGAGAGTTTGGTCAAGCCTGCAATGGGACTAACTGCTGTATGCTCAATGGCTCTAGTATTATGTAGGACTGTCTTACTATATTTATTTTCATGTATTTTTATTTCACCTTACCTGGTTCGTTTTTTTGTTGTTGTTGTTTCCTTCCTATTGTTTTCTGTCCTATAAATGCTCTTTTGTTTTTGCTATACCTGTGACTTAAAAAAAATTAATAATTATAAAAAAAAGCAATTCAATAGAACAAAAATGGTGAAGCACTATCACAAATAATCGAGCAGGTATACTTTTTTTAATCTTCCACCAAAAAAGTACCATTAAATCCACACCATCTTAGGTGGAGCATGGCTGAATCCAAAATGGCCAGCTCTCAATAAAGTTCTCCGCCACCCTGCTGTTCTTTCTCCATTTAAAGACACCTGATCTACTAATCTCAGCTTCCTGAGGAGTGTGGTGGAAGTGGTATGAACCTAGGTAACATTTTGCCTGTTGATTTGCAGAACAGTAGCTCCTACTGAGAATACAGTGCTGAAGACGATTGCAGCCTGGTCATGCATATGAATTGAAGGGTGCTACAGCCACAGTGGAGTGAGTGGAGAAGAGACTTCCAGCACTGGGTGCCTGCTGAATGCCACACATGTGTCTGGTACCCCATCAACTGTGCACAGTGACAGCTCCCTGGTGATCAGTAGCACCTTTGGATGAAGGAGTGAGCCGCAGAAGCATGAATCGGTATCCAAGTGACCTAGAGGCACACTCACTGCCTAGCTCTCCAGGGTTCTTTGAGAGTCCAAGAACAGAGTGGATTGAGGCATACTGTGCATATTGCAACATTAGACGCAGACTACATGGAGATAATGAGACAGACAGTGATGGAGTAGGCTCACTGCGGTTATACCCAACAAGCATCCCTGTATTCATAAAGTTGCTGTTGATGCTAACAGTTTAAAACTGCTCTGAACTGTCCCACTGAACAGTGCAATACGTCAATCCTATTCCCATCATTCGGATACCTGAATCTCACTGGAGTGCAACACCATACCTGACCATGTTCTCCTTAACAATTGACAGGAGTTGCCTGGCTTCCTCTATCTCCATCAACCAAACACCTCTATGAACATAGGACTTCAGCCTCTTCTATCCATCACATTGTGAAGACAATCCATAAATCCCCCTTCATCACCTAAGATGTGAGTGCCAGGTTGTAGCCACAATATTTATGCTAACCCCTGGTGTGAAAGCTCCAGTCAGACACCAGAACCAAGCACAAGCCAAACATGTGTAATGCAATGGAAAAATATTATAAAACTCCACCTGACATATGCCACAAATCCTCAAGTCAATTTGTCTTTTTTATATTTGTGGCTGGTAACTTGTAAAAAGGGTAACGGCTCCCCTCAAGATGTTAATGAGGGAACTCACTTCTACCAAAACAAAGATAGAATCCATGTGAGATGAAACATTGGTCACAGCATCTAAAAATAAATCAGAGAGTAGATCTACATATCTACCAATCAAGGACAGACAGGAGAGACAAGAACAGAGCTGCATTACTGGAATACAGGAATTTCTTTGACAATAGGCCACATCTAAGTCAAAAACTGTGGCACCTGCAGCATAAAAGTTGGAGTTGGAAGAAAGGAGTCACCTGAATAATGTTCACTTCCTGGGGATCCCAGAGGAACTCAAATCGCAGGAAATGATTGCTTTCTACTGACTTTCCTTCCAGAACGTTATTCACATTTGTGATCCCCCTTTGGCATTTCAAAGGACTCACATGGCTTGTATCAGGACCAAAAAAACTGCAACGCTCTCTATGACCTGTTATACCTCGCTTCCTACGTCTTAATCAGGTGTGCCAGGCAATCACTATGGCAAGAACATAGAATAGAACAATTTCTTACATAGATGACAGGATCTTTGTAACTGCTAACTTCTCCCAGGAAAAAATAACAACATGAAAAAAAGTTCCTGGTATTTGGCCCCTAACTTCAGAAATTGGACAGGCATAATGGCCTGCTGGAACTAGCCACCATGTTACTAACCATCAATGTAAAGCACAGGTAACTTTACAAGACAGAGGCCATGGAACGTATTTCCTAGATAAATGGACACCTCTAAGCCATCCATTCAAGAGAGTGATACAGCAACAGCAACCCTGATGAACATTGCCCCTAACCCAATAGGACTACGTCAAAACATCAATCACAAGAACATGGGCAGGCATCCCAAAGCTTGGGAGAGACAAAACTCTTGAGAAAGAGACAACTTCAGATTGCCTTGATAATTTGATATATCCTCCAAAGACAGCTCTGTTACAAACATCCACTTCTCCGCATCACAGTTGTAATGACAAATCAGTTCTGTATTGTGCATAGTGGGATCTACACATGAATGTCACTTCAAGTGCTATCACAATCATAATGAAGATCAACATTTCTACAAACAACTCATACCTTCCTAACTGCCCCCCTGGCTAGCTTTGCTATTGGAATGTGAATACCCAGGCTTAACATTAACATCATAGTTCAACTACAATCCAGGCCGGACCACATGATAGTATATCTGACTGAATGGCTCTTCTAGAAATCCCCTACATTTCTCCAAGTAGACTATCTCCATCATGTGCCTCCTCACTTTCTGGATGCACTCAGGTGTTACAGCTTTAAGCCAACAACAATATGAGGGACTGAGGGATGTTGGGAGTTGCTCTGACCGATTTAATGTTAGACTTAAAGTTAAAGTTTGGTTCAAAGTAAAAATCTTCCTTTTACAAGATCGGAGATAAGACACCCATGCCACATTATTTGGGCATTCTCATTAGTTCCTTCATCACGTATGGGCATGGGTGAACATATCCTATATCCTCCAAGACATCTTAACATTCTATTCACTTTCTCCAGCACCCCTTACTGCCTGGCACATTATGTTTCTTGACTTCATTCACACTTCCACTTTGCCTTTGATAATCCCAAGTGGTCTGTCTGTGCCAGCGGTCCTCACTGCACACCACAAGACATCTTGTCCTTCAGCTCAGATCCTTGTTTTTCACCTGATGGTAGCTTCTGCATCCCTTTTCCCCTGCTAAAATTCTTATCCCCTATTTACATTCCCAGTGTCCTGACACACATCCCACATACACAAACTAATACATCAGGGTATGGCAATTTTCTGACTCTGTTAATATTACATGCGATGTCCCAATGTGAACCTCTCAAAGTGAGTCCCTGATTGTCAATGTCATGGGAAAATGTATGAGACACAAAAAAGTCGTCATATACCTTTCTGAGAATGAATCTGAAAAATGAAGAGGTATTGGATAGTGAGGGTCATTCGCAGCAACAGGGTATGTCAACAGCCTGACCATTCAAATACTGACATTTGCCACCTATCCTTAAGGCGATGTGGAGTGTTGACCCGTTAACTGTCAATCTCTGCAGCATATTGACCTATGTCAACCCACAAGGAAGAAATATCTTTGCCAAAATAAATATCCTGAGATCTATTTTGATTGTGGGACTGATCTATGCCCTTAATATTTCTATATATACCCCTTCTCCACATTGTCTCTCCTACTCACGGAATTTGGTTCCACGATAACTGAGATCAGAGGTGACTGGAATTTAGTAATCGACCCTATCACTGGCAGAAAGGTCTCACTGACATGAGATGTAACAGATACATTACAATTTGCTGTGCTTTTATGAGGACCATGGCCTAGTAAATCCATGGTCCCTTGCATATCAAACTGACAATTGATACACTTTTCTGTCTTGCTTTCATGGCACATAGTCTTTATTAGAAACCTTTCTGACATCTATCCCATTTCTAAGATTCATATCCAATTTCTTCATACTAGAAGGCCAAATCTCTGATCACTCTTCAGTGCAAATGCAAAGTGCACTGACCTGGAACATGCCTCTCTGAACTCCAAAAGGTGGTAGATAAATGTCTCTATATGCAAACTGGCTGTGGAAAAAGCCCCTGTGAAAGAAAAACAATGGGACTATTTGGAAAGGAATCAAGATTCAGTCGTGTCATCATAGTCACTCATGAGAGGCATCATAATTCAATATTCGGCCTTCTCAAGGACACACTAAGGGTAATCAAGCTATGTTGGAAAGGGAAATTAGAGTTCTAAATACTTTTTTCATGGAGTTTTAAATAACACAAACTTGACCCGAAGGTATCAGGTATCAGAGTGCTTTACACGAGTACCAGTTGTGTTAAATGAGGACACATTCATTTTTGTTAGGCACAGGGAGATATAGTGATTTGCCCAGGATGTTGAGAGTCCTTGACGAGACTCGAATCCAGTTCCCCAGATTTGAGGTCGAACGCCCTAGCCGTTAGGCCAACTCCTCTCCCCAAGCCTTCTACATTGGATCTGAGTAATGATCTTGAATGGAAGACATTTGACCTTATCAACACTTCAGCAACCAGACTTGTCTGAAATGATGCCAATCGGAATAGGAAGAGAAGGCAAGCAGAATGCTTGCAGCCCATATTGAACAGAAAGAGACAAGGTGTGCATTTTCTGCTATAAGGGGTTATACTAACATGCTTCCATCCCACCCAGTGGCCATCACAAAATAATTTGCAAACAATTTTTGGGACCTATATCATTCTGATTGCCCAAACACATCCCAAGCAAAATTATGAATTTTTAATAACATATGCCCTCCTGTTTTATGTGATGCAGGCAGAGCCTTGCTATAGGGTGAAATAACAACCAAAGAAATTGAAGAGGCAAGATCAGTTCCTCCCTACAATAAAGACTTTCTATGCGATGGTCTACAAAGTGAGGACTACAGTACTGCCAAAAATCTGAACTCCCTCATTTTGCATAAGATGTTCAAAAGGCAGAATCTTAAGGGGAGCTGTATATGGAGTTTAACAAAGATAATATTAGGCTCCTCTACCATGTCCGGTAAGAACCCACTACATGGGTCTAGTTGTGGACCTATATCCCTTATAAACTCTGATATTAAATTCTTGACCAAGATCCCAGCAAAGTCATCTCAAGCCTAAGACATGACTAATAGGTGTGTTTTGTACCTGGATTGCCATCCAGAAGCTATCTATGAATGCTGTTTAATATAATGTGGGATGACTCAAATTAAGCTATGACGGTTTGTTTGGATGCTAAAAAAACATGTGAGTGTGTCAAATGGGGCTTCAAATTTTGAAGACTGGTAAGTGCAGCGATTGATCCAAACTTTCTATGTAATGTAAGACAGCTATATGATGACCTGATTGTCTAAACATATTGTACTGATGTTATGTCAGATATAGTCTACACACACAGATAAAAAATTGCCTCAGCCCTCTCTTCTTCCTAGCATTACAGCTATTGGCAGCTGCAGGTTGAACAGACTTAAGGGGAATGGCAGTAGCTGCCGGTTCATCCAAACTAATAACATACATGGATAACATATTAACCCTTAGAGAGCCCAAATTGCCCCTTCCTTAACTGATTTCTCTGGTAGAATCACTTTCTTCACTCTTTACTATTAATTGGAACAAAAGTGAACCATTGGTTCTCACCAAGTACTCCCACAGAATTCCAGTGGGAAGACTAGGTTTTAAATGGCAGGAAACATATTTGACAATACATTGGCTTATTGGTCAAGGGGTGACTAGACAATATGTTAATAGACAACTTGCAACCCTTAATTGATAAGACACACTGCGCCTTTGTGCATTGCTCGTCTCTGCGATTATCACTGTGCGGGCAAGTGTATGTAGTTAAAATGGTCGCCCCAGGTACTATTACTTATTAGACCTGCTTCCCCTTCTAATCCACACTAAAGTGTTTACATTTATACCAGAAAGCAAATAGAACTTGTAGTGGTGTGCAAGGCTTTGACCATCCAAGTTACACTTCTGGAAGCCTAAGTCTCCCTAACTAGTACTAGTACCATCTAACCAAACAACTCTCCCTGGCATTATATCTGGTGCAACACTGCAGAGAACCACTTCTGTAGACAGCCATGGAACGTTTGTATCTGGGTGATCTGCCGGCCTTATTTATACTATGAGAGGAAAGCATCTGACCCACCCCCAACATTTCATGCCATGTTAGCCTCTTGGCAAAGAAATACACCCACTGTGGAGCTTCCCTCTGGAATAATGCAGGGTGGATGATCGGATGTGATACATTTTGCTGACAAACCTGGGTGACTAGCAGCATGCATACAATAAATAACATTATATAAGATGACTCCCCATAATCATTTGAAGCTCTTAGTCAATAAGTTAAAATGAGCCCTTTACAAAGATGGCAGCATCATCAGCTATTGCATTGCTTGGCACATACGTAAAAGGGCTAATCACACTGAAGGACTACCTATTCCTTTATTACATGACAAAAAGCAGCAGGTAGAAGGGTTGATCTCTGTTAATTACAACACATTAATGTCCAATCGACACTGCAACCAAGTAGAATAAGAATCAAGACTAAGGGCCATTACATTAGGTAGACAGAATGGGTACACCCTCAAGTGGAGTAAGGTGGTACCTGAAGACTTCCTTAAAAAATTGTTAATTAGCTGCCCAGAAAATTTTGAGATCTGTTTAGATGAGGATTCCGATAGTGAAAGTATATTAGTTAATTTTAATATTATTGCTTCCACTATCAAAGAGAACCTACTTTTAGTATCAAAAAATGGTTTAATGAAGGGTACAAGATGGTTCGATAAAACCTGCACTAAGGCTCTAACAGAGCTTAAACATGCATTACATAAGGATTCGCGTGATGCTGTAGAGATAAGATCCTTAAGGAAGGCTTATAATGAGGCCCTAAAAAACAGAAAAGAAGCAATTAAAAAAGGAGTATGGGAAGAACTTTGCACAGCCTCACAAACAAGGGATGCATCCGCCTTCTGGAGGGTGGTAAACGCCCCCCTACCATACGAAAATACCAAAGCACGGTTGGAAATTGCGATTAATGAGGATAGTTGGGTCACGCATTTTTCCACCTTGTATACGTCAGTAGATGAGTTAAGAAATACTGGGGTAAACACATAAGGCGAATCATTTGAGGAGGAAAGTGAACTTAAAGTAACACTACCAGAGATTGTTGAAAGCCTGGGAGCTACCAAGGGCGGAAAAGCGGCGGGCCCAGATGGAATCCCAGCGGATTTGTACAAGTCAAATATCGAACTATGGGGCCCGATACTTGTACAACTCTTTAATGCAGCTCTTGTAAGGGGATTGAACCCTTCCTGGTTCACATCAATTATTGTACCCATTTACAAGAAGGGAAACAGACAAGATTGTGCCTGCTATAGGCCAATTTCCCTTCTGGATTCGTCAATAAAGATCCTTGGTAGAGTGATTTTAGTTAAACTGCAAAACTGGGCGGAGGAGGCGGGGGTAATCAGTGATTTACAATTTGGATTCCAAAAAGGCATAGGAACAATAGAGCAGGGATTAAATTTGTTCCTGATTCAGCAGAAACATACTGTGATAAAAAGGGAGCGCCTATATTGTGCATTTGTTGATCTTACATCAGCTTTCGATTGTGTGTCCCATAGTAAATTATGGGACGTGATGTCACAATTGGGCGTGGAAAAGCCGATAATCCAATTCTTAAGGGACCTATATGCAGGAGCATCAGCTGTTGTACGTTTTGGCAAGAAGGGGGAATGTACCAGATCTTTCGGAATAGGCAGAGGAGTGCGCCAGGGGTGCGTACTGGCGCCCTTCCTATTTCTTATTTATATAAATGGTCTGGAAAAGTGCCTGCTGCAAGAGTGTGTGGATATGCCTAAGATTGGAAAGAGATTTATTCCCACACTCCTGTATGCAGATGATGCCGTTCTGATGGCGCGCACCCCCATTGCCTTACAAAAAATGTTAACATCTTTTAACCAGTTTATGCTCGATCTTAATTTAAAAATAAACTGTAGTAAGACTTTTTCAATGAATTGTGGCACGCGCACCAAAAAACAAATGAAAACAATGTACATAAATAATGCCCCCTTAGAAAGAACATCTACCTTCCCATATCTTGGCATTTTGTTTCATGAAACTGGTACTTGGTCAAGTGCGGTGAAGGTACGAACGCTCTTGTTCTCTAAGACAATTATGGCACTAAAAAGTTTTACACGTAAATTGGGAATGAAACCAATCAGGGAAATTTTAACTGTGTACAATGCAACGTGTGTATCTGTGGCATTGTATGGCGCTGGCCTCTGGGGTTATACCAATATAAAGTCACTTCAGATAGTCGAAAATAAATTTTTAAAGAACATCCTATCACTTCCAGAGAGTACAGCGAACTCTATATGCCATGATGAGTTGGGGATTCCCTATATAACGGACACAATTAGAGTACAACCCATCTTACTATGGCACAGAGTATGGACAGTGAACGAATGTGTATTAAATCGAGCCATAATACAGGATGTCTTAAAAATGGGGAGAGCAAATGTTGTTGAATGGCTAAATTACATTAAAACGTTCCTTAATGAAATAGACCGTTCACTCTATTACAATGATCCGCCTTCCATGGCAAATATTCCTAGAAAAGACCTGAAGACACTATGTATGGAATTCCTCAGAAATAAAAGACAGCTTGATGAATCGAATAAAAATACTGTCACTTCTCATCAATTAATTTTAATAAGTGACAAATTACAGCCATACTTAAGTTTATATATGTGTAATTTTGATAGACTACTTTTAACACGTTTTAGAGCTAACATTGTTTTTAGATTATTTACTTTCCCTGTAATGAATTCATGGTCCAAAGAACTCCCTCTATGTCCCTGTGATGAAATATCTATACAATCGAATATACATGTTCTATTTTTTTGTAAATTCTATACGCTGCCTCGTAGAAAACTGATTGTCCCCATTTTAAAGGAAATGAACGTGAACAGATGTCGCCTAGCATATTTAGTACTGCAAAAAATGGACAATGTTTTTACTGTGGCTTCATTAATTGAGTATTTTAAATTGGTTTTTAAATTTAGGAAGTCGCTTTGCTTGAATGAACTGTAATAGTGTAAACACTATGTACTGTTTTTTTCTATAACCTCCTACACTGATGTAATATTGTGCAATGTAAATGAAATATGATTGTTGTTGCTTTTATGGTTATACCTTTTTAGCCGAATAAAGTACTTTTTGACTTTTGACTTTGACTAAGGGCCTCCCGCCCAGTTTTGAGTTGAGTGTGCTGACAGGTTTTAGCTGACAGAGTAAATTACTCCATCAGCATAACTCATCCTCTGACAGCAAGAGAAAATATGGGAATATTGTGGATCTAAGGGACAGAAAATATTTTTTAAAACGTTGAGAATTTGTTTTTGGGAAAAGTAAAAACTTTTAAATATTTGGTGTAAGCGTCTATCACCATTGAGAAATGCACTTTGATGGTTTAAAAGGTTATATATGAATTGCTATGGCAATGGTTTAAACAAACCAACAGAGTTCACTGAAGGGCTGCTGGTGAACTCTAAGGGGCATATTACCAAGGCAGGCGAAATGAAATTATTGACGCTTTTGCAGCCGTTTTCGGCCGCAAAGCGGCGATAATTTAATCGCCCTATTAGCAAGCTGTCGCTAACATCAGTGTTAGGTGATAGCGAGCGGTTTGGGGCCCACTTTGCATGTCAGCGATATTTATCGCGAATGACATGCAAAGTGGGCATACCCAACCTGTTAGCGACTGAAAGCAGCCTCTAACATTCCTATCGCCTATTATCAACGCAGGCGTAGCGATTAAAATATCCGTGCTAAGCGCGAATATCGCCAAATCCTAACGCCTGCTCAGACCCCTTCTTAGCCTGTATATCCAATGGGAGGTGGATATTCAGGTTAAGTCCCTATTAGCGATAATGCCTGAATATCGCTGAATTTCCACCGATATTCACGCATATCGCCCCTATCGCCGGATATTTTATCACTTTGGAGATAAATGTTGCTAACAGCACGTTATCTCTGCGATAAAATCCGCCGATGCGCGGCCATAAAAAAGATGTTGCTAAGCTTATTTAGCAATAAATATCGCTAGTTGTTGATAATATGCCCCTAAATTCGGTGGGTATGAGAAAGTGAGTGTGGCAAATGTGAGGGACCTCACCACCCTGACTCCCCTTACTTCGTCTTCCAAACTGCAAAATTGGCTTTTACATAGAGGATGATGTTACAACAAAAGTGCATACCTAAAGACTGTGTCTCACTACTAACCACCAATGACAAAGATCTGACGAAGGCACTCCCCAAATGTTAAAACAGCACCTTGCAGCACATGTACATGTAGTTTAGAGACTCTGAGACCTAATGAAACTAGTCGAACATGTATGGGGGTTCTCATCTCAACAACTACAAAAACCATCAAACTTAATGCTCTACACCAACCACACACTCACAGAAGGATATCATGCATTGTGCCTACCATTCGGAAGGACTGGGGATGGAAAACATCATCAAAATTGAGCCCAGCATGTGAGACGGGCAAAAATGCCCTTCAGGCCAATCTACTGTCTCCCTTTCCTGCTTTCTATTTTTTTATCCCTGACCTTTCCTCTCACACAACCTCATTGCAGTAACATGGCCCCTGACACATAACCATAAGCTACACATTAGCACACTCCAGGGGAGATCTTAGACTCAACTGGCTTGAGCTGTATATTCATATTGTCCATCCCCATTTCAACACTATCCCACCACACCCCCTCACCAGTGTTGGTGCAGCCATTTTGTTTGACAATATACTAGATAGCAAAGCCACCAAAGTCACACCCGGATCTTGATTTCACAAACTGACCCACACTGACCTAATTACACACACTTGTATTGTCTTCAGACTTTATTTTCTGTGCTTTTTTTAGTTTAATTATGTGCTCCCACCCCATTCTGTTTAAAAAGGTTCCCTTGAGCTGATGAGCTTTTTGAGATGCACCTGTGCACCAGGGAGAGGTACTACTACTTAGACCTAAGAGGACTGTGGCAGCTTCTCAGCAAGCCCTTATGTAATTTGGTTTTTTAAAATCTCTACTGAAGAAGGATAAAATCCAGGAACACGTGTTGAGTGATTTACAGCACTATCTGCACCAACTTAGTGAAAAACTAAGATAAGTAAGCACAAACATTGTTCTGCATTTACCATAATGCTAAGGGGCGAACTGTGCTGTGATGTGAGGCAGTGTGCCCTATCCCCTTCCAACTTAACTTGTGGTTACAATATTGAACATTGAATAATACATCAAGAATTATTTTAAGAGTAATATATGATAAATAGTTAATAACAGGAAGACATAAATAATTTTGCTTAACTGCTAATTGTAGAGAAAGTACATTAAATCTATCTAGGGGGCCATATGTATCAAAAAAGAGTTTTGCAATTCTCAAATTGTGATTTTTAGTAAATCGCATTAAGAGAATTGCAAAATGCAATGTATGTAGGTGTTCCCAAAAATGTTGCGAATCCTACATATTCCTTATTTGCGAAGCACAAATTGAGATTCGCAATTAAGGAATACCTTCCCATTCATTCCTATTCTCAATTTGTGGTTACCAAATAGAGAATTGCAAATTGAGAATGCAATTTCAAGGTTGAAACGGTGTCAAATGGACAGCCTGTTGCACCCCTGAAATATGCATGTGTGCACGTTTTGCGCACATACATGCCCTAAAGGCATGTATGTGCGACATATGGCACTTTTAAGTTGGTGGTAATTTGCAATTCCTTAAGGCCGAATCGCAAATTTATGGTGCTTCCAGATTGCATTTAAGGAATCGCAATTTGCAATTCCTTAATTGCATTCGTAAAATAGAGAATCGCAAATTTTGCAATTCTCTATTTTGCGATAGCCTTTTGGGATGATACATCCCAAAAGGCTTTTTCCAATTCCCAAAGGGGCCGATTTTGAGAATATGCCCATTTGCAAACGGGAAAAAGGCTAATACATATGGCCCTAAATCTTTGATTATGAAAACTAAATTCCACCACGCTTGAGCTGAGAGCTGATCTTTTGATTCCCAATCAGGAACAATAATGTGTACCACAATTGCTATTAACAGATCAATAATGCTGGACTTGTCCCTTTCTGCATGGTCATCCCCAAACTTTTCCCCTTCACCCTCCTGTTTTCTGAACTGCCGGTTATTATTGCCTTTGGGGACTCTGTAGGCTTTACCACTCCTAATCAGTGTTAAAGTGCTTGTGCTCTCTCCTGTAACATCACAGAATTGGCTTATACCAAAATAGCTTATTTAATTTACTTCTAAGTCCTTATTACAGTGGCACTACCTGTGCCCAGGGCCTATAAATTAAATACAACTAGTGGGCGTGCAACACTGATTGCGCCACCTATTTAAATAACACATTAAACATGTCTCAGGCTTGTTGTTGTAGCCTATGTGTGCAGTTTTAAGTTGCCATTTTGAACTGGCAAAATAAACATTTTGCCAGGTCCAAACCTTCTTTTGTAATACATGTACGTCACTCCATGGGCAGACCCTGGACAGTCTAATGGACAGGGCCTCAGTGTGTTCAAAATGATGGACATGTACTTTTAGGTTTTACATCTCCTGGTAGTGAAACACTCTTAAATTAGTTGTTCACTACTGCAAAGCTTAAACTGTCATTTTCAAAAGGGAGCATGTAACCAGTTTACATTTGGTGTGTTTGGAATTGTGAAATCGGATTTTAAATTACAATTTTGAAAATGCCATTTTTAGAAAGTTGGTATTTTCCTGCCTTAGCCATTTAGTACCTGTAGTCTGTCTCTTAGTCACATAACCAGGTGTAGTTGATATTGGGCTATGTGCATTCCTCCTAGATATGCACACATTAGAGAGCTAAGGTGTGCATGTATGGGCCATCACAGGCAGGATGGAAGGGTGGTGCCAGCAACAGTCCTACTTACACTTAAATATGCTGTGCCCAGCTCTTCACAAATATATTGATACCCCTGTAGTTAGTGTGCATCCAGGACAGGCCTGGGAACTTTATAGGCCAACCTCTAGAAGCTTCTCCCACCTTTCAGAGGAAGGAAAATGGGTATAAATATAGGACCTCAGACATCAACTCTTCAATACACATCTGGGCCTGTGGATACTCTGCCAGGAAGGACTGCTGTGCTGCTTAAAGTACTGCCATTCTGCTGGACTGTTGCTCCGAAGGACTGCTGCCCTGCGGTGATGCCCTGCTGTCTGCTGCTGTTTCATCAGGGGTGAGAAGGACTGAATCTTCATCCGTTGTGCCCTGGACCCCAGAGTGACTCCAAGGGCCAGTTGACTGGCCTTCTGTCTTGATCCTCAGGGACAGAAGATTCCAAGAACCTTAACCCCAGGACCTAGACTTTTCCATCTGTGAATCTACCCTGGTAAATTTTGCCACCACAGACCTCGACCCTTGGATGTGGGCCTAAGGTGTGCTGGTATCAGCCACGCGGAACGCTTAGATCCAGTAACGATGCACTGCTTATTCCTCTTAGAATCCATACCGCTAGAAAAGGGGGTCGATCTTTCTCCTTTCTTGCACCGGCATCCTGGTACAAAATGCCCTCACATTTGTGTACCATCTCCGTTCACAGCTGCTTCCACAAGAAGTTGAAGACATCAAGTTAAGTCAAGTCGAGGATTTGTATAGCGCACTACTCACCCAGACGGTCTCAAGGCGCTTGAGGGGGGTTCGTTAATTATCGAATAGCCAAGTTTTGAGTTGTTTTCTGAAGGAGAGGTGGTTCTGTGTAAGGCGGAGGTGGGTGGGGAGGGAGTTCCAGGTTTTGGCCGCTAAGTAGGAGAATGATCTTCCTCCCATGGTGGTTCTTCGGATGCGTGGAATCCCGGCGAGGGCTTGATTGGATGATCATAATTGGCGGGTGGGGGTGTAGAAGGTCAGGCGCGTGTTGAGGTATTTGGGTCCCAGGTCGTAGAGGGCTTTGTGTGCGTGGGTGAGGAGGCGGAACGTTATTCTCTTGTTGAAGGGGAGCCAGTGAAGGTTTCTCAGGTGGCCGGATATGTGATTGTGGCGGGGTATGTCTAGGATGAGTCGGGCGGAGGCGTTCTGAATGCGTTGGAGTTTATTCTGTAATTTGACTGTGATTCCGGCGTAGAGGGTGTTTCCGTAGTCCAGTCGGCTTGTGACGAGTGCTTGGGTGACCGTCTTTCATGTTTCGGTGGGGATCCAGCGGAAGATCTTTCTGAGCATACGCAGGATGTTAAAGCATGATGATGAGGCGGTGTTGACTTGTCTGGTCATCGAGAGGGAGGAGTCTAGAATGAATCCCAGGTTGCGGGCATGGTCCGTTGGTTTGGGTGCGCTGCCCAGGGCCGGTGGCCACCATGAGTCGTCCCATGCGGAGGGGGATGATCCTAAGATGAGGACTTCCGTCTTGTCAGAATTCAGTTTTAAGCGGATGTTCTTCATCCACTCGGCTACGTCTTTCATCCCTTCGTGTAGGTATGTTTTGGCGGTGTTTGGGTCTTTGGTGAGGGAGAGGATCAGCTGTGTGTCGTCGGCATAGGAGATGATGTTGAGGTTGTGCTGGCATGCGATGGAAGCAAGGGGGCTCATGTAGACGTTGAAAAGGGTGGGGCTGAGTGAAGATCCTTGAGGTACCCCGCAGATGACTTTGGTGGCCTCTGACCTGAAAGGGGGGAGGCGGACTCTCTGAGTACTTCCGGCGAGGAACGAGATGATCCAGTCCAGTGCTTTTCCTTGTATCCCGACGTTTCTGAGGCATTGTACAAGGGTGCTATGACAGACCGTGTCAAACGCTGCGGAGAGGTCCAGGAGGATGAGGGCAGCTGTTTCTCCGTTGTCGAGTAGTGTTCGGATGTCGTCTGTGGCTGCGATGAGGGCGGTCTCGGTGCTGTGTTTGGCCAGGAAGCCGGACTTTGAGGGGTCGAGGGAGTCGTTGGACTCGAGGAAGGCGGCAAGCTGACTGTTGACAGCCTTCTCTATGACTTTGGCAGGGAAAGGGAGGAGGGAGATGGGGTGGTAGTTCTTAAGCTCAGTGGGGTCTGCTGTGGGTTCCTTCAGTAGGGCACAGAGTTCGGCAAGTTTCCAGCTTTCCGGGAAGGTAGCGGTGTTGAGGGAGTAGTTGATGATATCCCGGAGATGAGGTGCGATAATGGAGTTGGCCTTGTTGAAGATGTGGTGGGGGCATGTGTCGGTTGGTGATCCGGAGTGAATGGAGTTCATCAAGCGGATGGTGTCTTCGGTGCTGATTGGGTCCCAGGCGCCAAGGGTGGTGGTGGGGGGCTTCATTTCGGTGGTGGTAAGGGGGGTGGACTGGTCGCCGAAGCTGTTGTGTTTGTCAGCGATTTTGCTGTGGAAGAATGAGGCTAGTGAGTTGCAGAGGTCTTGAGAGGGAGTGATGTCATTGGAGCCGGCGCTGGGATTGGTCAGTTCTTTGACGATGCTAAAGAGTTCCTTGCTGTTGTGGGCGTTGTTGTCGAGTCGCTCCTTGAATGCTGATTTCTTGGTGGATCGGATCAGCTGGTGGTGTTTGCAGGTGGCGTCCTTGAGGGCGGTCATGTTGTCTGTGGTTGGGTTTTTTCGCCAGGCTTTCTCAAGGGTGCGGCAGTTCTTTTTGGAGTTCTTGAGGTCGTCATTTAACCAGGAGGCTTTTTTGCTTCCTGGTTTGTTGTGATGGTTTTTCAAGGGTGCTAATTCGTCGGCGCAGTGGGTGATCCATTGTGCGAGATTGATGGCTGCTTGGTTTGGGTCCAATGGTTTGGCGGGATGGTTATTGTTTAGCGATGTGGTGAGCTGGTCAGTGGTAATTTTGTTCCAGTTTCTGCGGGGGACTTGTTGTGGGTGGTGGTAGGTCGTGGTCTTTCTGAAGTTGAAGTGGACGCAGCTGTGGTCCGTCCAGTGGAGTCCTGTGGCGTGAGAGAAGGAGATGTGCTTGCTGGAGGAGAAGATTGGGTCGAGTGTGTGTCCGGCGTGGTGGGTGGGGGTGTTTACCAGTTGTTTAAGTCCGAGATTGGCGAGGTTGTCCAGCAGGGTGGTGGTGTTGCTGTTGTTGTTCTTTTCCAGGTTGAAGTTGAGGTCCCCTAGGAGAATGTAGTCCTCGGAGGGGAGGGCGTGTGGGCTGATGAAGTCAGTGATTTCTTCGCTGAATTGAGTGCGGGGTCCTGGTGGCCTGTAGATGAGGGTGCCTCTGAGTGTGGTCTTGGGGTCGGTGTGTATCTGGAAGTTCGTGCCTTTCATTGCACTTCGTCAGGGGTTCACTACAATTTTTTAAAAAAGCATGACTTAGGTTATGTCTCAAATTGACTATTGTTTATCAGATTATACAACAAATAAACCTCGTGTCAGATAAACAAGTTTGTAACTTAAAGCTCACCCCATCATCAACATTTTGCCTGCTGAAATTCATGTTATTAAATATCACCTGCTAAATGCCCCATCATTCACTTTGCGCTCCTTTCCAGTCAGTCCCCAAAATGCTTTCGAACTTTACCAATCCTAAAAACATTTTCAACTTAACTCCCATGTCAATACGGTAACCACCCTTTCTCTCCAGAGCAGCATGTTTCAGCATTAATACCATAAACCCATACCTCGAGTGTTCTGGTGACTGCTTCCTCTCATTTCCAAAGTCGACTAAATGTTAACCTTCCACTTAATTATAGCCACCTGTGTTATATGCCTGCCTCCTCGTGCCTTTCCAGATCGCCCTCCCTCAATCATTTGAAAACTAAGCCATCATCTCTTTTCAGAGCCGACTGCAAGTGTCATAAGACTCCTGGAGTGATGTGTGTGCTATACAAATGTCCCTGACTTGACATGACTTGACTTCTGCGAGCCTCTGTGGATACAGCAGAACCAACGCATCCCCTCTGATGTGCGGCCCAACTCTGAGCAGAACCAATGTATTGCTGCCACTGTGTGGGTCTCCCCTTCCCAAGACCTGCATAGCATTCATTGGAACCACCACTTCAAGATGCATCCTCAGTGCAGACTCTCACATTGCTTGTCGATGAGATTCTTGACATCGACACAGGACCTTGTTCGCAGCCTTGCCACAATTTGATACCGACACATCGCTTCTGCTGAGAGACTCATATTTCATGTGGCCCTTCGAAACCCTCCGCAAATCAGGATTTACAATATTTTGTTCAGCGAGCCTAACTGGGTCCCTGTAGCCAGCTCGGACTCCATCATGGTCATCCTGAACTTGTGACTTTTCCCCAGTCCATTGAAACTGGATAGCCACACGTTGTGCTTTTTGGTGCTATTTTCAAGGAAACATTTCAAATTGCATATCACTGGTACTACTGATTGGGTGTTTGTCATTTTGGTCTTGTTTTATTTAATACCAATTACTCCATTTTTCTAAACTGGTGAGGGATCTTTGTGTGGTGTGTTTTCACTGTGTTACTATTTACAGTGCTGCACAAATGCTTTACACATTTCCTCTGAGTTAAGTCTGACTGCCCTGTGCCAAGCTACCTAAGGGTTGTGCACAGGTTAATTCTGGGATGCTTGTGACTTCAGCGTGACAAGGATTGTGGTTTCTGCTTAAGTAGGATTTAAACCCCCCCCATGTTATGTTATGTTATGTTAAACATAGACCAATTATGTACTGGAAGAGGTTGTGGTCAGTCTTGGAATTGGCCGCCTACAGAGCAGAACTATCGGAGATCTGGACTTCTCTTAAAAGTATAAAGATACCGTGGTTGGAGCATATCAGGACGGACAGTTTCTGGCTGGGTTTTCCGGACCTGTGGGAAAAACCGGAGACTTTTTGCCCTGGGTTACCAAAACGAGAACCCCGTGCTCTGATACGTACACAGAATACTCAAATACTTCTGAGCTCCGCAACTATGGGCAGGCTAACGTCTGAGTTCCTCTTAGTTAAAACAGAGTTTAAAATCGAGGAATTCATGGATCTAATCGAACCTCCGCTCGCCAGAAAACTGTAGCTTCAGTTAAGGCATGGTACCTTATCCATTAGGTCATTTACAACCAAATGGTCCAAAACTAACACTGTAGTTTGCCGTGCTTGTGGCTACAGAATTGAAGATGTACCACATGTTTTGTTCTTTTGTCCTGCTTATTCTGCTATTAGAAACTGCTTGCTGATTCCGATTTGTAAGAACCTTAAATTTTTTCATTACTTCCAGGCATGTAGAATATTGACTTATGACACCCATCCCCCCATTGTGGTCGCTGTATCTCGATATCTATTCAGTATGTGGCGTAGGAGACAAATATTTTTTATCTAAATGTTAGTATTTATGAAATTACTGTCTTTCTTAATTGATAACTAACAGTTTAATTCTCTTTTTAAATTTTTTAATGACTATTTATTGTTTTAATAACTTGTGCTGGCTTGTATTTTTATGTGCACTTTTATGGTCTTTGACCGAAATAAAGTTATCAATTGCTATGTTAAATTACTTTAAGTTATGTTATGTTATGTTATGTTATGTTATGTTATGTTATGTTATGTTATGATATGGTGTCTAACCAAAAGGCATGTACCTTGGGCACATAATAATTTGTGTGTTAAATAGACCCCACATCAAAACACCAGCATGTATCATTTTTTGTCTATACATTAGAATAGGGGTATAGTATAATGTATTGTAAAAAAAAAGTATAGTGTTTGTGTTAGACATGCTAAACATGAAGTGGATCACATTTTGGCCCACATTTCGCTTCAAGTAGTAATTGTCCAATTTAAAGATAGGTCAGATTCCTATGAACACTCAATTTTTTACTTATCTCTATCAATTATAAGAAAGCTAATTATCAAATAAATAAGAGAAGCTCAATGTATTGTAGGTGTGAGAAAATTATTAGTAGTATTAGCCAGTCTCAATGAATTTGAAGTGGCGAGTAATGCCATAAGAGGATTGATAATGGTCTTAAGTAAATTATTTGAGTGTTAGGTTTATTGGTAAATTATATGACTCAAAAAGAGTAGACAAAGGTATAAATGAGTGTGCAGAGAGTAATTGTGAAACAGTAAAGATACCCTTATTAGTCCAATTTCTCCAGAAAATTCCTTTATTTTTAAAAAAGAATGTTGTACCAAATAGGGGCATTAGGAAACTGGGTGATTGAAGATAAGGTAGGAACAACAGAAAGTTTTGGCAAAGTGAAAGAATGTGCTGCTGTTAGAAGAAGCCAAACTTTGTTGGGTTGGCCATAAAAACAATATGTCCAGGAGAGAAGGGAAAACTAAAAGAAAGTTAAAAATTAAGCCAAATGTATCTTTAATTGAATCTGTATTATTTAGAAATACTACCATTTATTTAATAGCAAAAGATTCATGATAATTACATTTGGAAAATGATCCCCTCCATTAGACTTAGATGATTTATTTCTTGCTTATTTCTCCTTCAATAAAAATGTGAAGAGTAAACTATCAAGTTCATTAAAAACATTTTTACCAATGTTAACAGGTAGCATCATGACGAAAACAATTAGAATAGGAAGAATCATAATATTAATAGTGTCTTGGTGGCCATGTCATAAAACAAACAAAGGTAAAGTGAGCAACCATAAATAAGAGTTGTTCAATATTTGTCTTTAGAGTATCGCTAATAGAATTAGTGTACCAAATCCCGAAACACTAAACCCTAGAGAGAATTCCACAACAAGTTCCTTAGTGCAATATTTATTAAATCCAGATTTTGCACCATTGAGATTGTAGCCAGAAACATTTGAAAATATCCTATGGTAAGGAGATTGAGAGCCATTAACTATAACAGAAGATGGCCAGCAACCAAATGTATGCATTTTTTTACCAAAACCATGCCATTTAAGGTATTGAAAAAGGAATGGCCATTACACGCTATCAAAGACCTTTTCAGTATCCATAGTAACTGCTGCCATTGGATCTTTCATCTTAGAGGCTTTATTAGTAACGTTAAGAAAAGTTCTGGAATTATCTCCAAGATTATGCCCTTTAATAAAACCAGATTGTTCAGGTCCAATAAGCTCTGGTAATTGGTTTTCCATCCTAAGAGCCAAAACTTTAACATAACATTTAAAATTAATATTAATTAGTGAGACCGGCCTACAATTTTCACAGGAAGAGAGGTCTCTATCCTTTTTGGTATTCAGACCCAACATTCAGACCCTACAGTAAAAGATCCCTCAGGCCTATTAACTAAGGTCAATTGTTAATAAGATTAAAGAGCTTGTGAATGAATAACTTTGAAACTTGGAGAAAGAATTCCACGTTAAAATGATCTGGGCCTAAGAATTTCCCTATTGAGAGTTTTTTTTGTAGCTTAATATAATTCTCCAACTTTCAAACTCTTTTCCAGAATGCAGAAATCTAATCTGGGAGGCGATTGCGAATCTCAATGTAGCATTTTACAAATAGGAATACAAAAGCAAATTGAAAGGAGTATCATATGGGGAATATAGATGCTGCACAGCAAACAGCAAATCTCCGTATCAGTAAAAAATGCATCTCCCCACCATTAGATTTTGAGTTAATTGTAGACTTTTCTCTTTTAAATGTAGGATCATTTGCTAGTAAGAATCTCGATCTATTCTTACCACCATAATATCTGGCATTAACTTTGAGAAGCTATCCCCATATTTTCTTTATGGAGGATTTATTAAAATATACTTTAGCCACTATTAATTGTTCTAGAGTACTTTTGTTATTTTTGGGAGTGATGTAAGCATGCTCTGATGATTTAATATATTTAGGAATTTGAAGGGATTCGAATCCTGCTTTTCTTTTCTTTCGTAGAGATATATTTTAAAAGGATGTATTACGTTACAACGCAAACATATACATCGCTTTACATAACATTGCGGTTTTTACAACGCAAGTCGTTACAGCGACCTGCGTTGGAGGGTGCTGGACTTAGGAGTAGTATAATTTACAATTCCAACTCCAGTCTATGTACAGTAGGGAAGGTGTTGGATAGTAAATTTTACTATTCCATGTCCTAGAGCGCCATCCAGCGCAAGTCGTTGTAACGACTTGCGTTGTGAAAACCGCGATGTAATAGCATCTTGATGTAATCCCTGCATTGTGAACGATGTTTCCCATTTGATAATATATATCCCCTTGAAGCTGCCTTAAAAGAAACCCAGATCATTGTTATCAAAGAATGCTCAATCCTACTGAATTAAAAAATATTTTGCAAAGCTTTCATAGCCATCTACAAAAGTCTTATCATTGAATAAGGAATTATTAAAACATCATCTAGATTTTGTTGTTTATGTCAAGTGGATATCTAGATCAGTAAAGATAGAAGCATGCTCTGATGTGAGAATAGACACAATATCAAAATTAACAAAATGTTGGATTAGGTTTTTAATTTAAGAAACACAATACCTTTTGGTCTCGGACTGGTGTGTCTGTGAGTAAAATGAATAATCTATGGCTAACTTTGGCCTTTGAAACATCTTGGAAAAAGAAGACCCTGTTTCCTGACCATTCAGAGATTTTTTTACACTTTGCTGCAGAAAAACAATTAATTAAACCAGTAAAATGCAAAAAGACGATGATAATACTCTTTAGCTTGGAATTATGTGAAGAAGAAAGCTTCAGTACAAGTCAATGTGCCTTTATATGTTTAGACAAGACGACAAATCCCTATTGACAATGTGAAGGATAATCTTTACCAAACCTTTGGAACCGTCTGGAACACCATACAATCTCAGAGTGTTTTTCCTGTTTCTTTTCTCCAAGTAGTCTGTAGGCCTCTTCAATTGCTCAATCTCTTGAGTTAGTTTGACAAGATGTGTATCAAATTGTCAACATTGCTTACCCTCCGCTCAGTAGTAGAAACTATTCTGTTTACCACAGACCATTTTTCCTCTATCCTACGAAAAGAAGGATTAGTTTCTACTACAAAAGGTTTCAACATTTTTATTTCCTATAAAAGATCTTCAAGAGTCAATTGTTTTCTTTGCTCTCTTAACCAATGTTGAGACATACAGGGTTTTGGGGGGAAATTGCACGTCCCGGGTGTGAAGCAGGCTATGACAGAGGGCTATCACTAGAGATTACATTATTATTCAGGTTATCAAAAATCAGAGGATTGATAATTGCATGTTCTGTGGATATCTTTTTGCAAGAGAATAGATAGGGGGTTTTAAGAGAAAAGATATTGTGGTTTGTAATTCTGCAAGATCTTCCAATTCAGTGTCAAAGCCAAAACAGACAGCAAGACATCATGAATGCCACAATGTTGAATATAACTATGACAAAGTGACAACCTGATTAAGGGAGATGTAGTCAAGCTATTTATACACTCACACTTTTGGAAATTAGCTTATTGCAGAGCAAATAGGAGTCTCGCAATCATGTGTAGATCCATGTATTAATTCAACAAAGGATTAAAAATGTACATTCCTTAAAGGCAAATACTCACAGCAAATGTGTGGTTTGAAGCATAACCACTTACAATGAAAGTGGATTCACCGCTGTGGCCACATAAAACACCCACTGCCAGATTAGGATGGTGGTGAGATTGCAGTGGGAACAGCGGCGGACGGCAGGTCCATCCACGGCTGATCCGCAGGTTTTGGATGGCTATTTGGTGAGGGTGTCTGCAAGACACCGTCAGCCAAATTAAGATGTTCATTGCTACATACTTTTCCACGGCGGTTTCTCCGCCGTGGAAAAGCATGTGGTCTTTGGTGTTTGGGGGCCCGTTGCGGGCCCCCAAGGTGTCGGGGGTGGGAGGTGCACATGGGGGGTACCTATGGTATCCCCCAGCATTTACATGTACAAAGTGGCAGGCACCGCACGGTGCCTGCCGCTTTGTGCATGTAAATGTAAGACATGTTTTTTTAACCTTGCGGCGGGTGCTGCTTCAAGCAGCACCCACCGCAAGGTTAAAGATACAGGATGTGACCGCCAGGATGGCGGTCACATCCTAATTGCACCGGAGTGACCGCCACTGCCCCTGCGGACGGTCCCTCCACCTCGGGGGTGGCGGACGGACAGAGGTCCGTCCGCCATCCTAATGAGGCCCTTAGTAATGTGTTAAATTGTACTTATTGCAAAACTTTAAGGAGAAACTAAGTAAATGCAATGTTGGGTGCAAAGCTCATGTGCAAAAGTTTCTTTCTCTGTGTTTTTTTATTTATTTATTTTTCGTAATTATGGTTTAGAAAGCCCACCCATGCCAGAATGGCCTCGCATCGCTAACATGCCAGGAAAAACGGCCTAAAATGCTGTCAAATGACAAGCAGTGGTTTAACAAAATGCAAATTGTTTAACACTCTATTGAAGACCAGATTGTTCTGGAGATTCCCCGGCGCGTGAGGTACATTGTTCCACAATCTAACGGCAACCTGACTGAAGGGCCCGCGCTCATTAGTTTTTCTTTTGATTAAGTCAAAGAGAATCAAATAATCATTGATTAATGCTCCATATAGTTTAAAACATATATTGAGCATTTGTTGGCTGCTTTTATACTGACCTGAAATGATTGGGTCCAGAGTGTGGGGGCCCCCTCCATGTACTTTGCAGGGGGCCCCTCTTAAGTTTTGTGACGCCACTGTATCCCTTGCTGACAAACTTTTCATGGTCTTTATTTTGTTTTGTATAATCCAATAAAAAACTGATTGGAAAAAAGCACCACCTAAAAACTATTTTGTGAGCTTCACCTCAAATTTTAAGGGTCTGATTTATAATAGCAATATTATCCAAAGTAGAGGCCACCTTCAGGGATTCATTGCACAGGATGAAGTAATATCCTCAATGTCATCTCAGTACTGCTGACTCTAACTCAGTAGATACCTACCTGGGAATGCCTTCAAACTTGGATAACATTATTTAAATATCTTGTACGCAATCACCTTTACATAACAAACACTGGGAAGGGCCTCGGTGATGGAATAACTGAGTAAGACAATAACATCTAGGACAGAGCCAAGATTACAGGTGATCAATGGGCAGCCACTAGGACTAGAAGCTGAGCACTCCCAAGATCCACAGGGGATGCTGGGCCTTTGCTATGCTCTTCCACAAACAGTGCAGTGCATCTTAACTTTCAGGTCACAGATGACACAAAAAGACAGTCAAGAGAGATGAGTGCAAGGATGCATGCTCTCATTTATTTAATATGAGCAACAGAAAGGCAGCAGCATGGTGCGTTCGTTAAAAGAAAGCTATATGCTGTTCCCAATTTCCTAAGGAGAAGACAATAAAGAATTGTTGCTAGCACTTTGTGCAAGAAACACAGGAAATGAACCATAAGCTTAAGAGCAAAAACCAGGAAAAAATTGTGCTTCACTACAATTGAAATACCACGAGAAAAGTAAAATTTCGCACCATCGAAGAAGGACTGGGTAACTGAACCATTCTGTCCAGAATCAGAGTTTACCTGACATTCTATTTTGTTGGGGACCATAAGTTACTCACCTGGATGTAACTTTAGAAAGTTACTTCCATCCAGCCTCTGATTTGACTAAGGCTTTGCCTAAAATGGCTTGTGGAAGGACGGTGACTCCCAGACACCCTCTGCATATCATCAGCACATTTTTGAAAAAAAAGTAACTGGAAGAAATGTAGTTAATATAAGTGGCAATGAGGCCGACCCTTGAAGTTGACAAATAGAACTGCCTGGGGCTTTGAGTTAAACGTTAGAATGAAACTGCTTGTGAACAAACCGAATTAATGAATCTCAATATATTAAATACTATATCTTGTATTTCTAACTGTAACATGTTAACTAAATAATCCCTACTTCTCACATGCTGCTGGCCATATTCCTTGCTGCTGAAAACAATCAAGATCATCTAGAAGGCATAACATGTCTTGATCAAGAGAGAACATAGCTTATCCCCAGACTACTCACTACCTCCTAACATGCTTAATAAACTGAAAGCCCCCAATGACTACCTTAGAGATATCCTCCTGGGACAGCTATTCCCTTGTGTCGATGCTTAACGTGTGCTCCTTCACTGCTGGCTGAACATTCAAAGGCTTACAGGATGAATATGGGGGTTCCATTGATCAATACAGTGAACTGAGAGCATGATTAGACAACTGTGGGGCTCTGATGGGATAGAATCATAAACAGAAGGGGTGCTACAAACTCTCCTGAAGTGTGGTATCAGGCATAGGGAAACATTGTATTTCTACAGTCAATTTTTGGATACCCTGGGGAGACTACTGACAGAGATAAACATGCGATTTGAGGAACATATGCATAAGGAACTCTGTGATAAAGAATGAAGTAAAATAACAACACAAGTAGCCTGAGTCTCTAGGCAAAGTAGATCCAAACTGATAAACCTTTACTAGCTGGCACCTATCAGATTGAGTAGAATATTAGTAATCCCGACTGGGAACTGTCCCAGATGTCACACACCTGACAGTGCCTTTTTTCACATGGTTTGGGAATGCCCCGAACCAACTAGATAGTTGGTACGTTCTGTCCTAGTTTAGTGAGAGGCAGGGGTGGCTGACATTAACACAAATAGACCGCAATCTCATGTCTGAAGATCATGAACTTGGTGTAGCCTCTGTACCATGAATGCTGTTGATGATGTTATTCCCCGCAAATGTCTCATTCATGACTGTCTTGACGAGCTTGAAGCTTTACACTAACTGTGATGGTACCCATTTTGTATCGAAATGCATTATTTTTCGATGCATAACCCCAACATACATGTAACAAATACGGATGAACTCAACTTCTACACTTTATGAAGATGTGAATGTGCTTAACCCACCTTTGCCTGCAAATACTAATTTGGTTAGAATTGTATGTCATACTCAATAGTTCTTACTCAAACCGCCACTTCTATCAGATTTGCTCATGTGTATATATGTTTACAGTTAAATTTTACAAATGTAATACAAATCCACACATTTAGAGCAGGAGAAGTTTCAGTTTCATAATTTTATCTAAAGGTATCAAAATGAAAAGTTGGTCTGCAATATTATTTGATTGCTTCGATTTAAGTGTGTTTTAAGATAGTTCACTTTAAATGAGTATCGTTCATTACAAGCTTGTCATGATATCTTTCTTTACTTAAATTGAGTGCTGTGTAAAAGTGAAATTTTAATCCCTCACTGAAAGTGGTATTCCAGCGAGATTAGTAGTAGTACCAACAAGAATAAGAAGAGGCACCTTTTCAATTTTTCCAGCATAATATTCTAGACTTTCAGAGTATTGATGTACGAACGGGAAATATTTCCTGTTTTGGGAGTATTATTTTGTACTTAGTTGGTAAACCTAACATCTCATTTACCAAGGAGAGCAATGTGTAGTGCGATACATAGCATATTTTTTCTCCTAGAGCAGTAAAGGGTGAACGTCTGCCAGCGGAAGCTTTATCTTTTTTGTTCTATAAAATTTTATTGGCATTCAATAAGAAAACACATACAAAAAGACCAATATCGCAGAGGCTCTGTGATACAAACAGAAGCTGTGCACCCAAAAAAAAAAAAAAAAAAAAAACTATAATAAATGGCAATGAAGAAATAGGTACATGAGAACAATTGATAAATAGCAACCATTTTCCCATTAAGATCTAGAAATACAAAAAAGGAAAATATGGTAAATGATGTGAATGTAAACACTGGAAGGATAATAAGGTAGAACTTAATGAACATGAAAGAGCTAGGGTATCATGAAAGCTGTTTCTTATAATCACTGGGTGGGTTAGAACACTAAAGTAAGCAAGTATTGCAGAGAAACATGGAATATAAGAGGAGCGTATAGAAGAAGCCGTGGAACCTTTATCTTGAACTGTTTATGATGCTTAATTTAGTTGGGTAGTTCCTTAGTGATGTACACAACATTACCCCAGATATACTAAGCTAGAGTTACAAATAATAAATTTAGTTTGCACTGCAACTGGTTTGGGGCTCAAGCCTTATTTTGAATTGCAAGAAAAATACTAATCTGTTGCAGAACATAATGGATTCTTGCTGTTATTTGCAGTAATCCTGCTTCATGCATATTGATGTGAAGGGCTCCTCTTCAGCATCCTACAGAAAGGATGGTAAATGCAGAGATGGAACCCTGTGAGGGACAGCAGACGTCCTTCACTTCATTGGAATTAATAAAATAATGAAATTGACCACTCTGTCTCTCAATGAGACAGAAGCAGCAAATAAAAATAATGGCATGATGTGAATGATATTGGGGTGCAGGGATCCTTCTTTATTTTGTGGTCGCCCAAAGCCCACAGCTCACATTCACAAAGAGGAAGCTGACCATCACAGACATCATCCTATTTACAAATAGATCCCACCCCCTTTTGGGCAGCAGTATTTATTGACTGGTGTAGGATAGAAAACCACTGATACACCTCATTGTAAATCTCTAGGAATGGAGGAATGCTGTTTCTTGACCTCTTCTAATGATCCATCATGAGCCGCATCCTGTACTTTGGGAGTTGCAAACAAATTTATGTCTTCGCAATGTAACATTTGTACATTGTGACTTTTGCTTTTTACAGTTGCAATGCCTTCACATTTGTGATCCAGGTTTTGAGACTATAAAAAGCCTTGAGTGTTTAGGCAAATGGACATCCTGGGACCATTTGAGGCACATATTTTTTCTAGTGCAGTAGTTTTGCAGCAGGATTTCTTCCTGAATATTTTCTTATAGAGCAGAGTAACATATTGAGGTTTGCCCAATATGTATGTCCCAAAGGATCGTCAAGCTACTATATCAAACCCGGCTGCTAAATCACCTCACTGAAGTAAAATATTTCCAAATTCACATTCTAACACATTCTATTTAGATGGGAGATTCTCTTTTTTAAGGCAAAAGCAGCAGTGTTTTAGCTTTGCCCCACCTAAAATTGCCTCTATTTCAATGTAAATCAATGGGGATAATAAATTCCACTGGTTTTGTTTTTAATGTCTTTTTCTTACTGTATACTATAATGCAAATGGAACCTTACATTTCTAGACAATTCCTAATACATTTTGTGACTTAGATTTATTGATATAAGTAGCGGGGGTGGTGCTTACTGCCAGTGGAAGGAATCTGAATTCAATAGACTAAACCTGCCACAGTAATTTGCAAGAGAAACTCACACTACCAAAGTCATTGGTAAAAAAGCGTTTATTCATAATAGACACATGGGGGCATATTACCAAGCAATAGCGATAATTATCGCTATGCATGGTTATGCATGGTTAGCAGCTAAAATTATATCACCGCTCCGACGATTTTTACCGCTGAGATACCTTGATATTATCAAGGTTTATCTCAAATGCGGTAAAAATCCTGCGAAATGGATGAATATCGCTGAAAAATCAGTGATATTCATGCATTATTGTGACAATGCTCTTAGCCATGTTATCCACCTTCCATTGGATAACATGGCTAAGAACTGCTCAGGCCAGGCGTTAACTTTTGGAGATATTCGCGCTTAGCGCGAATATTTCCAAAAGTAAGGCTTTGTTGATAATTGGAGATAGCGATATTAGCGACTGTTTCCAGTCGCTAACATCTTGGCACGCCCACTTTGCATGTCATTAGTGATAAATATCGCTGACATGCAAAGTGGGCCCCAAGATGATCGCTATCTCCTACTAGCTGTCGCTAACTGGTGTTAGCGACAGCTAGGTAATAGGGCGATAAAATTATCGCCGCTTTATCGGGAAAAAGTCCCGCTAAGGGGCGATAATGGCCCTTGGTAATATGCCCCCTGGTGTATATGTTTCACACGCAGCGTCTTCTAAGGTCCTTGTTCTTGGAAAAAGGCCAGTGTATGAAAAACACCTTTAGTGAAATTACAGTGAAAATGACAACCGATGTAGACAGACCTAGACATTAGAAATAGATAAAATACTCTTTGTGTCGAAACAGATGTGACATTCGGCTGCCATCTTTGTATTGTCAACACTTTTACTAAATATACTTTAAACATTTCATCATAGTTTCAAGGCACCATTATTGTATCAATCATGATTGAGTTAGTGCAAATTCGTTATATTCGTGATAACTTTCACACTAAATCATTCCAGTAATCGTTACATTGATCAGCTTGTAATTTTTCTGGAGTTGCTCGAGGAGGTAATGCTCCATTTTCTCCCTATTTTCTCAATATTACTTTGGGGCAAGCAAACCTGCAGAATTCCTGGATAGGGTCGGGCCTGGTTGGCACATGAATGAAGATACCTGATTAATTCATGAGATACTATCAGAGACTTATGATTTTAGAAGATTTATGTGACAAGTGTGCTGTAAAATGGACTTTCTTTGCATCATGTTTTTGAAATGTTCTTGGTTATGAAGCCTCCACCCCTGTATCCCTATTTGGTCTAATTGGAGAGCTGGTGGCACAACAGACCTGCTTCTGTGCTCTCCAAGTGAGTGCTACTCTGACTCTGCTTCCAGGTGTATCAGGGTTCTTCAGTTTATGCACAAACCACTTTTTGCGCAGCGGCCAGAATTCCATGCTTGGTGGTATTTACTGCACCCAGTGATTACTGGGTGCATTAAATGCCAATAGTGGCTGTTACCTGGGCTAAGTGGTGGTGCTGATGGAGGGGGAAGCAGGGTCAGACAATAATGTAAAATAAAATATAAAAAAATATCTGTTCTGCATCCACGCTCCGAATTAGCTTTGATGCACCCATCTGGCTACGGACACTGCAGGTACTGGTTCCCAGAATCCCCTGCGGCTAATCCAGACTCTGCATACAGCAGCTTCCGGATTGGCCTGAGCGCCGTAGATTTGCGCTCCCAGGTAGACTGGGAGACTGTACCTGCTCTCTCCAACCCATCAATGCAGATGCGGTTGGACAGAGCTTCAGTGCGCATGAACGTTTGGCTGTCCTGAGATGGCCGGCCAAACCGCATACACATTGATTACAGTGCAAAACACTCCTCCACCAGCCTGTCATCTCTGGCCCCGCCCACATGCCTTGGATGCGACTGTCAAAATAAAGCAATAATAAACAAGTGTTTACAATGATTTTAGTTTTCATTTGTTTGGCTGCTGATAGGAGAGGCACCGCTCTTCCTCCCTAACGGAGGAGCCGCCACTGTTAAAAACCTTGCCTTTCTTTGAATTTCATCGGGTCATACCTGAAGAAATTTAACACGGCAAAATAATACGGTATTTACCAAGACACCAATATCCACATGTTATTCTCCGAAACCTCGGATTGGGGGCTACTAATCACACCTGTTAAATCTCGGTCCCCAGGGTATCGGATTTTATAGGTGCGATAAACACCAACTCCAATCGGAGAAACACATAACCAGGCCATCGGTGTCACCCTTAGCTGTCACTCATTGTATTAACTGAGTGGCAAAGTGCTGCCCTGCTGTGCTGTAATTCAAAACTTGTAGGTGCAAATTGTTCAGAGGTTCCTGCAGAAAGTGCATTCGCCAGTAAGCTTACACAGTGTACCTAATATTGGTGACGTAATAGACAGGTGCAACAAATCATAACTACATTTGAATCAATTACTATTTAGGAAATCATTCAGCTATGGAAAGATAATTTTTATGAAAACATAATCTGGAAATATGATGTTGTTACTGGGAAAAAATAAGGTCTCTTTATTGGTCTATCGACATCACATATTAAGAGCAAAAGGCCAAAGTCATGGGTTCTTCTGAAAAAAATAAAACACATAATTGAATATGTTTAAGTGCATAAAACTTTTCTCACAGTCACTCTTAAGTTAAAAGGAAAGGAAAGTTAGTCTCAAGAGCACTGTAAGATAATTGCTTGATTTTATTAAAAGTATTTGTAAAACCTAATTAGAGGTGAACAGGTATCTCTTTATGACTGGTCATTTGGTTCCTACCAAATACAACCCTTTTTTGATTTAAGGCAGCAGAGAAGGGCACGTGGTTAGTATTTATTCGCAGAGCATTTCGGGCAATTTTCTAGAGTCAAATAAAAGGAGCAATCACCATTCTGGTTTGCTAGGAACGTGCCATTTTTAGCAGCCCATCAGTCATGCCACTTGATGCACCAGCACCGCCTCCCAAATAAGCCTTCCTGTGACACAATTATCTTTTTATCACCTGCGTCTTCAGAGATCCTGAATTAATCATTTATTTCATTAGCAGGTTCTGTGTAAAAATGGCCCCGTGCACCATTAAATTCAAAAGCTTTTTCATTTTCCATGGCTATAATTTCGGCCTCCTTCTTAACAGCTATTTCCTAATTACAAATTGTGAGAATAAAGTGTTTCAGTCGAATCCCGGATAGCATTTTAATCATGTAACTCGGGTTTTGTTCGTATTCTCTTTTTTAAAGCTTGTAAATGTTTGGCCATCTGTCGTCATGCGGAGAGCTCTGCAATTTGTCCCTTTATTCTTTTCCGGATCAACCTCCACAAATCACAAATTAGCAGACCATGAGCCTTTGAGGGTGTTGGGGGACAGCATGTGCTTTTTAACCTGGCATCTGACCTCGTGCATGAACTCTGAACTCTTTTCTAACTTTTCATCAGTGTCTGTGCTAGATTTCCGAGGGATTGTAAGCTGCATTTGTATTTTCATTGTGAACAACAGGGGTTAGGTCCTTTACGTGGTGGGGGCTAGACCCTATATAAATCACAATCAGCACAAAGTGCCCACACCACAATTACTCAGTACATATTTTTGAGGGGTAAGAAGCCGATTTATTGTCGCTTCCCTAGACAGCGTTACTTTGTGTCCATTAATTTATATCTTATTTCATATTTTCAAAAAAGTCATAACAGAAAAAAGGACAATGAATTCAAATATTTACAAGACTGAATAAAATTTGTACAAACATTAAAGACAAAAATTATTTACACATTAGAAAACATTTTGACATCAAGCATTACAAAAAATAATGATAGTTTTGTCACAAACAACAGTTTTTACAAACAATTAATGAGAGTAACTAAAGTTGGAGGGAAGAATATAAGTAACTCAATAACTTATAAACGTTTAAATACTGGACCCGCCGGTCCTAGTATTTCAAAAAAGTGATGATTTATTTCTCCCAAACAACACTGCCGACGCGTTTCAAGACCAGGCGTAAAGTCACTGGTCTGTCATCAGGGCTGTATATCTCTTGTATCTGCAAGATGCAAAGACACTGTTTTACTTAACCTAGCATGTGGATTCCTTATTTCCAATCAGTAGCTACAAAACTTTCTGCGCTACATACCAATTTTGTTCGAAGGAGGACTTCATAAAGGGTCTTGTGGTGGTCCTTTTGATAATTAATGTGGCCAGACAGAGATGCCTAAAGACATTTTGTAGAGTATGTTTAAGTGGCAATATTTGTCCGTTCGTTTTGCTAATTACAAGAACAGATCAAAAGTGGAGGGGGGAAAGGCATACCGTATTCTTCAAGAACTGCGGATTACGGCGGAATCAATTATGCAGCATAACCATCAAAGTTGGATCTGCATTGTGGGGGAGATTTGCGTTATTAGCGGTGCAGCGTGAAACGAGTGTATCACGTTAGATAGAATCAAGCAAGGTAGCCTACCTTCATTCGTTTTCGTATTCTCAGAGAGAAGGGGTGTCACTGTCACCGTCCTAATGGAAAACAAAACGCGACGTTAGCGATATATTCAAGCTTAAGGAGGCGCAAGTTGAACGCATACTATAGCAGGATAGGTGATTACCTGTTACTCAGCCACTGCTCGGTACTCTTGGGGTCTTCTTTCTCTCAGTAAAGATGGCCGCCGCTATTTCCTGTTTGTTTTATGCGCAAAACTGAGCTGGTGCATCCTGGGACTTGTGGTCCTCTAGCTTTCAGTCAGCTAGAAAATGTGACCAGAATGCGCGCAAATAAATGTCCTGCTTCTGGACATTAACATCGTGAAATTAATGTCTAATGAAAGGTGAATGGTGCTTATCCCCAGGTAGCTTAGAGCTGTTATGGATATTAAACTAACATGTGACTCTAGCAGCCTATAATTATTTCAACATTCAAAGGCATCTCAAGGCCAAGGACAAATTTTAATATCAGTGTCGTGAAATAGATCACAAAGACCAAAGGGCAAACCAGGGATGTCCAACCGATGCAAGTCAGGACAGGGGGGGTCCCTTGAATTTAGTTATATATGCGCTATCTCAGACAGATTATTCAGGCCAGTCTGTGCGCTATTAAATTTTAGAATCAGATAGGCCTCTTTCTGTAACAGAACGCGCTCGACGTCATGGCATTT
Organism: Lissotriton vulgaris; assembly: GCF_964263255.1. Taxonomy (NCBI): domain Eukaryota; kingdom Metazoa; phylum Chordata; class Amphibia; order Caudata; family Salamandridae; genus Lissotriton; species Lissotriton vulgaris. Next base: position 252,037 of record NW_028251201.1, on the reverse strand, counting down.
GGACTTAGAATTCATGGTGTACAGTACAGACCATTTGAAATCTTGTTCGTTGTGACCTTTTTCGCAAAAATGCTCAACCATTGGAGCAGACATAACTTGTCTCTTGATACGTGATCGGTGCTGGCTGATTCTTTGATTCACTTGTTGGCTAGTTTTTCCAATATAAATCAATGGGCAAGGACATAATACCATATACACAACGTTCTTGGTTCTGCATTTCGAGAATTCTTTGTGTCTCCACTTGAAAGTTTGATGGACGAACTCATCGCCTTCTATTGTGCTAGGACAAGCGACACAGTTGCCACACTTGTGGTGGCCCTCAATCGGCTTGAGATTCCATTGCGCCAATAAGTCGCTTTTAGGCTTGGGGATGACTATGTCAGCCTGAATGAGTTCTTGGCCAATACTACGATTCTTTCTGTAGGCAAAAATGGGTTTGGGGAACGGACAGTTCAACCCCTCCAAAAGATGCCAGTTCTTAAGCACGGTCTGTCGTAGTTTGTGTATGTGTCTGGGCAGAAGGTTGTGACGCACACAAGTTTGTTCAGGGGTGTGCGCTGTTTGCTTTGTAACAGGCATTCTCTGGGCGTATATTTAGCGCGCTTGAGAGAATGTTTGAGGAGATTCCTAGGGTAACCCCGCTCTTGCATATCACAGCAAAACGCTTGTGCATGGCGCTCGTAGTCTTGTATATCAGAGCAATTGCGCCTGATTCTTAATAATTGCCCATAGGGTAAATTTGCTTTTAGACTGCGAGGGTGTGCACTCCTGTGGTGTAAAATGGTGTTCCTGTCGGTGTCTTTCTTAAACAACGATGTTACCAACCGTCTGTCTTCACACCTTAGCTCAATGTCCAAAAAGGTCATGTGGCTAGAACTATTCTCTATTGAAAATGTTATGTCTCTGTGCCTGGTGTTAAGCCATCCGTGGCAGGGGAGCCAGACCGACTTAATGGCCTTTCACGGATGGCTTAACGCCAGGCATCGTTGTTTAAGAAAGACACCGACAGGAACACCATTTTACACCACAGGAGTGCACACCCTCGCAGTCTAAAAGCAAATTTACTCTATAGGCAATTATTAAGAATCAGGCGCAATTGCTCTGATATACAAGACTACGAGCGCCACGCACAAGCGTTTTGCTGTGATATGCAAGAGCGGGGTTACGCTAGGAAGCTCCTCAAACATTCTCTCAAGCGCGCTAAATATACGCCCAGAGAATGCCTGTTACAAAGCAAACAGCGCACACCCCTGAACAAACTTGTGTGCGTCACAACCTTCTGCCCAGACACATACACAAACTACGACAGGCTGTGCTTAAGAACTGGCATCTTTTGGAGGGGTTGAACTGTCCGTTCCCCAAACCCATTTTTGCCTACAGAAAGAATCGTAGTATTGGCCAAGAACTCATTTGGGCTGACATAGTCATCCCCAAGCCTAAAAGCGACTTATTGGCGCAATGGAATCTCAAGCCGATTGAGGGCCACCACAAGTGTGGCAACTGTGTCGCTTGTCCTAGCACAATAGAAGGCGATGAGTTCGTCCATCAAACTATCAAGTGGAGACACAAAGAATTCTCGAATTGCAGAACCAAGAACGTTGTGTATATGGTATTATGTCCTTGCCCATTGATTTATATTGGAGAAACTAGCCAACAAGTGAATCAAAGAATCAGCCAGCACCGATCAAGAGATAAGGTATGTCTGCTCCAATGGTTGAGCATTTTTGCGAAAAAGGTCACAGCGAACAAGATTTCAAATGGTCTGTACTGTACACCATGAATTCCAAGTCCAAATGCCATTACGTCGAGCGCGTTCTGTTACAGAAAGAGGCCTATCTGATTCTAAAATTTAATAGCGCACAGACTGGCCTGAATAATCTGTCTGAGATAGCGCATATATAACTAAATTCAAGGGACCCCCCCTGTCCTGACTTGCATCGTTTGGACATCCCTGGTTTGGCCTTTGGTCTTTGTGATCTATTTCATGACACTGATATTAAAATGTGTCCTTGGCCTTGAGATGCCTTTGAATGTTGAAATAATTATAGGCTGCTAGAGTCACATGTTAGTTTAATATCCATAACAGCTCTAAGCTACCTGGGGATAAGCACCATTCACCTTTCATTAGACATTAATTTCACGATGTTAATGTCCAGAAGCAGGACATTTATTTGTGCGTATTCTGGTCACATTTTCTAGCTGACTGAAAGCTAGAGGACCACTAGTCCCATGAAAGCACCAGCTCAGTTTTGCACATAAAACAAACAGGAAATAGCGGCGGCCATCTTTACTGAGAGAAAGAAGACCCCGACAGTACCGAGCAGTGGCTGAGTAACAGGTAATCACCAATCCTGCTATAGTATGCGTTCAACTTGCGCCTCCTTAAGCTTGAATATATCGCTAAGGTCGCGTTTTGTTTTCCATTAGGACGGTGACAGTGACACCCCTTCTCTCTGAGAATACGAAAACGAATGAAGGTAGGCTACCTTGCTTTTTTCTATCTAACGTGACACACTGGTTTCACGCTGCACCGCTAATAACGCAAATCTCCCCCACAATGCAGATCCAACTTTGATGGTTACGCCGCATAATTGATTCTGCCGTAATCCGGCAGTTCTTGAAGAATAAGGTACGCCTTCCCCCCCCCCTCCACTTTTGATCTGTTCTTGTAATTAGCAAAACGAACGGACAAATATTGCAACTTAAACATACTCTACAAAATTTCTTTAGGCATCTCTGTCTGGCCACATTAATTATCAAAAGGACCACCACAAGACCCTTTATGAAGTCCTCCTTCGAACAAAATTGGTATGTAGCGCAGAACGTTTTGTAGCTAATGATTGGAAATAAGGAATCCACATGCTAGGTTAAGTAAAACAGTGTCTTTGCATCTTGCAGATACAAGAGATATACAGCTCTGATGACAGACAAGTGACTTTACGCCTAGTCTTGAAACGCGTTGGCAGTGTTGTTTGGGAGGAATAAATCATCACTTTTTAGAAATATTAGGACCGGCTGGTCCAGTATTTAAACGTTTATAAGTTATTGAGTTACTTATATTCTTCCCTCCAACTTTAGTTTCTCTCATTAATTGTTTGTAAAAACTGTTGTTTGTGACAAAACTATCATTATTTTTTGTAATGCTTGAAGTCAAAATGTTTTCTAATGTGTAAATAATTTTTGTCTTTAATGTTTGCACAGTCTGTTATGACTTTTTTGAAAATATGAAATAAGATATCAATTAATGGACACAAAGTAACGTTGTCTAGGGAAGCGACAATAAATCGGTTTTTTACCCCTCAAAAATATGTACTGAGTAATTGTGGTGTGGGCACTTTGTGCTGATTGGCATTTGTATTTTCAAGCACCTGATGCAAACTGGTCCTGCACTCTGTGTTGTTTGTGGTGTTGTGATGCTGGCCAGTGCCCAGTAGGCATTAAGGACCTTCCTTTGTCTTGTACCTGGTGTTGGGGAAAATGGCTGCATTGTTACTGTAGTTGGCTGATCCTACCGTCCAGGTTCAGTCAGTATCGAATTGGCCATGTAGGTTGGTTGTCAGCTTAGTGGAAATATCTTTGAAGTAAAACCACCAAATGTATTAATTGTATTCTTTTTTTCCCCTTTTTTTCAGTAATTGGGAATGGGGTAGTGGGGGGTCACAGGATCTGCAAGTTCCTCTAGTTCACATGTAATGACTGAAAAGTTAGCACGTGCCTGGTCAGGATATTACAGTGGCGTCAGTGGAGTCAGTGGCGTAACGAAACCTGAGGGGTCCCCCTGCAAAGTAAATGGAGGGGACCCCCGACTCACCGCCCACTACTTTGCCCGACCACCAAAAAAATCTTGTATATTTTGAATTGAAACCTCCAACATTCAATGAAATGCCTCTATATTCGCGTAATCAATGTTTGAATAAGAAAGTAAGAAACACTCTTAACATATAAGCAACACCATTTGTAACATTATTGTCAAGAGCAGACTATTTAACTGAGACAGGAATCAGAGCAATGCCAAGGAGCGGTCCTATTGTTTGAGGAACTGCCTATCGCTGCAGAACAAAGAACAACTACATAGGGTCTGAATTAGAATTGACATTGATGGAAAATAACTTGAAACTTTGAAAGACAAACCCAAATCTAAAATTTAACAGACTTGACTGACAATATACATGAGCAGTACACAAGATATAACCCAGTATCCTGCCAGCTCCAAGAAAATAAACTGGTGTGAATTATCTGCATGCCACACAATTGCATCTGTCAGAGATTGTGTATCATATTAACCACTCTATAGTATTTAAAATGAAGTGATGATGCAATTTCAATATCTACCATCAGGGCTTTATTGGTAAGCAGAGCATAAACAGGCAGGCACACAAGGCTGAGGAAGAAAACTGCTTGGATGCTTCAGAACACTGATGCAGATGTGTGTCTGTATTTATCATTTGCTGTATTGTAAACAGAGCTAATTACACGATTTCAGGTGAACATATTTTAGACAAATGCGAACAACACCTTCAATAACGCATCATGTAGGAGAAAAACAAACCATATTATCAAGTACCTAATGACAGAATCTATATTAACTGTAGCTGGTGAAGCAAAGGAAAAAGTGCAAATACTTTTAAAGCGCATAATAAAAGAATCAGCAATCCAGCAATATACAAAACTCAAGAGTGTTTTGTAAAGCAATCCCCCTTTCTTCTTGCATCAAGGTGAAACACTTTCAAAGTGCGTGATGAAAACAAATCCAGCAGTATGCAGAAATGAAGCCAGGTTTGTTAAACAATTCCCCCTTTGGTTTGTGTATGAAGGCGCAAATACTTCAAAGTGACTGGTCAAACAATAACAAGCACAATAGCATACAAACATCAAATCTAACCAGTTTAATCAGACTATGGCCCTTTGGTTTGTGAATGAAGGCGCAAATATTTCACAATGACTTTTTAAACAATACCAAGTACAGCAGGCAGCAGCATACAAAAATCAAACCAGTTTAGTCAACCAATGCCCATTTGGTTTGTGCATGAAGGTGCAGATATTTCAAAGTCACTGTTAAAACAATAATAAGTACAGCAGGCAGCAGCATATAAAAATCCCTGTACTGTACCCTTCCCAGGCACACACATATCTAGCGGAGTCACTGCTCCTGTGCCGCACTGCACATCTAGCTGAAGTAGGCCACGGGTGAGTCAAGCACACAGCAGCTGAACTTTTAACAAAGTGAGTGAGCCTGTAGGCCTCACTCCAGTGACAGAGTAAAAAGGACCTGTTCACTACTACTGATCACTACCCAGTATGCTGCCACCACCACCACCCTTGTGCTGCTTAAACCCTGGCGAAGGCTGCGGCATTCCACCACTATAAGGATAGCACTTTGGGTGCCCCTCCTGGTCCAACAAGTTTGTATACCGTGAAACAGACCTGTGTCATGGCGCACCCACATGATCGGTGCTCACCTATGAGAAAAAAATCAGCATTAGGGATCCAGATAACAGTACAATAGAGCAATCAGGGCAGGGCTATACGTCTTTAGACATGCAGAGGGATAGATAGATAGATAGATAGATAGATAGATAGATAGATAGATAGATAGATAGATAGATAGATAGATAGATAGATAGATAGATAGATAGATAGATAGATAGATAGATAGATAGATAGATAGATAGATAGATTGGGCGTAGCTGGGTGGAGGGGGGGGGTTCATGCTCAGGGAGTCATCAAGGGTGGCAAAAGCTCTAGCCATGCCACTGGGATACCTGGCCACGAAAAGCTGGAATGCCTTGCCACTGGACCTCCGCCTGGAGCCATCTGAACTTGGCTTCAGGAAGAAGTTAAAAACCCACCTCTACTTGCAGTAAGCCTGGCTGACCTTGCGGCGCGACTCTGCTGTTTCCACTAGCCATAGCGCGGGGACACGCCATCTGTGCGTAACCAGGCGCTTTATAAATGTCCCTTATTATTATTATATTATATTATGTATTCATTTTTTAAATATTTTTATTTTATTTTATTTAACGGTTACAAACTTGAAAGCTGAGGCTAACAAACTTATTTTGAATTGAATTTTCTACTGTGCAGACCCTAAACTCAATTTCCTCTTGGAAAACACACTCAGGACTTCAAGTGCGAGGTTTTGGCACAGAGCAGTGCCACAAGGAGTCTTGCTGCGCTGCCCTGCGTCAAAAGAAAAGTGCAGGAATGCGATGTATTTATCTGATGTGGCGCATTCCTGTCCTTTTCCCCAGCCCTGCCACACAATGTGCTGCCATGCACCAATGCAGGCACCCTTGCACCATGCTGCAAAGGTGTCTGCATTGTAGAGTTGATTGTTTTTGTTCAGGAAGGTACACCTTCCTGCACAAAAACAATCATGAGAGGTGTGTTCCTCTCTCTATGTGAGCTGATTTTCCTCTTTCTATGTGTGCTGCTGAATAAACAAAAAAACAAGGAGAAATAAGGATACTTCTCCTCCATGTGCCTCTCTAACGCCACCCATGCAGTGGTGTTAGAAGCTGACGCATTCCCAGGTTTACGATTCATTATAAATCTGGGAATGCTTCAGATTCCATGCGTGTTGCGTGGGAACACTCACAGCAACACCCACGGAATGCCCCTTCAGTGTTCTGCGTGAAAGGAGCACATATTTACAAGGCTACGAAAAGCCACAGAAAGTGGCTTAGCGTGGCCTTTTAAATTTGCTGCTGCACATTGCGCCACTGGAGTGTCAAAAAAGTGGCGCCCGGCGGCGCAAAAGAGCTGCCAGTGGCCTCGTAAATTAGGCCCTCCGATCAAACCTTATAACTTATAATAGGTAAGCGTATTTCCATAGCTTAGAAAGGAACTGTTCAAATACTATAATGTTTAATAATTAAGTTAGTACCCTCACCAACAAACAAGGACAAAAATTAAAGAGATCTATATCAAACTAAATAATGAGTATTAAACCTTTATATGACAAGCGGAAAAATCTAAGATATTGACTATTCGTTAGATGTTTTTATACTGTTTATATTCTTTTATATACCATGTGTACTTTGTGATGCATGTCTTTTATGATGTAAAAATCGAATAAAGACTTCTTTGAATTGAAAATTGACTATTCTAAACTTTCAAAACAGCGCAGACATCGACGTGACTAGCAAGGATCACAGTCCTGTGCACCACAGATTTTACTGGAGAGTTTTGAGCACTTTGACAGTTTTAAACATAAGTAATATCTATTAATCTTGAAAAGAAGTGAGGTTATAGAAAAAAAGTGAGAATGGATTCAATACCTTCTACTAATGGGATCACTAAAGACAAGTTTAGGAATACGATTGCCTCAGACATGGGGAAAATTGTTTCTAAAGCCTTTGGGGAAGCTTTTATGTCTAAATCAATTAGGAGGAAAATGGGTAAAAGGAAAGTACCTTTAGATCAGCCAGAGGAAGAAAAGTTTTTTTTCCATATCTGATTCTGAAGAGGTCGGTGCAAAGAGGAAGAAAAGTGGTAAACTAAAAAAGATAAATACATCTAATGATTTAAATCAGAAAAAAATCCTATAATAATGGCTCTATATAGAAAATAGTATCTCTTGAGAATAAAACAGGAAATATTTTCTTTACAACAGGAAAAGAAATCTGTCTGCGAGGCACAGAAGGACAACTCATTATGTCACTTTCTGGAAAACAAACTGCAAAAAAAGGATTCCCTCAACGTATCAAATGATGATTATCTGCAACATATAGTAGCCAAAAGTAATTCAGATGATCTAGATGATGATTTATTTGGAAACAGATATATAGATTAAGAGGACTCCAAAAATGTGTTACAAGGTTTCCAAGGCATAGAAATGTTTGAGCCTGGAGGCACGCTTCATCTGAGATCCAGAGATGTGGTCCTATGGACCATGTATCAAAATACTTGCATAATAAAGTGTGGAAACCTATGGAGATTAATATTTTAGGGTTAAAATGTTCATGACGACCAGTAGCATTGATAAAGTGTGCTTAAGCCCTGACATGGACCCCAAAATGGTGAAATGCATGATGAAATTAAGCAAAGCTTTTAAGAAAGGGCTGGGGAAATCTTTGAGATTATGCCAAGAGAAATTATTGAATGTAATTGGTTCTGTAGTGTGATTGTACAGGGAAAGCTGGAGTGAATGGGATTAATGTTGATTTACCGATAATGAATCTGCTGAAATGCACTCTGATTTTAAGTATTATGAGTTTCCGTGAAACTAATCTCATTCTCTAGCAGTCTATCTTGAAGCGTTATCTGTCCTCTGAACACATGTAGATACTCATAAATAGCTGGTAGTAGGGTATGCTCACTCCAGGATGCACTGCAGCCATGCTTTCCAATCAGGCTAAATCACTTTTGATTGAAGTCAAATGTAAGTTATCCAAGAATTAGCTCATAGTTCATGCAAAAATTGAATCATCAAACTTTAATTGCGTCATTAACATTGCTGTAAATCCAACATTTCATAATGTCACTGTTTCAAAGAAAGCTAATCGAAAATAAATTGCATCCATTCGGATTTATGACTTTTTATCACTAATGTTTTCAACTGCCCAATACATTTCAGGTGTTTTATAACCCTTCATCAGGAGTAATCTACAACAAATAAGATAATATAAATCAGATAATGAACTTCAGCTGGGTGCCCAATGTAACACATAAAACGTGCCGTATATCACACTATTACCCTTATACTGCCTCCATAAAACAGCAAACTCAGAGCTCATAAATCAACATAATGCCACAACCGTAGTGTACTACGAAGAGCACTTCCATAATAAAATCCCTTGAAGATGTGTTATGGCACCAAAGCAACAATTAGTGACCTCTATTCAATCTCCTTAAGACTTTGTGATCGTAACACGGAAAATCTCCAATAACAATGTACCCACAGACAATGCCAAGAAAGAAAAATGACAAACTATGGCTACTTCCTTTTGTTGAGCCATGTCACACCATAGCTCCGAGCACTGCTGAAATCATGATCAAAACTCCAATTTAAATATGCTCGCACAAACGTTTACAAAAACCTGGAAGTGAATAAAACCCTCGCCGGTGAAGTTAGTGTGTGTAAAGGCCTCTACCAAGAATTTAAAGTAGAACAAATATCTGCATGCAGGATATTCCAAATTTAAAAAAAAATCATCAAAAATCATATAAGAGAATGAAAAAAATAATAAGAAGAACTGAATTCCAGCATAAACTGAAAACACTTTTCCATCAAAGAATGAGCTAAAATGGGTGCCTTTTTGTAAGTACTCTCCCAGGCATGCTAATGGCTAGTCATGAGCAAAATGAACAAACAAATTTATACAATCCCCCCCAAACAAATATATATATATATATATATATATATATATATATATATATATATATATATATATATATATATATATATATATATATATATATATATATATATATATTTGTTACCAAGCACATTCCTCACAATAAAGGACGGCACCGACTCCGTGAGTTGCTAAAGATTGAAGTTTATTTTCAAAAGCTGCTGAAAAGACGCGTTTCGGCGGAAGCCTCCGCCTTGCTCACTTCACCTACTTGAATGTAAAATACAAACATATGTACCTGGTGACAAACACAGTTGCCTCACTGTGATTGGTGTCTGGTAACTATGGTAACATCAAAGTTAGGTCCTGTGATCACGCAAAAAACATAGAAAAGTTCCTAATGTGCAAAAGTGCAAGTTTAACTTAGGAAATGCATGTTTGTCATCACATTTAAATTTCATCATACTATCGTGTCATTGTGAAATAAACAAAGTATTCACATTATATGTCTATTTGCAAAAATCAAAGTGTTGACTTTTTATATACATGGCATAATTTATAAACCAACACATTAGATAAAACCAAAAGGAGGTCATGGGTGACCAGGTCATTCCATAATCAACAGAGAAATTCTCTGCCCCCGTGCACGTTCATAAACCAAACATTACGGAACAGACCACAAAAGTTGCTGCATACACATCGTCTCCAAGTGGATTAGTGTTTGTGTGTCTTTGCATGGGGTTGTGAACCAAATTCATACACAAATATTGAAATAACATAATGTCATGCCTAGACCCGTACATTTATTCTCGGGACCTTACAGTTTTGCCTGGATTAATGAGACCTTAGCGTTACCAAACTGGATAGATACCAAATTACTAAAATACTTGACACAAGGTATAAAAAGAAACAAAGTATTTACACAAGTGATGGTGTAGGTGTGTTACCTGCGGGAAAAGGAAACTGTGGGAGTCTGCTGCACTATTTTATAAATGTACTGTCAATGCTTCATCGGCATTAAGCCCATTCGGAATCTTAGAATCCAACAAGATGATGTATCTTGATTCCAAACGCCTGAGGGCAAGTCTGCGGTTCCCCCCTCTGATACTTTTTGCAACGTTGTCAATGACAAAGTATTTGATGTCAGAACTGTTGCCAGCGTGTGTCTTGTGTATGTGCCTAGCCACCGGGTAGGTTTCATCATTGTTCGTTATTGCTCGCAGGTGCTGCAATATACGGACATGCGCTGGATGGATGGTGCTCCCCACATACCGTTTGCCACATTTGCAAACAAGGACATATACTGCATACTCCGTTTTGCAGGAGTAGCAGCCTCTGATGGTGTATGGTTTGTTTCTAAATGGAACAGGGACCTCTTTGGTGTTAATGCCTTGTTTGCAAGCTTTGCATTTTGCGCATTTGAAGAAACCTCTTTGGTTATTTAACCAAATAGGTGGCTTTGTGATAGTCGGTGCACTGACTACAAGCTGGTTACGCATTGATTTGGCCCTCCTAAAAGTGATTGAGGGGGTTCTGTTGCACCATTGCCCTATTACGGGGTCATTTTGTACCAGAGGCCAATGTCTCTGCAAGATCTTTCTGACTTGGTTATGATAGATATTATAACCCGTAATTAGTCTAGGCATATCGGGGACAGTTTTATTCTCTTGAGTGCTTTTTTTCTTTTTTTCTGAGAATAGAAGATCCCTTCTATTCACGTTGCGGCATTTGTTCTCTGCTTGTGACAAAGTTTTAGCACTATATCCTCGTTTGCTTAGTCTGTCAAATAGGTTTGCCTTGGCTTCACTCACTCCTTCCTGTGTACTACAATTTCTTGTCATTCGTAGACACTCTGCGTATGGAATGGACTCTTTAAGTTTGACTGGGTGAAAGCTCTGCGCGTGTAAAACCGCATTTCCTGCAGTAGGCTTGCGGTATGTTTTGGTCTGGATTTTATTGTTTTCTACGAACAGCTCTAAATCTAGAAATTGAATTCTTTCTTTGCTGGTGGAACAGGTGAATTTGAGATTAAGACTGTTTTCATTAATTTCTGATGCAAATTTCTCTGCACTTTCATTGGACCCTTTCCATAAGATGAAAATATCATCTATATATCTCCTATAGATTATGACATTTTCCTCCATGTTGGATATATGGGTGACGGCCAGTACTTGCTCCTCCCACCAGCCCATATGCAGATTCGCATAGCTGGGGGAGAAGCAAGTACCCATGGCCGAACCTTGTAGCTGTTTGTAATGTAAGCGATCAAAAATGAATGTGTTGTTCGTTAAACACCATTCTACCATCTGTAGGAGCATGATGGTATGTTCATGTAGTGCAATGGGTCTTTGGTTAAGATAGTGTTTGAGTGCATTGAGCCCGTCTGTATGCCTAATGCTGGTATACAGCGACTGTACATCTAGAGTCATGAAAACATAGTTGTCCTGCCATTCAAAATCATAAATTTTTCGTAGAAAATCACCACTATCTTGCACATAAGCAGGAAGATCTTTGACAAATACTTGCAAAAAACTGTCCACATATACACTGGTTTTTTCAAATAGACTGCCTATTGCAGAGATTATGGGTCTTCCTGGGGGTTTCAGTGCGTTCTTGTGTATCTTGGGTATTAGATATAGTTGAGGCATGGTCGGATAATCATTTTTAAGGAATTCAAATTCTGCTTTAGTGATCAGGTTGGCACTTTTCCATTTGTATAGTTCCGTATGGAACCGTTCTTGAATGCCTACAGTTGCAGTAGGACTAATTCTACAGTAGCATTCATGATCTTGTAATTGTGCCATCGCTTCTTCATTATACATTTTGAGTGGCCATAACACAATATTACCGCCCTTATCAGACCATCTTACAACTATATCTGGTCTGTTTTTGATTTTCGTCATGAGATTGTTATACTTAAACCTCTTTATCACATCAGTTTGGTAAAAATTCTTGGTACTCAATAGGGAAAGTTCCTTAAGTTCTTTTATCACATATTCTGAAAATAAATCTAAACCATCTTTCAGTAACATAGGCATAAAAACAGACTTGGGTTTGAAGCTCGTTTGGGCAGCCTCGTTCGTATTTAAATTGGATTGAGCTGCTATCTCGCCTGCTGATAGTTGTGAAAGCGATTCATCATATTCCAAAGCAATCATGTCACTTAGAACCGCCATGTCTGTGATAGCTAGCCTTTGTTCTGGTCCAGTGCCTGGTTCTCTGTCAACATCTTTCCTTGCACTATTCCAGAAATGCTTTTGTAGTTTAAGTTTTCGCAAAAAATGAAATAGGTCTATCCTGGTTTGGGCATAGTCAAAATTAGTAACCGTGCAATATGTCAGTCCCAGAGATAAAATCATAGTCTCTTCCACAGTTAGTTTTAAGTCAGTAAGGTTCACCACGGTGTTGTCCATATTTTCAAAGTTTGTGTCTGCCATTATTGTTTCCTGTTTTTTCTGTAGGTTGGCTTTGTTTGTTTTCCCACCGCATTTCCCCCAGCGTCTGTCTTTTCTCCGTCGGCTTTTTGTTTTTTGTCTTGTTTCGTTTTGCCCCTGTACCATGCCTGCCGCTGAGTTTGCGGTCGAAGGGTTGCGAGGCGTTGTAACCGAAAATAAGTCAGCTCTTGTGCTGGTATGGGGATTGTGCCTTCTGTCCCGCGTGAACTGTTACTGTCTGTGTCTGAGCCTAAAGAGGAGCTGAGGTCAATGCCACTTGCAGGAACTGTAGTGTCCCCACCACTCGCTGATGCTGATAACTGCTGTCTCTTGATGTTATCAAACTTCCTTGCAAACGTGTACACACGTCCATTTATGTAGTCGTTTCGGTCTCTTTGAAACTTGATTGCTTTGCGCTCTTTAATTTCTTCCTCGTGTTTTACCAATTTCGTTTTTATTTCATTGAGTAGTTTCGTGATTTCATCTTGTTCTTCTCTTGACTCCAGTTCTTTAAGAATTTCCTCAATTCTAGTCATTAGTTTGTCACGGTCACTAGCGGCATATTTAATTAGGATTTTGACCATATTCTGTGATGCTAGGGCAGAATTATCAGCCCAATCTTGCAGCATGGCAGGGTCTGGGTTTTCATACGTCGGGGCAACCAGGATTCTCAGCCCCCTGGGTATTCTTCCCACATCCAAATATCTATATATATATTCACTGAAAAAACCATAGGTTATAGTCGATATATAGTTAGGAATTTGCATTTACAAAACCTTGAAAATTCAATGAAAAAACCATTGGTTTTAGGCCATATATAGTTAGGGATTTGCATTTACAAAACCTTATTTTACTCGCATAAAACCATTGAAATTCCATATATAGTTAGATGCGCTAACTATATATCGCGCACCCGCAATCCACTGCTGATGATGTCACATATTACATCATTCATGACATGGTCAGTGACATCACTGATGACATCACTGATGACAACTCAAATGACATCACTGATGACATCACTGATGACAACTCAAATGACATCACTGACAACATCACAGATGACATCATTCATGTGTTAATACGATGAACCTCTACAGACTCTGATATATCCTTAGATACACTCAGTGAAAACAGACACTCACAGATTGTCACTCATCCATGGAGTTACTTATACACCTAGACAGTCATGCAAAGAATCAAACACACCTCCAATTCCTCAACTATACAGTTATACACACCTTACTTATTGAAACATATTCTAACACATATTTACTCTCTTATATAATCCCTAATAAAAGTTCACAATGATCCATACAGCCACTCACACATTCACTGGCTCTAATGCACAGTTATTTATATATGTTAACTCTCACATGTACTGTGTTTTACATATGTACTTACTTTGACATGTAGCACTGAGATATCCATTCACTCACCAATACACTCATGCACACAGTCAACCGCCCATACAGCTGTTTCCACATGCACTTTTGAAACCATACATCTAGTGAATCAACTGCTCACACATCTATGCACAGAGTCACACACCTCCCAGCCACTCACACACATACTCAGTCTCCCATACAAATACTTGAGCAACCAATCAATAGCCCATATAGTTATTCATATAGCTACTGATCAACACATGCAGCAGTTTACAGAACAACAGATATAATGATGCACACATTAATACAGTTTAATCACTAACCCATGCACTCAGTGAGACACATTTAATCACTCCCTCATACAATCAGTCATGCACCTACTAAATCCTTCATCTAGACATTTATACATCCACTCATTCTTCAATATGTAAGACATATTTTAACTTTACAGAAACATACAGTCACTGGATGTTGTGATCAGAGATGTCATCAGTGATGTCACTGACCATGTCATGAATGATGTAATATGTGACATCATCAGCAGTGGATTGCGGGTGCGCGATATATAGTTAGCGCATCTAACTATATATTGAATTTCAATGGTTTTATGCGAGTAAAATAAGGTTTTGTAAATGCAAATCCCTAACTATATATGGCCTAAAACCAATGGTTTTTTCATTGAATTTTCAAGGTTTTGTAAATGCAAATTCCTAACTATATATCGACTATAACCTATGGTTTTTTCAGTGAATTTCAATGGTTTTTTAATAGCAAATATGAAAAGCTTTAAAATGTCAAGTACGTGATAGATAAAAATATTTTCGTATTTATGCACGCTGATGTGCTTTGAACGCTGCACCCCCCCCCTCCCCTCTTTTCTCTTAGTAGTACTCTCTCTTTGCAGATAGTGAACGGTTGTAAACGCAGACCTTTACCCCGTTGTAATCCGTCGTGCCTGCTTGTCTCTCCATTTGATTGATTGTTATCCAAGCATTTACTGTTTTAGAATTGGTTCTCTTTGGATCATTCTCTATTTACAAACAAGCACAAAGTCGCAATACTCTGTTTAGTCTTGGCAGATAGTGAAAAATCGTGTAAAAAAATAAAAGTAATCGAGCAAAATCAGTAGGCCACTAATTGGATCTCTTTTTGACCTCGCTAAAATAGAAATATTAGGAACAACCCTTCATGAGAAATATGAAAATAGTGAGATGAACTGAGCTCCACACCATGAGGGCTGCAAGACAGCTCGACTCCGTCACCCACCCCGCCCAAAATAACGACAAACCCTATGCAAATATTAAAAATATAGACAACACACCAGCAAAGAAACAGGGTAAAACATTTTATTAAATAACTATTTACATAACTATTTTATACTTTTTATTGCCCGATCCGGCTAGCTCAATCGATCGAGCATGAAACTCATGCACTCTGATAGCAAGCGTTGCTACTGATGCTATGCAGACCAAAACTGGTTTTCAGTTTGTACATTTTTCTAGATTTTTCCATCCAAGGTTGGTTGACTTTGTAGAACGATGGCTTCAGATTTTCAACATACGGTGTGGTGGCGTGGACTGGGAGGGGGCGCTTCGCTCCTGCCCCCTCCCCAAGTAAGATTTTCATACGTGAAAGTACGTTAATGGTTTTGGTCCCTGAGTTGCTTCAATGTCACTGCCATTCTCAAATGGCATAAGTTCTGGATGTTGGGTGCCATAGTTCAGAGTTCTGAGCAGCGCTTGTAACACTGTCTGAAGCTTATTTCCACCTACTGCAGCTTCACTATTCTCAAAGTAAGTGAGTGTCGTTTGTGGACCTGACTGCATTTGAAAACAATGTGATATGTTACCTTCCTAAACAGCTTGACGGAGGCCCCCGAGGGGCGGTGTGATGGCCATGGACTCGGAGAAGACGCTTGGCTCCGACCCCCTCCCCAAGTCTTATAGCACCGGTGTAGCCTGAGATCGCCCCGGACATAGGCGGCCGGCTCCCGGGGTCCGGCGGAACTTTTTGCCTTTTGATGACTCTTCTATTCTGGACCTTGTCCCACAATCCGTTTGACCTGAAGACACGCTGTAGTGGGGCGCCCCTTTACCATTTTAGTTGCCATTCCGCTCGCTTTTGCTACACTGTGCCTCTTCCGCCATTCAGCTGTTTACCGCCCGCTCTTGCGACTACAGCGTCTCGCTCACCATGTAGTTGAGTTGCTCCCGCTCTTGCGATGCAACGATAAGCGACTGCCACAGGACTCTCAAAATGGCGGCCGGCTCTTCAGATTTGGGCGTGGTCCACTAAAATGGCCCTGGGACACCTTGGAACTCGGACGCTTCCCTGATAGGGCTTGGGTCCCATTCTCGAAAGCGTCCCCTCAGCCGTGAAGATTCTACAAAAGTCTTGGGGGCCCCCGACTCCCGCAGGCTTCTGGTGGGGAGCGGCTGCCATGTTTGCTCGTGGAATGGCCACGACGGACCTACGAGATGGTAGTGCTCTCATGCTGACGCCAGCTTTAGTCTGAAACATCCAGAAACACTGTAGACTACCAATTCGATCAGTTCCGGTAGCGCCCCAACATGACCCGGTAGAGAAGAACTTGCCCTCCCCTCTTTGACTGATGGTTCTTGTTGCCTGTCCCCTCTGTTGTCATTTTACAGAACTTTTTGGACTGCTGAAAGGGGTTGTGTTCCGAACGCTGGTTGGTGGAGACATTTTGACTATATTCTTGACCTACGTTGTCGCGTAATGCGTTATATGACACGCCGCGTTAGCGCACCCGGAAGTAATCCGGGGCGCGGCGCGCAGCGCGCAACGTAAGCATAACAGGTCATGTGACTTGTTAATAAAAAATTTTATTGGTTCATTTTACTTTTGTTATTTTAATAATGAAAAGCTTGGTCATATGACCTAAAAAATACGCTTTTTATTGATTTCGAACTTTTTTTTAAAAACATATATGTTATAATATTCCAGGCTAATGTACTTTCCCGGAAAATTTACAACTGTCCTGCAAGTAAAATATATTCCTTTTTCGAGAAAAAGGGCGTTTCTTCGTTCCATGACGGAGCCGTTGAGTAAAAGAGACTCGGCCTGCTGTCTTAGTCGCCGATACGCCTGATTATCAGATTCTTATCGATCACTTTATGTTGCAGAAGTGGAAAACACAACTGCCCTTGACCATTTATCTTTACTGCGTTCCTACATATTATACCTTTTATCCGTCATGTAATTGGACTACTTTATTTCACTTGCCTTTTACTGATTCGAAAACAGTGACTAAAAGTAAAAACTTTACCAATGTAAATACTACTACCATGTTTTGTTTTAAAAACCTATTGTGAAAATGTCAGTATACAAATACGGGCCTATAACCACGTGGGCCGGCCACGGAGCAAACTGGAATCGTATATGATGAGGAGACATTTACATTATAGAGGAACGTAACGAACGAGCCATTAGGTTGCAAGAACTAAGGTGTCTAACATTTGCGGAATCGGTGGACGTACATTTTGTAATTAAAATACGACAGGGCCACTTACAAAAAAGTTATCTAGATATACATTTGCGTGCAAGTACCATGGGTGACGTTAATTCGAACTTTCAATAGTACAGTAATCAATAACACATCAGAACTTAATATCAATAGGGATGTCGAAATATTCAATCAATTCTCGTCCCCGCCCGCCATGAGCATCAAAACTGCATTCATATCTCGTGATATCAAGGTTGTTCAACTAGTACACAACAATGAGTTACGAGTCCCATTTATACCGGCGCCATTTTGGGCGAGGCCGGGCAGGTCCAAGATATAGTCAAAATGTCTCCACCAACCATCGGCCAGACCAGAACCCCTTTCGGCCCTTTATGCTACAAGATGGTGTCTTCCATTCAGAAAATATTGTTGGCAGCATTTTGAAAGGAAACATAAACAGCCGTTCTCCTAGTGAGTCTCACATTGTTACATTTAGGAAGAATGTTGAAGAGTAGTATGTGGAAAATCTGAAGCCATTTTTCTACAAACTCTCAATCAGCCTTGGATGGAAAAAAAAATCCTGAAGAATGTACAAACTGAAAACCAATTTTTGTCTACATAGCATCAACAGCAACGCTTGAGTCAGCTTTGTGTCAAGCCGCCATTTTCATTCAATCAATAGCGTCCCCCTGCACACATTCAGGGACCTGGTCGTGTCTTCAGATGAAACGGATTGTAGGACAAGAAGCAGAAAGGAAAAGGAAAAAAGTTCCGCCGGACCTCGGGAGCCGGCCGCCTATGTCATGTGCGACCTTTGGCCACACCAGGGCAATAGTGAAGCTGCAGCAGGTGCAAATAAGCTTCAGACAGTCTTACAAGCACTGCTCAGAACTCTCAACTATGGCACTCAACATCCAGGACTTGCCATTCGGATCTTGGCGCCTTGTGCTGGTTCCGACCTATTCACACATCGGTCCACTACTGACATCACCTCATAAGCCAACGGGGCACCCCACGCCGACTTTCGGCGCAGCATTGTAGGATGGCCACACCAGTGCGGCAACTTGCTGGACACCACCTCGGTGCCATCCGGATCTCGGCGCGTTCGAGTCACTGTACCGCAAGAGTGACCGGAACTCAGCTGGACACGCCGTCTTTCGGCGCAGCATTGTAGGATGGCCACACCAGTGCGGCAACTTGCTGGACACCACCTCGGTGCCATCCGGATCTCGGCGCGTTCGAGTCACTGTACCGCAAGAGTGACCGCAACTCAGCTGGACACACCGTCTTTCGGCGCAGCATTGTAGGATGGCCACACCAGTGCGGCAATTTGCTGGACACCACCTCGGTGCCATCCGGATCTCGGCGCGTTGTGCTGCCTTCGGCCTACTGTAGCCGCAAGTGCGGACGCAACTCAGTTGGACGGCGAGTGAAACGCTAAGGGGCGCCGCACTGCAGCCGAGGAGCCTCCATCTTGGGGGAGACGCACAGCCCCCACTGACTGACGCGACCTCACAGGCCAACGGGGCGCCCCACGCCGACTTTCGGCGCAGCATTGTAGGATAGCCACACCAGTGCAGCAACTTGCTGGACACTAACTCGGTGCCATCCGGATCTCGGCGCGTTGTGCTGCCTTCGGCCTATTCGCACATCGGTCCGCTACTGACGCCGCCTCACGTGCCAACGGATTTTCTATGCTTTTTGTAGCCCTATGCCGCATAACAGGTCATGTGACTTGTTTATAAAACTTTTCATTGGTTCATTTTACTTTTGGTTTCCTAAAGATGGAAGGCTTGGTCATATGACCTAAAAATAACACTTTTCATTGGTTTAGAACATTTTTTTTTCCCAAACGATGAAAGCCCCACCTTGTTTCTGGATGATTCAGACTGAAGCTGGCGTCAGCATGAGAGCACCACCATCTCGTGGCTCCGTCGTGGTCATTCCGCGAGCAATCATGGTAGCCGCTCCCCACCGGAAGCCTGCAGGAGTCGAGGGCCCCCAAGACTTTTGTAGAATCTTCACGGCTGAGGGGACGCTTTTCGAGAATGGAGCCCAAGCCCTAGCAGGCAAGCGTCCGAGTTCCAAGGTGTCCCAGGGCCATTTTAGTGGACCAGGCCCAAAACCGAAGAGCCGTCCGCCATTTTAAGAGTCATGTGGCAGCCGCCTATCGCTGCACTGCAAGAGTGGGAGCAACTCAACAACATGGTGAGCGAGACGCTGTAGCCGCAAGAGCGGGCGGAACTCAGCTGGATGGCCGCCACCTGGGGAGGCCCGTTCACGCCGCCTCCCCCACGCCCCCCCCCCCCCCCCCCGGGCCGCCCCACGCCAATTTTCGGAGCAGCATTGTAGGATACCAAAACCAGTGCGGCAGTTTACTGGACATCACCTGGGTGCCATCAACATCTCAGCGCGTTCTGCTGCCTTGGGACTATTCGCACAACAGACCGCTACTGACGAGGCCTCCCTCCGCACCACCCTGGACGCCCCACGCTGTTTTTCTTTGCTGCATTGTAGGATCCCAAAAACGAGTGCGGCACCCAGGTGACATCACCTGGGTGCCGTCCAGAACTCAGCACGTTGTGCTGCCTTGGGACTATTCGCACAAAAGACAGCTTCTGACCATTGTTGCTTTTTTTTGTGGAAAATGTTTAAATGTTTTTACAGTTTTTGTTCCGTTCGTTATATTTAAAAGTTAATAAAGTTTTATAATCCTACTTTGTTGGAGTGTTATATATTTTTTTAAAAACGGGTGAATGGGGCCTTGAATCGGGTTATTGTCATGTGTGGGCTTTGCAAGTGTACTGCTACAGGATCGGACATTTCAAACTCAAATGCACGTTCTTTTTCTTACCTTTCTGAAGCATGGAGCGCAATAGCAGGCAGAGAAAGGGTGATGCAAGTGTTGAACACTGCCTGGCCTGGAAGTTGCTGGCAGTGCCCCCCCCCCCCCCCGCCCGCTCCTGAAAGAGGACACACACACACCGCCGCCCCGAGTACTTCACAGATCTTTAAAAGACCATGCGCTTGTTCATGAGGCTTAAATGGTTTATCACCCCTTCTAGAACCCCTGCATCGACCCTCTGACGTTTCCTGGAAGAATTACCACGTAACACAATACCAAGCCCTGTCAGCTGAAACCCCCGAGGAATCATGGGGCATATTATCAAGGGGGTTTATCTCCGCTTTTTTGGCTTTAAAAGCCAAGAAAGCGGAGATAAAATTATCTCCCTATTACCAAGCTGTCGCTAACACCAGTTAGTGACAGCTAAAAGGAGATAGCGACCATCTTGGGCCCCGCTTTGCATGTCAG
The DNA here is from genome assembly GCF_964263255.1 of Lissotriton vulgaris. Taxonomy (NCBI): domain Eukaryota; kingdom Metazoa; phylum Chordata; class Amphibia; order Caudata; family Salamandridae; genus Lissotriton; species Lissotriton vulgaris. The sequence continues at coordinate 231,137 of NW_028251201.1, read as the reverse complement.
TGATACTTATCACTAATGACATGCAAAGTGGGCGTGCCAAGATGTTAGCGACTGGAAACAGTCCCTAACATCGCTATCTCCTATTACCAACTTTTGGAGATATTCGCGCTAATCGCGAATATCTCCAAAAGCTAACACCTGACCTGAGCAGTTCTTAGCCATGTTATCCAATGGGAGGTGGATAAAATGGCTAAGAGCATTTGCTCGATAATACATGAATATCGCTGACTTTTCTGCGATATTCATGCATTGCGGCCGTTTTTTATCGCATTTGCGATAAACCTTGCTAATAGCAAGATTTATCTGCGATAAAAATCGCCGATGTGCGGCGATAATTTTTGTCTCTAAACAAGTTAGAGACAAAAATTAACGCTAGTTGTTGGTAATATGCCCCCGGGTTTTTGCTTGCAGAAATCGGGAGGCGGGAGACTAGCACTGAAATCAGTAGTCTCACGCCTGAATCGGGAGGGTTGGCATGTCTGGATTCTCTACAGCTGGGGCCATAAACTACATCCGCAGGGGTAGGTGATAGCCTGGGACCAGCCTGGCATCTAAAATGTCTGCCGTGCACGACAAAATTGTGGCATTGGAAAAAAGGCAAGATGGCGCAGACAATGTTTATCAATAAGGATTCATTTATAACAAAATATTTTATCGCAGTGACAAATTGGCGGTCAACACTTCCTGATTTCCATCGAATCGAACGTTAACAGACGTCACGCAGCAAAAAAAAAAAAAGCTCACGCACAGCCGCTGGAAGAGATGTATCAACATATATGAGCCTCCTCAGCCACCCTCAGGAAACATAGGGGATTAGGATACGTCTCCCGCACCCCCTTATACCTAGTAATTTAATTAAAACGAAGCACAAAATGGCGAATTCCCGTTTCGCTACCAGTTTGCGGCCCAGTTCGCGGCCCGTGAAGCGCTTCTACCGTGAAAAATCATTTTTTTTTATTTTCCCCACGGGACCCTTTAATAACCCCAACAACATTCCTAGGGGGTCAAGAGGGGTATACCTTGCCCCCTTTCATTAAATACCCCCTTCGTTTTTCACCTCTTCTTCTCTCTCGATCCTACCGAGAGATAAGATGGCGGCCGCTCCGGACTGTTTAGAATGTTGACAGACACCGGAGAGCCAATCAGCTTTCTGCGCGCAAAGTTCAGTTTCGCGAAAAGTAAGCGAACCGGAGCGCAGCCCGGAGCGCTGTTACAGATATATATCTTGTTTTGAACGTTAATTTCTCAAAAACTACTGGAGCACATATATTGAGACCTAGCAAAGGCACATCGGGCTAACAGTCCCTACAATTTTGCCAAGTTTCGTGCAAATCCATTCAGCCGTTCGAGCTAAAAGTGAGTCCAACCGCCCTATGGAAATTAACATGGGAAAAACGCGTTTTGGGACCCCCCTTTTTTCTCGGCCCCCCCTTGACAAAACCCCCCCAAATTTTCAAGGGCTGCTCAGAAACAAAATGTGCCATTTTCCTGAAAATTTCAGCCGATTCCGTCCACAAACGCCAAAGTTATTAGACATAGAATGTTCAAAAATCCCATAGGGAATAAATCCTAACTATATATACCTACTGGCGATAGCCAGTAGGTAATATATATATATATATATATATATATATATATATATATATATATATATATATATATATATATATATATGTGCTAATTCAACATACCCAGAGCTGAAAGTCATGCTCAATGTGTCAACAAAATACACCAATTGACCGAATTGCAATACGGAAAATATACATTACAAATCATAATAAATAAACTATTTGTTACTTGAATAGTAACCCACATGTTGCTCATCATAACAGCTGGTGCCCAAATGAGTTACTACTTTATATAACATACATGCCACATAGTCTTAGAAAAACATACATAAATGAACTAATAATCACTATCAATCGGAATATATTTATTTTTATAAATTAATGTTAGTATTCAATATATGTTTTTGCTAATATTTTAAATGATATTTATATATATTTAAAAATCGATTTTTAATACAACAATATTATTGTAAAACATATTTTATTTCTGATATTTTTGCACTAACCTTTTAAGTATAGGCAGTAGATATTTTTGTTTTCCATATTTTTCCCTCGATTTTCCCCTGTCTATACTTTTTTGCTAGATATCCTGTCAGTGAACCGTGCATTGGTGATGTTTCTCAGAGTAAATATAATGCAGTTAAAAGCACCTGCTACAGAAAATATCCAGAATGGAATGAGTTTATTTTCAACCTGAGTGTGTAGTGGGGAAACTTCCATTAGGACCAAATAAGGAGCATATATGTAAATTATGTGTGCCTATTTTAATACCTACCATTACCCATCATCCTCCTGGATGCAGTTCGCTATAGGAGATTCTAAGAGAATGGTTGAATTTAAGAAAAGTAGCTCCTTTAACTGATGCTGTTTGAAAGTTAACATTACATTATTTAGCCCTTAGAGGTGAAATAAATGCATGGGGGCATATTCTCAAGGAGTTATTGCAGAGTTATCTGCACTTCATGGCAGCCAAAGTCACGATAAATCTATCACCCCATTTACAAGCTGGTGCTAACAGTCCATAGCACCAGTTTACCCGTGATAGGAGACGCAAAAAACATCACCAAAGATGACACCGGAACCTATCGCTAATGAGATGCAGAGGAGGCGTACTTGTGCAAAAAATCGCAACAACACCACTCTGCAACATTCTCAAAGACCAGCCAGATCGGCAATTAGAACTCAAAACAGGCGATAAGGCACATTAGCAGCAGGAAATTAACACCCGCTCTGACCTGGTGTAAAATCGGACGACAGCTGGCACCAGAAAAGGGAGTCCAACCCAGAGCCACACCTGAAGGGCAATAGATGCCATGGAGCTACTGATCATGCAGCTTGGAGCCCCAACAGGCCCAAAACATCCACCACCACCCCCCCAGGCCGGCTTCCCCTGAGCCTGCGCAGGAACAGCTGGAGACCAAGCAAGGCTTCTACTCCATAGCTGGCTTCCCGCATGTGTTGGGGGCAATCAACTGCACACATGTCCTACTTATGCTCCCTGTAGACACTGCACAGAATTACCGCAACAGAAAGCACACGCATCCCATTAATGTGCAGGCAATAGTGGACCACTGCGGACTCTTCACCAACGTCGTCGCCAACTACCCATGCAGTGTGCATGATTCCTACATCTTCCGACAGCCCATAATCAACCAGCGCTTCCAGGATGGCACCTATGGGAATGCACTGCTTGTTGGTAAATACCAAATGAACACACCACATGCCTTAAAAAACACAATCATGCAATCCACAACTCTGGGAATGCACATGTCACAAAGTCACATACAACCTGCCAAACAACATGCCCACACACCAGATACGACAGCACAACCCACTGTGGGAACCTGGCCTAGCCATACACATGAGTCATCAACGTCATGGCACCTCAGCTATACAATAGCAGACTGTGGGAAGAGGAGGGAACCAGGCTTGTGCGATGGAGGCGATGTGACCGATGAATGAGACTGCACACTATGCCAAGTGTGGCGTGGATGTGTTGGACAGACTGCAGTATACAAATTGCCACCCGGGTTCGTAAGACGATGTCCAACCTCTAACATTTTTATCCTTGTGTGCATACCTTGCCAAACCAATCGCTGAATTGTTAATGATGCATTATTATATACTATCCAATCTATTTTTATATGGTTTTATTATCATTGTTGTACAATTGTAATTTTATTGTGCTTTTATGGATTTTTGGAATCCGAATAAAGTTATTTTGAACTTGAACTTGGACTGCAGTATGTAGACCACAGACATTTCCATGTTGACACACACTGCTGATGTTTGGAGTGTAATAGACAGTGGACACAACCATGTTACCCCAACCAGTGGGGGGTATCAAGGAAATGTAGCGTGTTGCGTCCTCTCCTGTAAGCGTGTGCGGAGTGGGCTGGCCCGGCGTACACCAGGTCAGCGCAGGGGTTGGAATAAAAAGCACGTAGCCCTGGGCATGGGCCTCTTCCGGAATGCCCAAAATCCCTGCCAGGGCGGTGCCTCTCACCCCACCACGAGGCCTATGCTGGAAGCGGTGTTACCTGGGATTCCTGCTGCACCCCGGGCTGCTGGTCCCTGAAGCCGTCATGGCCGCCCCTGCGCATTCAGGCATTACTGCTCACCTGCCAACAGATGCCCCGTCCATCACCACCCCCTTTTGTACCGCTTTTGGCCGCCATAAGTGTGGCAGGGTATGCTCAGACGTGAGTCCCTTGCTCACTTTGCCACTGGATTCAAGCAAGCCGGGCTGAAGACGGCTGGAATGCCAGAAACCGGTCCTCGGAAGCTTGTTTCCGGTCCAGGGAAGACATGGCCTGGCAGTTCGGGCTGGACTGTTCCCATGAGGCACAGGGTCAGACTGATTTGCATATAGCCATGTCTGAACTGGGGTGGCAGAGTGGGCTAAAGAACGGTGATGGATTAAACCCAGATCTTTTGACTGGGTGTGAGTGTTTGATTGATTCAGATGCTCCGTCCATCACCACCCCCTTTTGTACCACCTGCCAACACTGGCATGTGTCAAAAAGGGTCCACCAAGTGCCGCTTCAAGCTCTAAGCCCGAGGGCCCCAACCTTGGCAGCCTCCTTGGACCATCACAGCTTCCAAAACACAGGCCCGCGGAACTCCTTTCTCGTTGACGTACTCCACCGGCATACATAGCGGTCAAGTAGGTTACACATTTTAAACTGAGTCTTGATTACACCATGGCAGAGTACATTATTTAAGGCTGAGTTTATGTCACTATACTCCCTTCGATGTGGTGCCACCAAGTCTGTGCAGATGACTCCCACCAAACGTGTCTGTGGGCCCTTGCTGACTGCAACCTTCGGCCTACACTGCGGCCAGCTAGGTCGTACTTTTGGAACTGAGTCTTGATTTTTTCATGACAGTGTTCGTGTCACAGTATGCAAGGAGAGGAGTAAGAGGAAAATGCGCTTCAGTCCGGAGGAGAAAAGGCTGACCTTTAAGGAGGTGATGGGTCACTACCAACAACTGCACTGGTGCCACTGACTCTGTGCAGCACATGCTTGCTACATGTGGCTGTGGGCCCCTGCTGACTGCTGACTCCAGCACACACTGCGATGGAGTAGGTCACACAATTGAAACTGAGTCCTGCTCTCTTCTGGCAGAGTTCATGTCATTGTGCAGGCCTCATCGCAGACTGCATCCCCTCCAGCTCTGGTGCCACTAAGTATGTGCCCTGAAATTCATGGGCAATCTCTGTTTGAACGTCGGTGGCTTCTGAGCCCATGGGCTGGAGGTTGTCTTCATCTACATGTAGCCGATACTGACAAGGTGTAAAAGTGGAGTCTGTAGCATTCGACTCCGCCATTTGCCTGTTTCTGCTTGCTTATGCCCTCTGCATCATGCCCTTGAAGGATACTTTCCACTGTCCACTGCAACCCTCCCCGACATTACCCTCGGACATCGACGAGTACATGCTCAGCTTGCGTGGCCCTACTTCAGTGCATCGCAAGTCACCGTCCCCCGGGGGTGTGCCTGTGCTGGCCACTGTGCATCTGGGGCCACAATCTCTGTGCTGCTCAAGTAAGGGACCCTTGCTCGTACCTTGTACTGCTGATTGTCTGCTCACTATTGTGGTTTTTGCCAGCACCAACCAACCCCTGAGTGGTGACTTACACTACCCAACACCCATCCAGCACAGGTGTCACTGGAGATGTGACCCTGGCAATAAAAGGGGCCGGGTGCACATGCCCGTAGCCAGTCCCACAAACTCACTCAGTGTGTCCGTGTGGTCATTATGTATGCATGAGGGACCAGGGACATTCCACATTATATTGTGCTGTGTACAGCGTGCGCAACCATGTTACCGCAGGCAGCAGTGTAGACCTGGGGCATGTAACCGGGTCGTACCTCCATGTGAACTTAAGCGGGGTGGACAGGCTTAGGGGTGTGGCTCCTCCACACATGGATCTGGGTGTGGTTCAGTGTAGGCCTTGCCAAGGATGTGGCTGATGTGTGTGTCTCTGTTGCAGTGTCTGCGCCACCTATCACGCAATCAACAATGTTGCTATGTGGCATGCCCCTGGTGTGCATGCTAGGCCAAAGAAGTACATGGGGGAGGGCATGCTATATCGGGGTCAGGGATCACACATGCCAACTGTTGTGTGTGTCGCTATTAGCGCAGCATGAGCCAAAGATGTACCCTCAACAGCATTCAGCCAGGCAGGTGCTCTACATCTGTGTCAGCCCTGTACTTGCAATGGGCCTACACACACTTGGCCGGCCACATTCTGCACAGCATCATCACTGTGTCATAGTCAGGCTTGTGACATGCGCAGACAGGCATGACAATGGTGTGCCGTAGGGGTTCATGTGATGCAATCGGTCTGCGCACACTAGTGAATGTGCTCGAGGGGAGGTGCAGCAGTGAGGCAACGTAATACACAGTGATGCTGCTCATTTGCAACACGCAGTACATGTCATACAGGAATCACTCTTTCACACATATGAACCAATGAACCAGTGAGCCTGCCAACACAACATGGAGTACGTAGTCTTGACTCATGTCTCTCTGCACTGTCACAGGTGACCAAGGATGTAAACTCTGCGCTTGGATGATGACACCCCTCCGAGCCCCCAACACACAGGCCCAGAGGCAGTACCATTTGGCCCACAAACGCACCAGGGGCATCGTGGAGCTTACATTTGGCATGTTGAAGTCACGTTTCAGGTGCCTGGACGTCACAGGTGGAAGGCTCCTGTACAGCCCAGACCTCGTGTGTAAGATGATCATTGCATGTTGTGTGTTGCACAACATATGTGTACAGAGCAAAGCCCCATGGATACGAGTGCCAGATGCACCGGACGATGGTGATGAAGATGAGGCAGGTGGTCCACACCTCACTGCAGCCGCAGAAAGAATAGCACGTAGGGACAGCATCATTGACAATTTCTTCTCTGGTTGACGTCACATTGTGAGGGTCCTTAGCAGTAATGGGACAGGACGATGACTGACCACAGGCACAGAATGTGCTAAAAAATGCATTCCAATTCACATTCCCTGGGTGCATGTCACTCATCTGTACAGGCACTTCACTCAGACAAGTGTGGGTGCGGGGAAACATCACTTACAACGCAACTTTTACAACGACATACCATTACAATGGAACTTTTACAACGCAAAAACTTTTACAACGCATGTATTTACAACGCATTTTTTTACAACGCAGGTACCTTTACAACGCATACCATTACAACGTAAGTATTGGTAAGTATATAATTATATTTTAAATGTGATATGTTTGGGGTAAAGGGGTATTTTTAGGGTTCAGGGTCAGTTTTTAGTTTTTGGGTAAAGGGGTATTTTTAGGGTTCAGGGTCAGTTTTTAGTTTTTGGGTAAAGGGGTATTTTTAGGGTTCAGGGTCAGTTTTTAGTTTTTGGGTAAAGGGGTATTTTTGGGGTTCAGGGTCAGTTTTTAGTTTTTGGGTAAAGGGGTATTTTTAGGGTTCAGGGTCAGTTTTTAGTTTTTTGGGTAAAGGGGTATTTTTAGGGTTCAGGGTCAGTTTTTAGTTTTTGGGTAAAGGGGTATTTTTGGGGTTCAGGGTCAGTTTTTAGTTTTTGGGTAAAGGGGTATTTTTAGGGTTCAGGGTCAGTTTTTAGTTTTTGGGTAAAGGGGTATTTTTGGGGTTCAGGGTCAGTTTTTAGTTTTTGGGTAAAGGGGTATTTTTAGGGTTCAGGGTCAGTTTTTAGTTTTTTGGGTAAAGGGGTATTTTTAGGGTTCAGGGTCAGTTTTTAGTTTTTGGGTAAAGGGGTATTTTTGGGGTTCAGGGTCAGTTTTTAGTTTTTGGGTAAAGGGGTATTTTTGGGGTTCAGGGTCAGTTTTTAGTTTTTGGGTAAAGGGGTATTTTTGGGGTTCAGGGTCAGTTTTTAGTTTTTGGGTAAAGGGGTATTTTTGGGGTTCAGGGTCAGTTTTGGGTTTTTGGGTAAAGGGGTATTTATGGGGTTCAGGGTCAGTTTTGGGGTACAGGGTAAAAATAAATTAAAATTAATTTTAAATTAAATTAATTAAATGAAATTAAATTAAATGAAATTACATTAAATTATATTTTTTTTCAATTAATTTACGATTATAAAATTAATATATATTTACCAATACTTACGTTGTAATGGTATGCGTTGTAAAGGTACCTGCGTTGTAAAAAAATGCGTTGTAAAAGTTTTTGCGTTGTAAAAGTTCCGTTGTAATGGTAGGTCGTTGTAAATGTATGCGTTGTACTGACACCAATCCGTGGGTGCGACATGTGCTGACAATTTAGGAATTTGTTAATGGATGGTGGGTGTGTAACCTCTGTGCAGTGAGGCTGTTTAGGATGTCACGTATTCGAACTGCCAGTTCTGTGTGTCACAGCTGTAACGGTGTCCCACTATTCGGCGTTTCACATGTGTCCTAGTTCATTCCATTTTGGCTGTCATTTGTGGCCTACAAGTGATAACAGGGATTCTCTGGGCTCTGATATGTGCCGCCATGATGCAGGGATGCACCCTGTGACTCAAGTCCCATGACATGGGCGCCATGTACGTAAGGGGGAGTCACTGCCCCTATATTGGTCCATGCTTTAATTATTGTTTGATTATGGACATGGCACGTCGGTGTGCAGGAGGTGTTGATTGTCCCTCTGCAATGTGAAGAGGAGATGCGGTTTCACAGTGTGTTTCATGTTTGTTTCTGCATTGGTGCAGGTTACATACTGAATGCATGTCAATGTACATTGTGGCTGTTTGTGGGGAAATGCTTATCTGATTTGGACAATGGTCATTTGTTCTGCGACACAGCTTTGGGGTCGTTCTTGTACGTTGCCATCTCACCATTTATTTACTCTGCTTTTATGGAGCATGTTCCTGCCAGACACATGGGATTTGCAGGTCTGTCACTGGTTTTTGCTGCTTTTTGTATCGCAATTGGCCTCATCGCACGGAGTTCGTGTTTTGCATTTTTGCGGCATGGCGTGGATTTTAATGCTGTCCATTGATGTGTAATCTGGAGACTATCGCATGGTGTTGTGAAAACTTGGTTACCATGGCATAACTATCCCGCGAAAGACTGTAATGTTGAAGGTTGTGTTAAGTTACTTTTGCGATTGTTATCACACGTTCTTGAGAATATCCCCCAGAGTCTTTAGTGGGGACTCTAGACTCGGAGACAAGTAATACTGGGGTTTAAGGATGTGAGATCCTTCTTAATTTCGTACTGTTTTGGGCACGTATTCTAAGAAAATTAACATAGGTCAGTGGCCCTAATGAGGCATCTGACTCACGGACCAGACTACCCAAGTTTGTCACTTTTGTGCCACTCCACCAGTCCCTCTTTGCCCTTGTGTCCCAAGCTAAATGCCCAGTGGTCCGGCTTTGCCAGTGAGCAGCTGCTTCTCAATTCCTCTTTAGCATGAATGTGTTATTATGCATCTTGAGAGATGGGGATGGTTATGTATAACCCATATTGAGGAAACAAATATGATAAAAGGCAGGGGAAAGAGAGGACAGAAGGAATAGTATACCTTCCTATTCCTGTGCTATGATATACAAAGTCTTAATTGTTCTGGTTCAATAAATATTTAGAAACATCCATGCCAATTGATCTTAACAGAAGAGCCAGCCATAATCATTTCTGGAATAGAGAAGGCCCTTTCAGAATCAGCGCGTGCCTTTCTATATAGAAATTTCCCAAGCCAAATCCGGGCAGACCGAAAATGAGTAACCACCTTTAGGGGTGATGTTTCTCTTTTTTCTGGCTACCTTCAGTACTTGTTCTTGATGGAGATAATGATGAAAGAAGACAATAATTGTGTATGGTCTGACACCAGCTTTTGGAGAAATTGATGGTGATGAAGCCCAAAAACTAAAATTCTTTATAAATGATGACACAATCCACTATCATACTTACCAATCAATACCAGGCCCATAAACATAGAGAGTGAGGTGAATGGATCATTATGTTATTTATGACTTTAGGCAATAAACTATCTACAATAAACAAGACCAGCTTGTCATTTTGAAAAGTTTATTTTTTAAATTCATAATTGAAAAAATCTTTATTAACTCTCTTTATTAAAATCAAGCATTTAGTTTTATTAATTCAAATCACATAATCATTGGCACAATGTAAGCTGTCAAGTTAGAATTGATCAAAATGATGAATTTAAGAAATCATAACTTTTTCTATAAGTTAATTTTCTAACCTGAAAGAGAAACAAATAATAAACAGTAGAATGCTTACAATCCCAAGGCAATCCGACAGCGCTTCGCCCCTCTGGAAAAGACAGTCCCAAACCCCTCAAGAGAGCCAATTTTATATCATTTTTCGCTCTCAAAACTAACTAAATGTAATAATTTAGAAAAGTTCAGCACTATGATTGGATGGTGGCTGTCAGGCCACCTCAGCTACCAGTCCAGAGAATATGCGCGTCACTATGCCATTGTCCATAGAGTGACATCAGCTTCCGAAGTATTGCAACAAAAAGTTGCCAATCTACTTCCACCGAAAGCTCGGCAGATTCATGCCTGTCACTTCCTCGGCCTTGAATAAGAACATTCAGAGCAGTCCATGGAAATAAACTTCTTTGTTAGAGTCTCTCTTTTTTTCAAAAAGTCAGAGCCTTGAGAAGTAAGTTCAATAAACTCTTGCATGGAAGATTTCCAACGTGTAGCTTGGCTCCAGCTTCTGCTCAGTTCAGGCCGACCAACTTTTCTCCAAAGCAAAGACTAGGCCTCAGCTCACTCTTGAGCTATTATTTAAACAAACACAAAAAGAGTGATTAATTCAAGTAAAGCAAACCCTTCTGTACCACCCAGTCCCTTATTAATCATTAATTAACCCACTAATTAAAAACATTTAGCAAAAGCAAACATTTAAAGCAGCACATAAAATATCCACCATTCTTCATGTAATCCAGCTTTATGTTTCTGAAAGAATAAAAAGATAATTAAATGATACACAGACAGACAAACACAACATAAGACTTACATGTAAGCACATAAAATAAGCACATACCATGAATGATCAGCTTCATATTAATGGTGACAAAGACAATAGGACAGACATAACAAACAGGACAATATTAATAATGTGTTACAAAAACAGACTTGCAAATGCAACAAGAGCACATGTAATTAGTTTCCCGCGTGTATATGTGTGGTGCAAACTTAATCTAGGTTGTGTTAATTAAACAAATCATGCAACAGTTCATTAATTACTTTAGTTAATGTTATGGGGAATTGAATCCACAAGCCAGAATAAAATATTTTCTGCAGCCCGTTTCATCAACTCCCTCATCTGGTGATTTTAAAATCACCAAACAACACACAAAAATTTAGAATTTTTTTTTACCCATTTTAGAGACAACACACACTGAATTCTCTCGATATTAGTTTCCCTAAACCCCTGTTTCAGCTGTCTGATTATCTCTATCAAACTGAACTCTTTGCATTTCTTCTAATTCATATTCCTTTTCTTGTTCCTTTCTGAGTTTATAAATTCTTCTCTTTTCATTCTGATGCTTCCTCCTCTTGTGAATCAAACAACTAATTTTTAGCAGCATTATCATTATAATAATGACAATTACTGGATAGAGCACTTTGCCAATGATTGAACTGCCAAGTTCTGAAAACCAATCTTTAATAACCTCCATTCTCTTCCCAATTTTCTCAGAAAAGGTCTCCTCCTCCATGGGTTCTATTTCCTCATGGAAGTGCGTGATATTTTTACCGAGTAACTCTATATCCCGACTTTTGTCAGGTATATAAGTACAGCAATGTTGGACATGCAAGACCCCACAGACTCCACCCTCTTTTGCAAGCAGAATGTCTAAAGCAAGACGATTCTGCATAACCATACTTCTGGTAGCAACAAGTTCTGTGCTAACCAATTGGAAACCACTTGCAGTATCAGTTGACAACCTATCTACAATTGTAGACACTTTTCTAATTTTGATGGAATTCATTGTAATCCCCACCATAGGAATAACAGCACCAAAAATGTCTCCCAGGATTTCAGTGAAACTTTCTCTTTTGTACCTATTCTGATTCAAGTGTTCACCAAATTCAAAAGTACCCTTTTCATTTCTGTCAACATGAAATATTTTTGGAAAGACCAGGCCAAGATAACATGTCCCGTACCAGTGGTCCGGGAGGCTAAAATAAGCCTTATTGCCACAAATAAAATAAATTCCAGGGAAAATTGGATCCTTTCCACCTTTGAATCCCCATCCCCCTTCAATACGATAAGTATCTTCACATTGACTAGCACCTACAAAAAGGTTATCATACAGGGTATTATCTCTTCTAATGCAAAATTTACCACAACTGGTTCATCTATATTAATTGCTGCATTAGTATTAACACCATTTAACTTGGCATCTTCTAACTGCCAGTATTTGTATTTAGCATGTTTTAGTTTTTCATTTCTTTTGTAAACAGCCCTCCTCTCCTCAACCATGTTAAGGAAAGTCTTTTCTTCAGCTCTCATTTTGCATGTTAAATTATTTCTATAGGCGTATTCATAGTTTAGTTCATTAGTAACTAAAAAGAATTCCCTCATCTGCTTCGCAGACCTTACTTTGTTTAGGCTATTTACAATTTTGAGATTTGCAAAAACCTCATCAAAGTCTGAGTAATAATACTCCAGACGACCAGTTTGATAAAACAGGCTAGCAATCACACTACAAGTAATGCCATAAGTGAGAGATAACATATTATATGTCACCCCCTCAGAAACAGAGGCAGGTAATTTTATGCACACGTAGCAATCTTTGACATTCATTACTTTGACATATTCAGATAAAAGCCTTGAAAATGAATTAGTTGAAAAGTCACCAATAGATCTATCTTGATGAGACACTGGATCATGATTAATAACTCTACTGGACTTGCCAGCATGCTTCTCATGATTAGACTCTACTTTAATAGTTATATTAGTCTTAGATTTTTGCTTATTAACATCAAAAGGATAGACCACAGCTAAAATTAGCCAAAGTAAAATTAATAATATCACACAAATTGAAGTCATTTTACAGCACTTTTTAAAAATTGAACACCTAGAAGTATCTGATCTAGGCATTTCCAAAAACAAAAATTTTAAATAAGAATGTAAGTATAACTAACAAAATTATATCCCCCCTTTTAACATTTTTTTTTTTTTAAATGTTGACCCTAAACAGTTTTTCTTCGACCTTGTGTCACAAAATATGTCTTCTTTAGCTAAACAGAATTTCTTCGACCTAACGTCACCTAACAAATTTTCTTCAGCCTTATGCCAGGAAACAAAAAGTTACCTAACACATATTTTCTTCAGCCTTATGCCAGGAAATAGATCCTCAACTAATTTCTAACAATTTTAATCTTTGTCACTTTCTAAAAATTCCTGACCACTGCTTTCCACTTCAACAATAGGTGGAATAATAATATAGGTCCATTCTGGAGATTTATATTTTTGATTTGGCCTAATTACTCTTTTTGTCTTGCGAGTGATAACTTCTATTTTCTTGTTTTCGCCTTCAATTTTTTTTTCAAGTTCACTTCCTTGACTAGAAATCTCATTAACCTGTTCCTTTGATTTCTTCACTAGTTTGAATTTCAAATTATTTTCAGGCCAAATGTCTCCTTTTCTCAAGACTTTTTTCTTTGGCACACTTTCGTTACATTCAGTTTTCCAAGCTCTTTTTCTGTGTTTTCTTATTTCAGAATCTTCATCACTTTCAGTGTCTGTATCAGAGACATCAAATCTGTACCTAGGAACTTCTTTACTCGGCAACTTCACTCCGTTTGAAACAATACCTTTACTGGTACTTGGCAATTCTTCTTCTTCAGGAATCACCTTCAGCTTCCCAGTTTCAAGCTTTTTGTTTACAGAGCTACTTCTTCTTTGCCTTTCAATGGTATCGCTCAGATTTTCGTCTCGCTCAGAATTTTCTGCTTCTTCTGAATCTCTCTTTTCTCTCAGAGACTCTTCTTCAAGCAAATCATCATCATCAACACCTCGATTTCCAGTTTTCAGATCTTCTTTATTCAAGTTCTGACTTCCATCTAGATTCTCTTGATGTTGATTTTCTTGTTGATCATCAGAATCAGAATCAGAATCAGGATCTTCTGGGTCTCTTTCTGAATCTGAATCAGCTGTTATATCACTTTCTTCATCAGAATTTTCAGGAGGTGACACACGAATTGTATGGCTTGGATGAATCCACCTTTTCAGTCCTCTGCACTTTATTGCATTTGTTGTTATTAGGATTACTTGACGTGGCTTCTGCCACCTCAGTGATAAACAGTTCCTTCTTCGGTGAACCTTTGTTCTCACCCAACCACGAGGTTGCAAATCATGAGCTTGTACTTTTTCTTTTGAAATAATGTCAGTTCCCACCTGATGAAATACAGAATGCACTACATCAGATAGATTTCGGCAGTATTCAAAAATTGCACTATCATTAATACTCATTAATTTGCCAACTGGAACAAATGCTTGTCTCATCACTCTGCCCATCACAATATCGTGTGGACTAAGACCTGTCTTTTTATCTGGGATGCTTCTCATTGACATTAGAACAAGTGGAAGTGCATCTGTCCACTTCACTCCTGTAGCATCACACATTTTTGCGATCCTATTTTTGATAGTGCCATTTATTTGTTCAACGACACCTGATGCCTGTGGTCTGTAAGCACAATGCATTTTTTGTTCGATGTCTAAAGCTTTACAAATCCTTTTCATCAAACTGTTCTCAAAATGAGTTCCACAATCATTTTCAATGGTAACCGGAAATCCATACCTAGGTATGATTTCCCTTAGAAGTAACTTTGCTACAGTAACAGCATTAGCATGACGAGTTGGGAAAGCTTCCACCCATCTTGAAAACAAACAAACAAATACCAAAATATAATGTAGACCATTATACCTTGGCATTTCAACAAAATCCATCTGCAATCTGGTAAAAGGACCACCCTCCCGTCCTATGATTCCCATGCTTACAACAACCTTTTTGTTGGCATTCATCTGTTGGCAGGTCACACATCTCTGACAAAGTGACTCTGCAATTGTTCTGAATTTTAAATTATACCATGTTTGTCTGAACAATCTAATCATGGACCCTTTACCTACATGTCCTTGACCATGACACAATCGTGCCATATCAGCAATCATGCTATCTGGCATTACAACTCTTCCATCCTTGTGTACCCAGATCCCGTCTTCCTCTCTTGGTCTGCAATCACCTTTTAGCCATGTGTCTTTCTCTTCCTCACTTGCCTCATCCTGTAAATCTTTTACTTCCTGCCATGTCTCAACTACAGAAATTAGCATGAGAGAATTCATTGTGTGACTTTCATCTTTTTCCCGATTGATTGCGTAATTGTTTCTGGCACAATATTTTGCCATCTCATCTGCAAAAGCATTTCCTTTGGTAATGTAATCATCACCTTTTTTATGAGCTGAACACTTCACTACTGCTATTTGTTCTGGTAACTGAATGCCATCAATCAATCTTTTAATCAATTTTGCATTTCTAATTGGTGTTCCTGCAGAAGGTAAATAACCTCTATTGGACCAGAGTTGTCCATAATCATGAACAACACCATAACCATACTGACTATCAGTCACTATGGTTACTCTTTTGCCAAGTGCTTTTTCACAGGCTCAAATTAAACCAATTAATTCCGCAATTTGAGCAGAACGAATTCCATCCAAAGGTGAACCTTCAACAACATCTGAAACTGTACACACTGAGTATGCTGCTCTCAGAATCCCTTCATCATTTCTCAAACAAGATCCGTCAACAAAATATATTATATCTGATTCAGGTAATGGGACATCTTTTATGTCCTGTCTTGGTTTTGTGCAGTAATCTACAACATCCAGGCATTCATGATCAATGTCATCCTCATTACTTACCTCAGTAATAACTCCATCAGGTAATAATGTGGAAGGGTTCAAGTTCACACACCTAACAACTGATACGTTGTCTGAACCCAAAATTGTTTTCTCATATTTTGTCAGTCTGCTGCTTGTTAAATGTTGAGTTCTACTTCTGGTAAGGAGAATTTCAACTGAATGAGGTACATATACCTTTACAGGAAAACCCATAATGATACCCTCACTTTGCTCAAGACTTACACTTGTTGCGGCCACTGCTTTTAAGCAACCTGGCAAAGCTTTTGCAACAGGATCCAAAACAGCTGAAAAGTATGCAATTGGTTTTCTCAAGTTTCCATGCCTCTGAATAAGGACTGACAATGCACAACCTTCTCTTTCACTGCAGTAGAGTTCAAATTCCTTCTCATAATCTGGCATACCCAGAGCAGGAGCTTCACATAAGCTCTTTTTTAACTGCTCAAAAGCTTCCAGCTCAATTTCTGACAATTTTATTGGATCTTTTACATCTGCCTTTGTTAATCTCTGAAGTGGTTTTGCACTGACTGAAAACCCACTAATCCATTGTCAACAGTAACCAACCATTCCTAGAAACATTCTCACCTGTCTCTGTGTTGTCGGTGGTTGTATTGCTCGAATCATTTTAATTCTTTCAACTGTCACCTTTCTGGTTCCTTTTGCAATTCTGTGACCAAGATATTTCACTTCTTGTTTACAAAACTGCAATTTTGCTGGTGAGACTTTATGTCCCTCATCTGCCAAACGATTTAACAGGGTAATGGTATCAGTAACACAATGTTCTCGTGTTTTGGCTGCCACAAGCAAATCGTCAATGTACTGTACCAATGTGGAATTACCAGGCAACACTAGATCTTCCAGGGATTTCTTTAATAATTGATTAAAGATAGATGGACTCTCAGTATACCCTTGAGGGATACGACACCATGCTAGGATCCTATTTTGGAACCTGAAAGCAAAATTTTTCTGGCTATCTGGATGTAATGGAACTGTAAAGAAGGCATTACACAGGTCAAGGACCGTGTACCATTCTGCATCATGTGGAATCTGGTAAAGAATTACTGCAGGATTTGGAACAATGGGACAGCAGGGAACAACTATCTGATTAATTTTTCTTAAATCTTGAACAATTCTGTATGTTCCATTCGGCTTTTTAATACCCATAATTGGTGAATTGCATGGACTGCTTTCAATTTCTTTTAACACTCCTTGACTTATGAATTTTTCAATCACAGGAATGACACCTTCAATTGTCTCTGCCTTCATTTTATATTGAGGAACATTTGGAAAATCAACTCCCTGTTTAACAGTGATTTTTACTGAATCAATATTTTTCATAAGACCCATATCATTTCCTGTTAGGTCCCAAATTGCTGGATTAACTGGCTCTTTGAGCTCTTCTGGCAAATCATTTTTATCAAATACAGGAAATATTGGTGTTTTTTCTTCTTCCACCATCATCATAGTCCATTTATAAAGCCCATCTTCTTCTGCTGTTTGCATTTCAATACCTTCTGGTGAGCAATATATTCTGCAATTCATTTTGCATAATATATCACGACCCAACAGATTCACAGGACTGCTGTCACAAACTAGAAATCTGTGTTTATCTTTGTAATTGCCTATCTCCACTTTTACTGGATCTGTCAAACTTGTTTTAATTTGCTGATTAGCTACACCTACAACTTGAATTGTTTCACCCGAGAGAGGAAGGTTTTCTATTTCTGCTGATCTAACAGTAGAACGGGTAGCACCTGTGTCCACAAGGAAAGTGATATCTTTATCATTTACTTTACCATTAACAAATGGACCAGACTGATCTACCTCAAGAGTGGGTCCAAGCACACACTCTTCCTCCTCTCTCAGGCACCATCATGAGTAATCCTCTGATGAATCACTCACCTCTTTGTCGCTTAACCAAAATTGAGAAGCATTTGTCATGTAGACTTTTGACACATTTTTAACCGAATTATTTCCACAGAAACCTGTTTCAGGAGAAAATCTCTGTGTGTTAGCACTACCAGGGAATGGTGCTTGAGGTAACTGACTCTGTTGAATTTGATTCTGCTGTACCTGATTTTGTTGTTGAAACTGGCTTTGCTGTGTCTGGTTCACTATCTGTTGCTGTAGCTGTCGCTGCTGACTTAACTCATTCAGTTGCTGTTGTAGCTGTTGCTGTTGCTGCGGACTTAACTCACACTGCACCTGTGGATTCAATGAATTATTTTTAAAATTTCTGGATGGGTTTTTACACTCTCGCTTCCAGTGTCCAATTACGCCGCAATTAAAACATGGGAGCTTTAGTTTTAGCTCTTCAACATTTACATTACATTTTGGCTTAGAATGATTAGAATTACCCCTAAACTTTCCCTGTTGCATAGAGCCTAACTGTTGTTGTTGTTGCTGCTCAGCTACCTTTACCTGTGCCCACATTGCCTTCTCTTTAAGACTCTTCTGCCTTGCATCTATCTCATCACTGCAATATTTTGCCTTTCTCAAGATGTCATCAACTGATAATGATTGCCAACAAACAATTCCATTTCTAATCATGTCACCAATTTCAGGTCTCAGGCCATATACAAATCTGTATATAAAGTGGCTCATGTCTTTTTCACTTAATTTTTCATAGCCACTGTACTGTTTAAAGACTAACAGTAACCTTCCATAAAATTAATGAACTGATTCTTTTGGTTCCTGATTTGTTCTGTCTATTTTAACCCAGTCCACTTCTTTTGGGGGAATTTTCTCTTTCAGCCAATAAATAACTTTCTTATAAAGATCCATGACATCTTTTGATGGGGCACCTGTAATTTTATCTCGGGCAGGTTCTTCTTTTGGCCAATCTATAGAAATTTTGCATTCTGTCCAAAGATCTGATGGAGCAACAATGTCAAAGAATCCATCCAGATCAATCCACAGAACCTTTGACACCCTTATGAATCTGTCTACCTGACGGTACCACTCCACTGGTTTCTCCCTTAAACGTGGAAAATCATTGGTAAACAGGAGAATATCCTGTCTGGACCAAGGAACATGCACATACCATCCTCCAGCTATTTCTCTCATTGGAAATTCAGAAATTTCATCATTTCTTAGTCTTTTATCTTGTTCTTTCTTTGACCATTTTATTCTCCATTTACCTAACTCACCTAATTTTCTGAGAAAACTTATTAATTCTCTTATGTGAGTTATTCTTCCAGCAGCATTTAAATTATCAATGTCCCTCTCAGAGAAATCCACCCTGTAATGTTTCTGTAAATGTTTTTGTTTGCTCAAATCAATTTCTAACTCAGCAGCCATTTCTTCCAGTTGTTCATACCTGTTTTTAGTTTTCCACTGAATACTGTTGCAAATAAACAACAATTCATCATCCTGATACAACTTCAAATTATCAGTACCAATTGTGCCAATGATCAATTCCTCCGGGTCAGCTTTTAATTTAGCTACATCAAGCTTTTTATAATCAGGAGCTTCAGGGGACATTCCATTTTGAGATAATTCTGTTCTGAACTTTTCTGTCAGTCTGAATCTGCCACAGTTGGTGTTTGCGAACTTGATAAACTTCCATGCAGTGTTAAATTTGGCATCATAGATTTTTCTTTATGAATCTCTGAAAGTTCTGAATAAAATTTTTCAGCAACCTTTTGAATTTCAGCATTTAATGGAACTGTTAAGGCTGTTTGTCTATTATCTCCTTGGTCAAAAACTGGTACCACAGGACCAATAGTTACTGGTACTGTAACTGCTTCCATACCTTTTGTCAGCTGTTCAATTAAATCATGCTTTGCTTTACTGTAACTAGAAATTTCTTGCTCAGTTGGTAATCTTTCCTGATTTCTTACAGAATTATTTTCTTGATAAGCTACTCTGCTTCTTTTAGGTGTACTACAATTATTTACTGAGCCTACCCTTTCAGGTAATTTTAAAAATCTGGGAGAACCTTCCTCAACTTCTCTAGGTGGTGCACTTGGAGAAGCTTCTGTAGAGACTCTCGGGGTAGATTGAGAACCTGCTTGATAAGGTGGCGGTTTGGGTTTAGTGGCATAAATATCTTCTAAAACAGCATCATCTAATTCCTCATCAATTCCTCTTCCAGCTGTCTTTTGTTCTAAATCTCCATTAATCATTATTCTTATGGGATACAGACCATCATACATGTCTGCCTTTCTCCAGCGTCTCACTTTATCTTCATGTGTTTCTTTATTTACAACATATTTTGAATATTTAGATGCTGAACACTTGCTTTCACGTTCAAGTTCCATCATCTCAACCTCCCACTCAACTAGGGCTTCAAATTGTGTAGGTCTTGGCTTTGGCACAAGATCCATCATCTTTCCTCTCAGATTTTGTATAACTTTCATATTGAATGACCCATCTTCTGGCCAGGCTAGTACACCATCCTTTTTGGTATACTGCATCCATTTATCAAACCAAATTACAGTATGATAACCATATTCACCTTCCATATAGGCTGCAGGTGTTTTGTACTTATGAAGTAATTTACCACCACGTGTCTCAATTTTCTTGTCAGGTTTAAAATAATTTTTCACCTTTTGAAACCATGTAGGCTTTTTTTTTATAATCATCCCAATAACTCATGTTTATATTTTTAATGCTGTTTTATCAAAAGCTATAAATATTATAATTGTATTTGTAACTCTAAACAACTGTTTTTATCTAAAATTGTATTAATTAAATAATTAATGTCCTTATTTTAATCACCTTTGCTGTTATTATCTTAATCAGGGTATCTGTTGCTATATTATTTACTAATTAACAGTGGTAAAATATCAAAATAATTTTTAAATTTAAAAGAAATGAAGCTTTGGGCATTAATAGCGTGGGAAAACTAATTCTGGCAAACTGTAAACAATGTGTTTAAGTGTTTTAACCAATCAGCGTGTGGCTGCACAACACTCAGCCAATCAGAATGCCTACTGTCTCTCGAACAATCCGGTCGCGGCCTCTCTATGACACTGTAGTGTCATCAGCCAATCAGGACAGAGCTAGCCTCCAATCAAATCACAACACGTGACTGCACACGTCACAACTAACTCCTTCGTGACACTGACACTCGGGATGCACTGCAATGGCTCGCCTCACGGAGCCCTCACGAAGCCTCCTCAACCAATCAGCTGCTCTACCTACTGCAACAAGAATGGATGCACGACCCTACTATAAACGAGAGCGTGTCACTCTTTCACCACACGCGCTCGCTCCTCAAAAACCAAAGGAATTTACACAGCGCGGCCCCTTCATGTATATATTAAAGTCATTCAAGGCGAGTCAGGCCAAGAAAATACATTTACAGCGTAATACAGAAAAGGCCTCGCCGGAGCCTCGCCCAATGAGAGCTTCAGTCTCCACTGAGCTTTGCCCAATCAGAGCCCGGCTCACGAAGCCTCGCCCAATAGGAGCGCGGCTCTTTGATGACGCGACGCGTTAGCATCCAATGAGAGCGCGGCGGCTGACGTAGGCAGCCGCTGCAGCTGATAGCTCTCCTCTCGCTCCTAAGAACCCCCCTCCTTCACAGAAAACACTCGGGACACTGCTCGGCACACAGTTTAATAGCGTTTAAAACAATCAGCTATTCTAAGGGAACGCGAACAATAAAAAAAAAGCTCATATCTTTTTGTTCTAACACGCACAGTAATTAATAAAGAATCTGGGGATGGGCGCTACTGAACGAGCTCCCAAGACTACGTTTTTTATTTAATACAATGCAATCAAGCCAGTATTTGCTAAAATAGCGCAATCTTAAGAGAAAAGAATAGAATGAAAAATGCTTGATCGCACTTCGACCAATGGGAGCGCTTGCTCTGACACTCTAGGGATTTAAACCAATCAGAGCGCGGCAGGCTCCGACGTATGCAGCAGCTGCGGTTGCAGGCTCTCTCCCCACACGCTTTACTCCTAAAACAGCCCCTCCCTTCAGAATTTTCGATCGGGGCACTTTTCAATAGATTTAAACAGCGCACAATGCTTCTAAATGTATTTAAATGGCGTAAAACACTTTATAATACCCTAAAACAGCGTTTTCTTTACTATAAGGCTAAAAAAAACATTTCCAATCATTTTATATAAACGCAATTAATAACAACATTGAAACAAACCATTTGTCTGCTTCTCTAACAAAGAGATAGTTTTAAACATTCATTCAAGTATCCTTAGTGTGGAATAGACGACGCTATTCTCACAGAATAGTTTCAATTGCTAATAGAGTAATTCTTACCCTACCCTTCAGTTTTACAAACCATTCACATACTTTCAAACAAGAAAAACCCTGCTCATACACACATGAATTCTTGGCAGGACTTGAACCAACCACAGAAAACGTCAGGCATTGATAAGAAATAGACGACGCTACGCTATCTCTCACCCTTCTCTCAAGCTTGGATAAAACCTACTATTCTCTTCACAGAAAGCTTTATAACAGGCTCACCAGGTCCCTCTGCTTCATGCTACAATTTCATAGGCAATCCTCACTATTCATTTAACCATGCAATCTAAGGTCCCTAAACTTGTGTTGTACGCCCACAACACGTGACATATTCTATACCACAATTTTGAAACAGACAAATGCACTGTGTAACTCTTCTAGTCACACTACCTTGCCGGCAATTAACCAGGAATCTTTCACACTGCTGGAAAAATTCCTTAAGACTACATATAACACTCTGACATAACCAAAAACTTAACAGTTGTTAAACATCAATCCTATGTCTACACCAACATATATGTAACATGCATGTCAAAAACAACATATAACCGTCTGATGCTACCAAATTGATGAAGCCCAAAAACTAAAATTCTTTATAAATGATGACACAATCCACTATCATACTTACCAATCAATACCAGGCCCATAAACATAGAGAGTGAGGTGAATGGATCATTATGTTATTCATGACTTTAGGCAATAAACTATCTACAATAAACAAGACCAGCTTGTCATTTTGAAAAGTTTATTTTTAAAATTCATAATTGAAAAAATCTTTATTAACTCTCTTTATTAAAATCAAGCATTTAGTTTTATTAATTCAAATCACATAATCATTGGCACAATGTAAGCTGTCAAGTTAGAATTGATCAAAATGATGAATTTAAGAAATCATAACTTTTTCTCTAAGTTAATTTTCTAACCTGAAAGAGAAACAAATAATAAACAGTAGAATGCTTACAATCCCAAGGCAATCCGACAGGGCTTCGCCCCTCTGGAAAAGACAGGCCCAAACCCCTCAAGAGAGCCAATTTTATATCATTTTTCGCTCTCAAAACTAACTAAATGTAATATTTTAGAAAAGTTCAGCACTATGATTGGATGGTGGCTGTCAGGCCACCTCAGCTACCAGTCCAGAGAATATGCGCGTCACTATGCCATTGTCCATAGAGTGACATCAGCTTCCGAAGTATTGCAACAAAAAGTTGCCAATCTACTTCCACCGAAAGCTCGGCAGATTCATGCCTGTCACTTCCTCAGCCTTGAATAAGAACATTCAGAGCAGTCCATGGAAATAAACTTCTTTGTTAGAGTCTCTCTTTTTTTTTAAAAGTCAGAGCCACGAGAAGTAAGTTCAATAAACTCTTGCATGGAAGATTTCCAACGTGTAGCTTGGCTCCAGCTTCTGCTCAGTTCAGGCCGACCAACTTTTCTCCAAAGCAAAGACTAGTCCTCAGCTCACTCTTGAGCTATTATTTAAACAAACACAAAAAGAGTGATTAATTCAAGTAAAGCAAACCCTTCTGTACCACCCAGTCCCTTATTAATCATTAATTAACCCACTAATTAAAAACATTTAGCAAAAGCAAACATTTAAAGCAGCACATAAAATATCCACCATTCTTCATCTAATCCAGCTTTATGTTTCTGAAAGAATAAAAAGATAATTAAATGATACACAGACAGACAAACACAACATAAGACTTACATGTAAGCACATAAAATAAGCACATACCATGAATGATCAGCTGCATATTAATGGTGACAAAGACAATAGGACAGACATAACAAACAGGACAATATTAATAATGTGTTACAAAAACAGACTTGCAAATGCAACAAGAGCACATGTAATTAGTTTCCTGCGTGTATATGTGTGGTGCAAACTTAATCTAGGTTGTGTTAATTAAACAAATCATGCAACAGTTCATTAATTACTTTAGTTAATGTTATGGGGAATTGAATCCACAAGCCAGTATAAAATATTTTCTGCAGCCCGCTTCATCAATGGCATACAGTGATTTTTAAAAATTGTATTGGCATTTTTCTGGTCTTTAAACAGTGCTGATGTTGTGAAGGCATCACTGGTACGGCAAAACATTTACATGATAAGTTACAACAATGTGCTCTGTGTAGAAAATCTGCACCAATCATCCAATTGCTCTTTGTAAACTGCATTAACACAAACATATTTTTCCAACCTAAACACACGCTCACTTTATTCCACCTATTAGTAGTTGTCTACATTGCTTGTTGCCCACCCACTCCATACCAGGTGATTTTAAGCTGGTGGTGCCATTTTTAGAGTCTGCAACAAATCCCTTTTAATACTTTGCTGAGCCATGGAATGAGACTGGCCTTGACTCCCCTTTGGTGCCCTCTGGTATTCCTATAATCAGCAGGTGAGAAGGTTGCAACATGTTCTTCAGATTTTCACTCCTGTGACTTAAAGATTTTAACTAATTTTCATTCCTTTGGACATTTCCATGTGTTACTGATTGCAAGGCTGTCATTCATGTTGGTTTCTTGCAGTAAATCAATCATAGAAGACAGGCGGTCCTCTACAGTTGCAATTTAAGGAAAGATATTTACTTTTTGGAGGCCTGGCCTGCTTAACATTTCTTGATTGCTTTGATCTACTTTTGCATGGTTTTAACTATAGTTTTAGAAGAAGCTAATTATGCTTCTGCAGATGGAGGGTTATTTGTGTCTACTAATGCTTCATATTCCACTATAGTGGGTAATGGTGACTGTTTCTATTCCTTTACAATTATTCGTTTTATGATCACACAGTTAAAGGTATTTAAAAAGTGATAATACCTGCTAGTGATTGGCCAACCAGTCTTTTGTTGCAGAATTACCTTCCTTTTGACTACAGGTATACATTTCACACTACAGCTATACTCATACCAATGATGTTGTATGAGTTGAGTGTTTTGTCATTGTAGTAGTAGTGAATTTTATCACCAGCATTCTAGCCTTGAATATTCAAATATTTGCTCTATTAGGTCCTCTCAGACTAGGAACTTGTAAACAGATAGGATGGCTAGGATTGGTTGGATTAAGCAGGCTGGTTTAACTATCAAAATGTAATAGAGGTAGTAGTGGAAGACTTCTAGCATAAGGCTTGGGCTGTGTTTATTCTTCTTTTATGTCTTATTTTGCCCTTTGATTTTTTTTTATATTCTGAGGCCGCGACTCTTATGTAATCATTTGATCTTATGCAATTTCCTTCTGAAGAGCTTTCAATATGGATTTTCATTTGGTACATCCTTCATCATCCTCCCTGTTGCTGCATTTAATTGTCCAAGTATTGGTCAAACTTTTTGGCTCTAGGTCTGTAGAACCATTGCAAATTGCAAGGGTAATGATGATATCAAGGATGAGGCAGAGCCTGGCATTGATTGTATCAATGGTGATATCAGTAAAGCCCCTTTGAAGCTCGTTTTCATGGTATGAAGGAAAAAAGTCATCAGGTCGAGCCAGTTCAGATTTGCCAGCAGCAAAGACTGATGGATGAGTCAGGGTTGATTTAACCTCTAATTTAGAAGAGGATACGGAGAACTGCTCTGCTTTATCAATATGTGATGGTGTAGCTGATGCATGAGCCACTCAGTTGGCCATAGGATCTTATTGGAGGGGATTCTGCTCAAGTAGGGCTTGTAACTTGGGTCACCACGTCTTTTAACTGATCTTGCTCATTTTGGAGTGGAACTTGTAAGAAACTCGGGTAGCAGTTTTGAAGGATGTGAGTCCCGATGGTTTACTGGGAACCCAATACCCCAATGTAGCATTGACTCTCTCTGGGATTTGAAACAGAGCAATCCAAGGCCTACTCATTGGGTCTGGTGTGGCTAGTTATCTCAATTCACTGGCATGCAACAACACTACTCAATAAATTATTGCGTTTTCACTTTTAAAAAGTAAAAAGTAATTTTCCTGCACCCATACACATCAAACAAATAATCAAAATAAAAAACAATACATCTTGTAGTTGGATATTCATTTGATTACACCCTTATATAACGTTTCACCCCTAGTGGGTCCGGAACTGTAAATTCACAATACCTCACACCTGTACCAGACGTTACAGCGGGCTATAAAGGGGTGTCATTATATATAAGACAGACCTACTGGCTTTGTCCGGCTGACATCACTTTACTAAACCAGCAACATGTCATCATTCACTGTAATATTTTCATTTAAACAAATTAGGACCATAACTAGGTTCATACACATTCATTATAAGCGAAAACACTGCAGTGTTCATCATGAACATTATGCAATTTTTTTTTTAAATAAAGCAGTGCAATCCAAAGCAATTATAAAACATTAATCTGAGTCCTTCATTACTTGATTAAGGCTACGAAATGCAGCCATAAGATAAACTACTAGGGGTCCCAGCACTACAGAGCCCAAGAGCAAGAGCTCCAGCTCTGGTAGCACTTGCAATATTGGTTAATCTCTCTGAGGGTCATGACCATGATCCCAGGAGGCTTAGGGATATTTGTAACATGCTTTTCTGGGGGCTGCTGCACTCTTTGCAGCCCCCAAACATTCATCTTAGGATGCTGGTGGTGCCTCTGTTCCTCCTTGGGACACTACAAAGAAGTTGCATGTACTTTTCAGCCCCCTTGTGGGGAAATAGGGGGCACTCCTCACTGGAGCTCTTGAATATTTTCTGTGCATGAAAGCCACTCTGCTCTTTATTCTAGTGTGGACTGACTCTGTGCATCTTTACTTTATCCTGGGTGTCCCATACCCACCTTTTTGAATGCCACGTGTGGAGTCCCAAAGACCCTGCCCCGCAGTTGTCTACCCACGGGCGGAGCAGCATATCTGGTGCAGCGCAGGAAAGGGTGCCTTTGTGATCGTGCCCATGATGCCAGCTGTGGGTGGGAGCAGGTTCCAGTTTGCCTTTGGGCAGGAAACTTAAAGTAAGGTGCACCCACCCTGTATCACAGCACAGGAGGCGGGTGAGCACCCTGTATGCCCCGCTCTCCTATATGCTATTCTGTGTCCCTCAGGATGGGTCTCTGGACATTTGCACCTGCGTTGACGCTTCCCCATATCTTTGTTTCAGCCCTTGGTGGGGTAGATCAGTACAGGAAGCGGGCCCTATACACACCTCCTCCCCATAGGGGTACGTTTTATTATAAAAAATCCATGTTGTGCCAACTACTGGTCCCTGCCTTAAATTTGAGGAGTCTGGTGGAGTGTTGACACTCAGTTTCCTGGTTTTCTTTTAAGAAATGGCTTTTGAGCTGCATATCTAATGCCCGGTTGTGTCAGTTTTCCACATCTTAGGCTCGTCTTGCTAGTGAACCTGTCTACCTACCAGGAGCACTTTTAACAGGGCTCCTGGCCTAGAAAGAGGACCATTCTGTAGGGAGCTGAATATGCTTGTTCCTTCTCTGCTTGGCTCCTTGAACTCCCATCCAGCTTTTTCAACCAGCCAGCGAAACATTCTGCCTGCACGCCCCAGAGCTTCCTGGCTGTCTTGCAGAGCATCCAGGTCGCAGTGAAGTCCAGGCCATTCCCCAACTGGCCCTCAGGGGAATAAGGGAGCCAGAACAACTGGCCTTGGGGAGAGCCATCCTGGTCCTGTTAGTCAGCTGGTGACAAAGTCCTTTGTCAATGTTGCAGGGCATCAGATGACTTCTCCTTCCAGCTTGGCATCCTTTTCACTGTTATTGCCTCGTAGGTCCAGGATCCTCTCAACTTTCTCTCCCGTGAGCAGGGGATGGTAAGTTTTTAAGTGGAGCTGGAAAGTTCTAGACTCCAGGGATCCCTGGCCAATCCTAGAAAGCCATATCATTCCTCCACCCCTGTCCCAATCCTCCTGCACGGCATTCTGAAACAATCCATCATGGTGTGTTCATGTGTAACCAAACAGTGATACTTACCCTAGCTTCACCTCAGGGGTCTTATCTTAAAAGAGGAATATTGTCTGTACACACACTCCGTCTAAATATTGTGAATTTACCATGAGTGAGACTCAGGTAGTGTGACTCACCCTCTAACCAAAAAATCTCATGTGCTATAGATCTCGCCAATGCACAGGTCTGTATTTGGTCATCAGACATAGTGGAACTAAAGGTAGAGGAAATGGCTCCAGCTGCTGCTTTTAGGATCAACCCTGCAATCATTTTTCTACAAGCGGAATGCTCACAATGTTTTCAACGAATCCCCTCCCTCTTTATCAGGAGAGTTTTACAATGTTGGTGGCAGTGAATAGTTTCTGGGCTCTGTATCTTTCTGTGTTCCTTAACTAAACTCCACCAATTCACCCTTTTAAAGAATACTATCCCTGCTGTCCAAGCCTGCGGTAATGAAGTGCTCATTATGGGAGTGAAACCAGTATATTTTCCAATGTGGCCTAAAAGCACGAACCACAGCATGCCCCTTTGTAGGCTTCCGTTCGATTAATGTTTTGGGATTTGTCCTGGCTCCAGGATTTATATTAATTGCGTAAGCAGGTAAGTTATTGAATACACTCAGGGAGAGGCTCCCAGTGGCACCGTTTGCCACTGAACTGCTAGGAGCAACAGGACTGTGATAATCCCCAATAGCAGGAAAGGAATGGTAACACCAAGCAGACAGTTGTTTCAAAAATGGGAATGGTGGCGAGTTGGTCTATAGCTATATGCAGGGAGATCAAGCAGAGTAATGCCCTCCGGTTGTGTTGTTGGCCACTAGCTTCCTTAGTTTAGCTTCCTAAATTGTGTATTTTACTTTTAAATAAACATATTTACTACTACTCCTGCTCATATATTATGTAAATAGACATTATCATGACCAAAACTATGGGCCCAGATTTACTATTTTTTGATGCAATGAACTGCTCTGCGCACATGAGGCATATCTACTAAGATATGGTAAAAAAAATTCTGTCTCCCAACACTGGCTCACATTTGATTGTCATGTGCCAAAGTACACACCTTTGCACCATTGTATAATGGTATGGGCACTCTCTAAAGCATACATTTACTACTGGAAGGGGACTCTTTTGGTACAAAAACTATGCATTAGGTACTTTCCCACTTTGCATGTGTGCTGCAAAATGCCTCCTTACTTGTGCACCAAGGAGGTGCAAGGTTTTTGTACAAATCCCTGTCTTCCAATGTTTGTAGGTAGGGATTTGTGTCAAAACCCATGGGCGGATGCAGGGGAATGCCGATGTACCACCCATGGAAGGCCACTTCCACGCAAAGTATTGAACCTTGCATTCCTTGGGGATGCTTTCGAAAGCAAATACAGGTTTATGTTGGTTAGTAAATCCCACTCCAATACTTTGCTCTGGTTTTGCATCACAAAGGTGACACAAACCCAATTAAAGGCATTAGTAGATCTGGCCCACAGTTCTTAAATGTCTTCACTTAAAGGGATGTTGTATTTTAGATCCAAACCTAAAAAACTGGAATGCACAATTATGGTGCGTTCTCAACAATCACTCGAACAGAATGGTCTGCTCATGACCTTGCATATGACATCACAGATGTCATTACATATCAAATCAACAATAACGTCACAGATCACATTGAAATCACAAATGATCTCACTATTTTAAAAGTTGGTTCAAACATGAGGTGTTTCCCTCAACAAATATGTTTTTTGTCATGAAGGAAGTCTTCTGCAGCTAAACTTGCTAGTAAGACATATTTGCATGCACTTTGATTGTATTCTAAAGGTTGCTGTCTCACTTCCAGCATTCAGGTGTCCTCACAAGTGATACATACAGAAATAAGGCAGTATTTCCTCTGTGAGCAGACGCATATTCCAGAGCGGGATTGGTTGTCACATTGTTGTCACCAATTAGGTGGATGAGATCTATGATCTCACTGGTGATGTCATTGACTATGTCATTTTCATATATAACCTTGCTAAACATACCAGGGGCCATATTACAGAAGGTGTCCCGGGGGCGCAACGGGCGTTTCGAGTGCTTTGCACTCCCCCGGGGCACCTTGGTATTATAGAAGAGGGTGCAGATGCTTGTGCTTCCCCTTCTATAATGCCGATAGCACTGGTGCTTGCCTTCAGAGGGTGTTCCCTCATTTGCATTGGGGCGTGCCCTATGCAAATGAGAGAATTCCTTTGACTCTGCGCCCGTGCCTTATTACAGACGTGGGCGCAGTCAAAGAAGCCCTCAGGAGGCACACTGACAGTGCGCAATTTAAAAGGTGGCACACTGTCAGTGTTCCTCCTGTCAGCAGCCCTCTGCAGGGGTAAAGGGGGACCCATGGACCCCCCACCGACATCCCCTTGCAGGCGGGTGCAATCACTGACTGCCAGGCGCGGTTCGTCCATTGGGGCGTGGGGGCGTAGCCCCCCCCTGCCCGACGCCGCCCGCAGCTCCCTCATGACAATCATGTCAATGAATCAACATGACGTCAGACCGCCGGGCGGGCGTCATGTTGATTCATTGACATGATTGTACAGACGGCAACACAAGTACGCATGCGTGGGGACGGAGGGTGAATTTTTACCTGTGCCCATGCATGCGCACTTGTGTTTTGGCGGCGTTGCGCATGGCCATCAGGAGCCCTAATGGGCGTGCTGCGGGCGAGAGGGTACCTGTGCCCCTGGCGCCAGAATTGGCCAGGGGCTCTGTGAGCCTGTGACTTGTGCGGGACCCGCAGCAAGGTAAGAGTGTGTGTTTTTCGGTGTTCCAGTAAACTAGCTTGCACAAATGACTTGAGATAGTTCAGTGTGTTAAAGCATCTGCTGCAGAAATGTGTGCCTCTATTCCAGGTCACCCGTTTATTTCACGGCATGGGGTTTTGGAAATGTAAAAATTCTCAGAATTTCTTTTTTGATAGTTGCAACAACAGCCTTCAACAGATTTCATTTTATAAACATTTTCCAGAAAATGAGTTAACAACTGTCACCACAAATATAATGTACTCTTTGAACTAAGGTTATACAATTTCAAAATGTTAACAAACGGTAGAGGCGGAATAGCATGATATATGAGTTTATTATTGCAAGCATTTTGGTGTATGTTTGTATGTGAATTTGTATAGTACATACCTAGGGCTTACAGGATGGCAAATACATGGGCGGTAGAAGGTTTCCAGCATAAAAAGGTAGGGGTGATGTAATATGTAAACTGGCACATCCTTCAACATCGATCCTAAAGGCTTGTTAGAGTCCATAATTTATTTTTATATGGTCATAAAAATACATGAATGATGGATGGATGCAGGGTAGGTGCATTAATGATTGTTCGGTGGATGGGTGGGTGGATGGGTGCATGGATGGATGCATGCATGATGGGTGGATGCATGCATGATGGGTGGATGCATGATGGATGGATGGATGGATGCATGAATGATGTATGGATGGATGCATGGATGCATGCATGATGGGTGGATGTATGATGGATGGATGTGTGGATGGATGGATGGGTGGGGGCATGAATGAATGATGTATGGATGCAGGATGGGTGGGTGGATGGATGGGTGGATGCATGAATGATGTATGGATGGATGCATGCATGATGGGTGGATGTATGATGGATAGATGGGTGGATGGATGGATGGGTGGGTGCATGAATGAATGATGTATGGATGCAGGATGGTTGGGTGGATGGATGGGTGGATGCATGAATGATGTATGGATGGATGCATGCATGATGGGTGGATGCATGATGGATGGATGGGTGGATGCATGAATGAATGATGTATGGATGCAGGGTGGGTGGGTGGATGGATGGGCGGATGAATGAATGATGTATGGATGTATGGATGTATGGATGGATGCATGCATGATGGGTGGATGCATGATGGATGGATGGGTGGATGGGTGGGTGCATGAATGATGGATGGATGGGTGGATGGATGGGTGGATGCATGAATGATGTATGGATGCATGCATGCATGATGGGCGGATGCATGATGGATGGATCGGTGGTTGCATGAATGAATGATGTTTGCAGGGTGGGTGGGTGGATGGATGGGTGGATGCATGGATGCATGCTTGATTGGTGGATGCATGATGGATGGATGGGTGCATGAATGAATGATGTATGGATGCAGGATGGGTGGGTGGGTGTATGGGTGGATGTATGAATGATGTATGGATGCATGCATGCATGATGGGTGGATGCATGATGGATGGATGGGTAAATGCATGAATGAATGATGTATGGATGCAGGGTGGTGGGTGGATAGATGGGTGGATGCATGAATGATGTATGGATGGATGCAAGGTGGTTCGGGCTCGCTCGCTGCGCTCGATCGCTGCAGTGCAATATGCAAATTAGTTTACGCCTCACCACTTTCAAATGTCACCAGCCGCCCCTGCTGACTGCACCTGCCTGCAAGGGGATCTCTATCCCCTTTGAAAGGGCAGACGGGTGCCGCCTGCACTGTGAAAACACGGAGTGGCTGCTCGGTGTTTTCACATGAATGAACTGCCCTGGGGGCAGCGCGACTTCCCGGCTGCCCTGAAGGCAGCGCATAGATGATAATAGGGCGCCTTGGCATTGTTTGCACCCGGCGCACCTTTTGAAAGGTGCGCCGGGCACAAACAATGCCAATGAGTAATACGGCCCCTGATTATCTAGCATCTCTCCATACCACACCAAGTGGGTTGATGTCAGAATATTGCATGTAAAAATACAGTTTGACATACATATTGCGTCCTAAATATCACTTACAAAACTACAGTACCATCAGGTGAAGATTTTCTATTAATTACAATGTGGAGAGAGTTTTATGAATGATATTTAAATCACAATATTTATGTCCCACGATGTTTAACAATGCTATCCTCGCCAGGTTAACTATCACTACTTAAAATTGCAATATCCTTACGCTCCACAGCACACTACACTTCGCCAATAAAATGACCTATCATACAGCACACTAAACATTAAAGGCAAAAGCTGCACTACATCCACCATCACCACTCAGTAACACCTAGCACACGATCAGAATGCACCTCACCGTAGAACACTGCGCCTTATTATATACATGTTAATCCAATGACGCATGCCTCACTTCAAAACAAACTGACCTCAATGCATACCACAAAATACCATGTCTTACAATATACATGTCAATTCAATGAATAATGCCTCACATCAAAACACATTGAACTTACTACATACCATAACACACCATGCTTAACCACAAAACCATATACTTCCATACCCAACCATTGAATCGCCTATGAAATAGCCTACCAATGATGTAGAGTTACACCTTACGCGGCAACACAGCATTCCATTCATAAGAAACCTTCCTCAGCATGTGAGGAAGTAATAATTCAATAGATGATTACAAAGAGAGTACTGATGAAATGAAAGGAAACACCACAGTAGAAGACCATCCAATAGCTACAGCGATCTTTCAAGAATTTGTGTTGTTGTAGTTGTAGTTGCCATCTACAAGAAAGTCACCCAATGCAGCGCAGCCCCTGTGAAGCTGCGATGCGTTGCGAGACAGGGAGGAAGCAGGAGAGCGCCATAACTTCAGAGATATGTCTCTCTTCTCCCCTTTCCATTGCACCGGCACTGATTTCAGCAGCCATGCGCCATGCACACACCTTAGCGCTTTGCTCTAAGGTGTGTGCATGAGTCTAGCATAGGTTTTGTACAGGAAGGGTACACTTCATGTGCAGAATACTATGCCGAGACACGATGGAAAGCTTTTCCCACTTTGCATGCATGCTGCACAGTGCAGCATGCATGCGAAGTCGGAAAAGCACGGAGAAATGAAAGCATTTCTCCTGTTAGTGCCTCCTTTAAAGGGGTGTTAACTTTTGGTGCAAGACTATGTCAACAAATCTTTGTAAATATGGTTTTGCTTTAACCCTTTCCTTGCACCCGTTGGCCAACGGTCGTCGCGAGTGCTACCTTCGTACTGCTGTGCACGTCCGTCGGCCGACGCGGCCCCGCCCACCCCCTCGGCTCTAAGTAACGTAACTCAGTCCTTCGCGTTGCTTTGCGCTACTTTGCTGGTGTTTTCCAGCACAAAACAAGTCTTGTAAATCTCCCCCAAACACCCTTGAGTTTTCTGGTGACTTACAGGTACAGCAGAAACAAATCAGACCTCCTGTCCTATTGTCATTTGTACTCTTTTCGTGCCGTTTTGTGTGGTGTTTTCATGGCACTCTAAAATGTTGGTATCTACCCTGAATGACAATCTCATTGAGAGGGTTTTCTGAATATCTAAATTAACTAAAGCACAGATTACTACATCAGTTTGGTCCGTCGTATATAGGGAAGAATAATATTTTCTGACATAAATATGGTGACCTGGCTATTGTGTATAAAAATATTCTCCATTGGGTATAGCTTTCACTGAAAAATAACCAGTGGAGTGCTTATCTTGAAGCCCTATATTGGCCAAGACTGAATGAAATAGGAGATGTACTTAAAACTCGTGGCATAGCTCAGATGGGTTTTAGCTCCAGCTTTTCCACCTATGGTAATCAGTTCTCCAGGAGAAAGTGATTTTCAAGAAGCAGAAAAGCTAAGCAAAAAAATGGTGATTGGGAACTGACTGAAGGAATATTTTCAAGCATGTCCTCTTCAATAAGCTACATGAAAACAAGAACGAGTGCAGGTTTTCAGATATGTCAATGCATTTCCAGGGACTGTGACTACATTCTGTGAGGGCAATGTACTATTCGGTCTCACATTTCCATTTCAAATGTGTGCTCCTTTCCCGTCCAGGGCTCTGCTGTATGTCATTGTCACCGTTCGTGGGATTAAAATGACGCATTGGATATCGGCTCTTCCCTGCTGGTTTTCAGTGAGGCAGACATGTCTGCAAAACTGACGAAAAAGATTTGAGAAAAAGGCTCTGCTACAAAGGTGTATATTTTTGTCGGGTGTCTTTTCTTCTGAAAGAAACATCAGCATCTAAACATGAGAAGCCGCAAGTCAATGTATTTTGTATACTGACATGACTGTGTTTGTTAGATATGGTATTTTGAAACTCAATAAAAATAAAATAAAATAAAAATTTATTTTTTTAAAACATAAGAATTTGTTAAGATGTTATCATCTTAACAAACGTGAGCACCAGCACCCTTCAGTACAGACATTTTACACTTTTTGGACTGAGCATCTCTGGTGCACAAAAGGTAAAAATATAAAAGGGTTGATTCTTGTGTTTTGCTAGACAGTGTCTCTTTTTCTTAACATAATTGCAATTATAAAGGTTAAGCTGCATTCAGGCAAGCATCAGAAAAGGGACTATTTGAGCATGACTTTTCTGTGATATCATGCAGGTTTTGTGTAGCACCTCACTCAGGGTGCCACCAGGTGTCTTGATGTTCTTATAATTGTCTGCTGATTGTGTGTTCTCTGAGTTCACATGGCCCTCCTTGCCTCCATGGTTTAATGTGCTGCCTCTGTCCCTCCAGCCTGCCTTCTGTGGTCATTGTGCTGCCCTTGTCCCTCCTCCTGCACTCCAGGCTTATTGTGATGCCTCTGATCCTCTTTCCTGAACTCCATTGTCTGTCTGCTGCCCCTCCCTCCTGTCCTTCATGGGCTATTTAGCTGCCCCTGCCCCATAACTCCAGTCCTCCACAGCCAGCTTGCTGCCCCTAGTGGGCTGTGTCATTTCTTTTCTTTAAAAATGTTTAAAAAAAAGATCTGCAGTACCACTGTATGGGCAAGGGTCGTGGCATCACGGGGAGTAGGAAATGGGTAAATGGGAACCAACTGATTGGGATCCTTGTTCCCATCACCAAAAATATATTTTTAATGTTTTTAACAAAAGTTCCTTTTGGAATACCCCACCATATGGACTCCTCATGGGTTTAAAAAAAATCAGGACTCTGGGACCGAGTCCCTGCGTCCTGGAATGGTAACCATAGCATTTATTTCTGTCTGTGGCCTGCCAACCATATTACTCAGTACAGCGGGACTAAGGTCTAAAGCAGAAAACATTACCTGGGCCAGTTGGATGCCATGTTTTTTTAAAGCAAAGTCCTTTTGGACTGATGTTACTATTTTTGTAAAACCTTTCAAGCCCAACCAGAGCACCTCTTTAAATGTAAATTTCTCAAAAACAGCTGAAGCTCCCTGTTGAAGTAGCAGATAACAACTGAAGCACTGCTCTTGTTCAAACTCACAAATAGTGGTCAAACACCAGACACCTTGAAGAGTAGCAACCATCCATCACCTCCTTAGATGAAGTGTCAGGTTATGAGAATAGGTTAAAGTTAATCAAAGGATAGAGGCGACATTCCCAAGTGTCTACCTGTTCCAACTGAAGAATTGAATGTTAATACTTAAATTATGAACCAGGAGAAAATAAGGGAACGGATAAGACCCTGAAGACACTGGTTCAGAATGAATCCATCAGCAGATGGAATTGTCTCAGAACCAGGACTCTGTAATGTTGGCAAAACACACAGAGAAAAAATGACTATGCACAATGAAATATAGCTAAACTCTCCCTTTGAAGAAGGATTGTAAGACTAACCCGGTCCTACCAGGGGATATACCTAGAGCTAATACTCCAAGTAGAGTGGCCATGTACAACCAGAGAGCATGATGGATTCAGGGAATGATGAATACAGATTTAACAGCTGAGGGAGTAGGAAGAAGCAGAAAATAGGGTAAAAGAGAACCAAGAATGGACTACAATTACAAACTGTAGGGTTGCAATAATGGGTGGCAAACTGAGCATAGCAGAAATAGCTGAAACAACTGGGAGGTGTTGTCAGCCATTTCGCTTGACTATGTGGGTCCTATATAGTAACTCTATCTCTTTTATCTGGAAGTTTTGTTTGTAACCAGCAAGTGAGGATAGTGAATTTTCATATTACTTTCACCTCCCACTCCTAAATCTCTCTTCATTGCTTGCCCTTCTCTGATCTTAAATGAAGGGTGATGAATACTATAACCCTTAAGCGAAGGTGCCTGTATGTTGTACCTTCCGAATCCTTACAAATTAAGAAAATCTACAGTCTAAAGTTCATTGAAACTGTGGCAATATATCATCATACTACATATAATGCTTCACATTTGCATTATTTCATCATTTAGCTCAAGGAGCAAGTAACATATCTACACATAACTGTAGAGGAAATGGCTACATTACGAATTCTGCTCAAATCAATATGCAAAATTGAACTATCTGATAAATAAATGTCCTGTGCATGATTAAAAAAAACACCATAATGCAGACAAACCTGCATAACTGAGCCAAGCTGTGATATACATAAAAACCCATCACACAGACAAACATTTATTACTGGGTCAAGCTTTGATAATACATAAAACCCCATCATGAAGAGTACCTTCGTGACTGAGCCAAACTATAATATACATACATACCCATCATGTAGACAAACGTTTATTACTGTGCCAAGCTATGATTGTTTCTATTACTAATACATAATGAATCAATCTTTATAAATGTCCTTAAGCGATTCCAAACACAAAAATGAAGTACAATTTTTGCCCAGCTTAAATCGCCCCTCTTATTTAATTCCATTGCCATCTACTATCAGGATTCTTCAAAGTCATATATTCAACATAAGCAGACATTAGCTGTTCATCTCTACTGTTAAAGCTTCTTTCATTTGCATTGTTGCAAGTCATCATACCTAATCTAGGAAACGCTGGTCTTCGGAAGTGTCTCCTTTTGTTGATCAAAGTTATAGGGCCCGATTCACAGAACTGACTTAAGACAAAATCCTAAACTTACTACCATTTTGGTATTCTATTTTTTTTTCTATTTCAAATCTTTATTTCGATCATAAAAAGATCATAAAAGATATACACAGAATACAATAATCATTAAAATGCCAATAAAAACCCAATAAGAACAGTAAGTGAATGTACTAATACAATACAAGTCTAAAATGGATGAGCCCAATTGCAAGGGAGGAAGAAGAGGTGTTCACAATGTTGTGGTGCCCTTGATTGTTCGAGTGCGTGCCAGCCACTTTGCAGTCAGGAATTATGCCATAGCAAACACTGTTGGCGGTGATAAATCCAACTTTAATACTCTATAGGCCGGAGCATATGTTCTGAAGCCCAAGTTTTTTAGATGAGGGACCAACCAATGTCTCCTAATTCTGGTATAGGCTCCACAGAACAGGACCACGTGTAAGTCATTCTCCAATTTATAGGCACATGCCGGGCATGCCCCTGTCTCCGATCCACCTACCCAAGCCTTTGTAAAGGACCTTAGAGGGAGAGACCCATACCTCCATTGCAGGAAGAGCTTCCTTGTAAGCACCGGAGTCATGCCATCCAGGACACATTCATGGCTATACGAGTCTTTGATTTTAATGAAGAGGTCTGTTAAGGACCCCTCCCGAGTGGTATCCAGTGTTTTTTGAAGCATGTGATTATAAAAGAGACTAGACAGTGCTTTTCTGGGCATCCTCGTGCACGCGCTTTCCGAATCCGACCATAGGTCAGGCACTCCAAGAGTCTCGCACATTCTCCTTATATACTTTAGCCAAGGGATTTTGGTGGCATTAGGTAACTTGAGAAGTTCCTGCAGCTCCGATCTGTAGATGATAAGATCCTGGCTGCTCCAAAGGCGGCGCCAGTAGATCAGAGGTTTGAGGCCCAGTTCTTCCGTAATAGGTCTCAAACCCAGGTCTAGTCTCAATGGGAGAAGTGGAGTACTTGGGGGGAGAGCTACCAGCTGTCTAATGAATTTGTTTTCTATGCTTTGAATGGTGTGTGTCGAAGTGTGGCCCCACAGCTCACCTCCGTAGATAATTCCCCCCCGAGCCTGGGCTTTATAAATCTGAATGGCAGGTGCCAGCGGGCGGAGTGGGGATTTACTAGCAATTCTCGTAATACCTCCCGCCCTCTGCAATAGTTTCATACTAGCTTTTGTTATATGGGCCGACCATGTTAAATTTTGATTTAGAGTTATCCCAAGGTATTCTATTGTGTGTACCCTTTCCAAGCATGCTGTGCCCAGGCGGGGGTTTGGGCGATTACTGGCCTTTGGGTTGAGAATCATGAATTTAGTCTTTGCAGGATTGATTTCAAGCCCCATTTCTGTGCAAAAACCTAGAAATCCATCCAGCACCCTCTGTAGCCCCATTGGTGATTTGGACAGCAGCAGGGTGTCATCCGCAAACATGATTGCGGGCACCCTGCTGCCGTTCAATTTTGGTGCATCAATGTTACTAATCCTCCTCAGGTGTTCTATCACCCCGTTCACGAAGAGGCAAAACAGGGTCGGGGCTAGCACACAACCCTGCCTCACCCCTCTGCGAACGGGGAACCTGTCAGTCAGCTTACCACCTTTCCCGCACCTGACTTGTGCATAGTTATCTTTGTGGAGTCTGATTAGGATTTCAAGGATGTCTCCCGGGATGCCCAACTCGGCCATTACCTCCCACAGTTTTGCCCTCAGAACCAGATCGAAAGTGGCACGTAGGTCCACAAAGACCGCGTACAAAGTGCCACCCTCGATCAGTGCTGTCTTCCAGTAGATGATATTTAGTCGAAATAGTTGATCAACTGTGGAAACTCCTCTTCTAAATCCTGCTTGGAGTGGACTGAGGGTATCTGTCTCATCCAATCAGGTCTGTAGCCTATTGAGTATTAACCTGCCAAATAACTTCTGTGATACATCAATGAGACTTATTGGGCGATAGTTGGCCGGAAGCAGGGGAGATCCCTTTTTGAATATCCGTACCACCTCCGCCCCCAGCCAAGTATCAGGTAATTCCATCCCCTCAAGGACTGCATTGAATATCAACAGAAGGTAGGGGGCCCAGATACCTGGTTTCTGTTTAAATAAATCTCCTGGGACCCCGTCCAACCCCGGGGCCTTGCCAGAGGATAACCCTGCAATTGCCGCCCTTACCTCTTTTTCAGTAAAGGGCTCCGGAGCCTGGTTACTTTGTGGGATTTGGAGTGGGGATTCCAAGGATTCAGCCTCCGGGCGTATAGGGACTGATAGTGGTTTTGCCATACGCTCGGGGCAATGTTTGGTTCAATTGCCGACGGAAGGTTTTCGGAAGCGTGGTTGACCACACGCCAAAATTTGCGGGAGTCCCTGGTTGCTAGTGACTCAGAGAGCTTCTCCCAGTGTTGGAGATCTTATTCCACCTTGGCATTTGCCACGAGTGTCTTATACGCCCGTCTTCTGGCACGAATCTCCTCCCGAGTTCCCCCCGCTTTAATTGTAAGCACAAGGTCACGTTTGGAGTTGCAGCATGTGGTATTAAACCAGGTATCTTTGTGTATTCCCCCGGTCCTAGAGGGTCCACTGCTAAACAGATCCACTTCTAGAGTTTTAACTAAGTGTTTGTGTATACTCCAGAGCTGGTCTCTGTTTTCCGGGGTACTCGATGGCCCCCATGAGGCAATTGCCTCTTCCAAAATCGGTGTAATCCTAGCATAGAGGATCGCTATCTTGTCGTTCCTGGCGGACAGCTTCTCCAATCTTATTCTCCTTCTATTGTTTTCTAGGAGATGTCCTGCCGTGACCCTTTGATCGTCCTGTACCCTGTCCTCGGTACGTGGGATGACATATTCCAGTTCCAGGGCGTTATGGTCGCTGTCTTCTCTGTCTATCACTCTAAAGTCTATAACCCGTTTCCAGGCAGATAGCTGTACAAGGAGATAGTCTAGTCTTGATTCTCTCCCTATTTTATTATATGTACATTTGCTTGGGATGTCAGATTTGACGCGGCCATTGCAAGGCCTGAGGCCATGGGTAAGGGTAAGTGTATTTATCTGCACGGCTAGTGGTGTCCATGCTCTCGGCAGGGGGGCCTCTGAGGGAGGAACCTGCCAACTTTCCTCTAGGGAGGGTCCGTCAAGTAGGCCCGGTAGTGGCTCGAAGTGCGAATTAGAATCTCCCCCCACCACATAGGGCGTACCCCCAGGAATAGCATCCAGGAAAGACGACAGTTCTTCTATGGTCTTTGAAACCCTAGATATAGGGACTAGTCTGGAATAAATATTTATTATGAGTAGTTTGAGCGATGTGGGCCATTCCAGAAGGACGGCCAGTATGTCTTCTGAGTCCACAGCTTGGCGTGTGGCTAGACAACCCAAGTGGGATGCCACCCAGATTGCGAGTCCTCCCGATGGACGACCCCTGCCTCCCCATTTTGCCGGTATCGCAAATACCTCAAAGCCCCGAAAAGTGTGCTCCTCCCTTGCCCAGGTCTCTTGAAACAGGCATACACTTTTGGAATCAGTTATGGCAGTCCACGATTGGGAGTCTATTTTGTTAGCCAGTCCGGCTACATTCCATGACAACAAATTTAGAGTGTGATACTCTCTTAATTGAGTGTCATGCTGGTGCTCTCGAGTGTACCTGGATTTATCAGTGAGTTATTGCGGTGTTTTGGGGATACCCCCTGTGTGGGCCCTTGGCCCCTATGGTCATCAAGTGATTCGGGTGCCATTACTACTCTATGTTGGTGATCTCCTGGCTTTGTGCGGGCGACATGCACTTTCCCTTGGTTAGTGTTGTATAATATAGCAGGCAACTTGTCCCCGCCGCCCTCTGTAATATTTGGAGTAGCTTGCCCATGGGAATGTGCCCTGCCTTTGGACTCGAACTGTCAATCCACCATTTCAAGGCAATCATACTGATTGAAAGTTGGGAAATAAGGGGGCTGGTAATATCTAGGGGGCCAGGGTGCTACTCGCTCTCGTCCACCCCTTCCCAACCCCCTCCTGATGACCGTTTCCCAGCCCTCAACCTCGCCCTGTATCATAGCGTGCCCCGGTGCCATTCGTCTCTGGTGGTATGGGTCCCTCCTCCCTCCTTGATTGTACTCCCAATTCCCCAATAAATCCTGGGGGCAGCCCCATCTCTGGTCATTGGCTATATGCGTGTTTGATGGATAAAAGAATGAGAGAGGGAGCGGCTGGATGTTATTCCCCTCGTCATCCGGAATCCAACCACAGATATAGGAAACTGTTCCTGGTTCTTTAAAACTGACCAGTATGCAGTCGCCACTGATTGTTTTGGGCCTCTTCCCCACCCAAGAGACTCTTCTCACCATAAGAATGTCGCTAGTCATGCCTCTAGGGAGCGGCCTGAATGTAGATAGCCAGTTTATAACCTTGTTTTTTAACGATGCCCCTGTTTCGATGGCTGCTGGTTTTAGTTCCGGTACCCCGGCCAGAATTACAGTGTGTGTACCTGCCTCTGGTGGTAGATTGACTGTTACAGTTTTTTGTGGTTTCTGTAATGTGGTGTTTGGGTGTTGGGAGTTAGTTTGTAAAAGGTTAGGAAGTGGAGTGGCTGTTGGCTGTGAATGTACTACATCAGTGGGTGTTGCTAATGACTGTGGGCGTGGGGGAGGATTACTTGTTTTTACACTAGCCGTCTGCTGGGTAGTGGGTTTTTGCTTGGGATTGGGGTTCGAGAGTTTGGCGGTTTCTATCTCCTTTTTCTTGATCAGGGTCTGAGGCTCCAGACCCTTTTTAGTCTTTGGATCCGCGCTTGCTATGGGACCGTTCTTCTCGGCTTTCCAACTATCCACAAACTGGGTAGTGGATTTCTCAATGTTGGTCAGCCTTGCTTCTATCCTAATCAGGCGAGCTTCTATGGGGCTAAGCAGGGACCTGAACAGTGTACCTATATCTGCGAGTGTAATATCCTCTCCAACTGACTCCAAGGTGTCATCCATTATGTGGGGTGGAGGTTCAGTGGAAACATTAACAGATGGAGCAGGCTCTGTTCTATCTTGTATAGGAGTCCCCACTCTAGTGTTATCAGGGCTACCCTTATCTTGTATGGTACCTAGTCTCGGTGTTTTGGCCTTCCTCTCTTTATTGCATGGTCCCCCCATCTTCCTTTTTCGTATAGCCCCTTCCCTTGCTCCCCTAGCTCTACTCGGTGAGACTACTGTGTCAAGGGTATGCAGTACCAACGGGCTTCCTCCCTAAGTAAGTTTGGCCGTTGTGCTATTTGGGTCAGTGGGAGGTTCAGTAGGCTCATATCTTCCAGGTCACTTAAGGTTTCCTCTGAGAGGTCCAGGTTGGCGGGTAACTGGTCACCCCCACACGCCCCAGCCAGAGATCCGTTTGCATCCAACCTTCCCTCAGGGGTCTTAGCTAGCGCTAATATACCCATGGATGATCTCCTGACCCACTCAATTTCCTGGGAGATACGTCTCTCTAGGACTGTGATATCTTCGATCAAGAGAGATCCTGCCTTGACAAAGTAACTGTCAATTTTACCTTTGGGCGGGTCCAGCCGCGACAGGTCCTGCCGCAGCCAGAGTAGTTTTGCTCCTGGTCTCCATGTTGCTCATTATAGAGCGGCTATTATACGGCTTGGCTCACTCCTGGGGCCAGTACGCGAGCAAAGAGATTGGCCTTAAGGAGGGGGGCCCGGTCCGGTCTCTGCCGTCCTCGAACGGCCTCAAACGGCCCGCTCTTTGCCCGGTCTTCGCTCCGCGCTTAGCCCCGCCCGCGTCCCGCGATGCGGGTCAGATGCCCCACTGTTATCGGTGGTAAGGAGGCGTGGCACCCAGGGGGCGGGAGGCGTGGTCAGCGGGAAGAGCCCCAGGTGAGGCTCCAGGAACGCCGCAGGCTCCTGGGACTCGCAGTCCCACTCTAGAACAACACGCCCGTTGTCAGGTAAAGCCCCAGCTAGTCCATACGGTGAAGATTTTCTGGTCCCGTGTTAAATGATATTCACAGAAGGCACATTGGGGCACATGCATCAACATTTCATTTTGCGATTCCTTATTTGCGAAAAATAAGAAATCGCAATTAAGGAATCGCAAAATGAAATGCATCATGAAATTCACAATTTTTTTCCGATTCGGTAAAAATCGTAATTTTTACTGAATCGCATTAATTTTGAGATTCTGTATTAGCGAATTCGCAAATAGCGAATTCGCAAATAGCGAATTTGCCATATTGCTGCATTGCATGACATCACAACCAGGAAGCAAGGCCACTGATTGCACACACCTGGGTCTAGGGAGAGCTGGAGGAGAGGCAGTTGGCAGTTGGAGCTTAGCTAGGAGGAACTGGAGCTGACTGTGAGCCTGCAGCAGAAGGGGAAATGGTGTCAGAAAATGCAGGAGAAGAACTACAAGCCAGAAAAAGAAAGATTACATTTAGTGACCAGGAACTGGAAATTCTAATTGAGGAAGTAACTCAGAGGCAGGACCAGCTATTTGGCAAACAATCATTGAAAGTGGCAGAAGCTGCAAAAAGAAAACTATGGCTTGCAATCCAAGCAAAAGTAAACGCTGTTGGGGTTGCCCACTGTGACATTACAAATTTACAAAAGCTCTGGTATGATCTGCACAGTCGTGCAAAGGAAAGGATTGCCAACAGGATGAAGGCAGCTAAGAAGACTGGCGGAGGAACACCCAGGGACAGGCCTAATACCCCCCTTGAGCACTTGGTGGAAGGCACCCTTACTCCAGAGGCAGTTATTGGCGTAATAGATATTGACACCTCAGAGCATGCAAACACATCTAAAGGTAAGAACACAACATGTGTGTTGCATGTAAATGTGAGTATGAGAGACCCCTAAGTTTGTTGTAGTACTTAAGAAATTGTCCCCTTATTGTAGAAATAAAAATGTATGAATTTGAAGTAACTACAACCCCTTTCGC
Organism: Lissotriton vulgaris; assembly: GCF_964263255.1. Lineage (NCBI taxonomy): Eukaryota > Metazoa > Chordata > Amphibia > Caudata > Salamandridae > Lissotriton > Lissotriton vulgaris. Next base: position 186,402 of record NW_028251201.1, on the reverse strand, counting down.
TTACTGCACTAATGCATCATGGGAGTTGTAGTAATTTCAAATTAAAATTCTAAAGTATATGGCAAAGTCTGTAAAAGGTAATATTTTACAATAGGAATGTAAGATTAGGAGACATATAATGCATTATGTAGGTTTTATTTGTAAAATACTTGATTTTAGACAGTCATAAGTGCAACTTAAAAAAGTAACAGACTGTTTGCACTATTTCAATCATAGATACAGAACAGGACAGAAATGAACATGAAGGGTCCGAGTTTCACAGTCAGGACTTTCAAGACACAGATGAATCAAATGCAGCCACATCTTCACCCACAATTGCACATAGGAGTCTGACAAGCAGAGTGCGCCAACTGCAACAGTCAGAGAGTGAGGATGATGACAATGTATCTGTCCAACAACAACAGGCTGCTCCAACACCAGCAAACCTAAACACACAGCAGAGCAGGCGTAGTAGGTTGGAACAGTTCTATAGGCGCAGGCTACGACCTTCACAAAATCAAACGGCAGGAGAAGATGAAAGGAAAGCCAGTGTTGTGGAGGTTAAAATCCTGAAAGTCCAGTGCCTGCAAGGCAAAGACATACGTGTCATGAAGGGCAAAATTGTTAAAATCAATCATGATTTTAGTTGCATACACAACTGTATTCAGCAAATGTCAAATTTCATTGAGCAAGGACAGAGAGCGACAGCTGAGAAACTTGACCGTGTGGCAACAGCAATGGAGAAACTGTGTACAACAATACCAGCGCAGCAATTAGCAAGTGACCGTAGGCATCATAGGGCAATGTCCAGCATGTAAGGGAATACCAGGGCATTGACCCGTCTTTGCAACACTACAGCTCAGCTTTCAAAGCGAGCAGTTGCCATGCAATTGGAGATGTCACAATGTTGCGGTGATGTTGCCAGGTGCATGATGACACTCATGAATGTTGTGGAGGGTATGGAAAGTGAAGCTGCAAGTGGGAGACTACTACATGTTGGAGGGAATGATGGGGGCTCAAATGTAAGTAGCCTGCTGGAACCTTCTGTGCCTGGTGGACGCCGAAGCACCAGAAGACAAGAAATTGCAGAGACACCTTCTTTGGTGGATGCAAAAAAATCGGGAAAGGCATTAGGGGTGCGTGGACGCAAGAAGTAGAATATGACTTAATAACCTACATAGGTTTTGTATAAAGGACATCTGAAGAAAATGCATTGCAATGACTCTGACCAGTAAATGCATTTTAATTTGCTGTCAACACACTGCATGCACTAAGATGTGTTAAGTACCCTCAATCCATGCTGAAAAAAACAAAAATAAAAATATTTCAGTTATGAAGAAAGATGTGTTGTGTGATTCTTACCACTATTAAAAGTAATGTTGAGTTATCTCTGCCCTTCTTCTTCTCCACTCTGCTGCGTCAGGTCCACGTAGTCTTGGTTGTGGTTGTGGTTGTTGAGGCTGGTTATCATTGTAAGGTAGTACATCCTCCTCCTCCAGTTCTATGCCTCTTCTAGTGGCAAAGTTGTGCAACATGACACATGTTGCAACTATTTTACAGCATATATCAGGACGATATTGTAAAGCACCGCCAGTCTTACATAGTATACGAAACCGAGATTTGAGGACACCAAATGTTCTCTCAGTTACGTTGCGGGTTGATATGTGTGCATGGTTGTAGTGCTGTTCTTTCCGTGTAGCTAGATTTAAATAGGGTGTGAGAATGTATGACCTCACAACATATGCACTGTCACCTATGGAATGGGATGGAAGATACACATTAGGAGTACAATGTGAAAACAAGGTTCAGAGATGTATGATAATTGAAGGGAATATATTTACCAAGTAAATAGCCATCTCCGAAATCTCTGGCAAGCAGTCGTGCGTGTATGCCACTATGCCTAAAAATTTAAGAATCATGGGCACTTCCAGGGTAACTTGCAACGAATTCAGTGATTATACTTTTGGAATTGCATATTACCTGAATGTTTAGTGAATGGTAACATTTCCTGTTGCGGTAAATGTACTCATTTTCAGATGGAGGACAAATGGGGACATGCGTGCCATCTACACAGCCAATCACATGTGGAAAATTTGCCATGTTGTAGAAATCTAATTTTGTTTGTAGCAATTCCTGTGGTGTGCTGGGAAATGAAATGTAATGCCTAATCCTTTGCAACATTGCATTGAGGAAAGCATTAAAGAAACGTGATAGGGAACTCTGGGACACACCTCCAGCAGTAGCTATGACACCCTGGAAGCACCCCGACGCAAGGAGGTGTAGTGAACACAAGACCTGCACATGGGTTGGTATGGCTTGTGTCCTGCATGTCTGTCTCTACAAGATTGGGTCTAATTCATCTATCAAATCCAAGATTGAGTCAGCATTGAGTCTAAACTTATCATATATTTCTGTTTCTGTCTGCCCTAGTAAGGTGACGGGTACTCTAAAAATCCTCTCATGTATCCTCCTTCTCCTCCTTGCTGCGCTCTCAGCCTCAGCCTCCGTGCCGCAAAAAAGAGTGCTGCCATTGTGAAACATTTTTGGAGCCAATCTGAGCTCCCTTAAATACTATCCTAATGATTTTCACCTGTTTTTTTTCTCCTGTTTTACCACCTGGTCTGAGTTCTTCTAAATGTAAGAATTCCTATTTGCGATTTTTTAAGGAATCGCAAATAGCCATTTTTCATGCATGTACTGTTTTTGAGTTGAATTTGCGATTCCTTCATTTTGCGAAATTTTAAGGAATCGCTAAAAATTTACTGATTCCTTAAATTGCGAAAAAAACAAAAAAATCTTCATGCATCCCAAAACTTGAAATTGCATTCGCAAACGGCCGAAATTTGCTATTCGCACCATTTGCGAATGCAATTTCAAATGATGCATGTGCCCCTTACTCATTTCGGTATTCACAGAAGTTAGGACTCCTAACTTTAGGACTCCTAAATGCCTTCTGTGAATACCGAAAGTATTACAGTCAGGATTTTTCTCAGTTTAGGAGTAGTAAAGTTAGGACTCCTAACTTCTGTGAATACCGAAATGAGTAAGTGTCTTCTGTGAATACCAAACTGAGTAAGTACCTTCTGTGAATACTAAAATGGTAGGAAGTTTAGGATTTTGTCTTAAGTTAGTTCTGTTAATCGGGCCCATACAGAGGAAAAGAAAATGTATCAATTTGCACCTTTTTGAATTGCACGGAATAGAGTTAATAGAATTTATTTTATTTTTCCACCTCTTGCCAGTCACAGTGAAACTGAACAGTCCAATCCTGATATGAAGAAAATCGATTTTGAAACATTTTCGCACAGCATATGTAAAATAAAGTTGTGCACCAGGGTAAGAGATCCCTGTGAAACCAAACATTTATGCCTAGTCTCCTTTCCATGATACTTTTCATGATGCATTAAGAAAACCCCTTATGCTCCTCCATTCCTAAATTTTTCAGGGATGTGGTCAAGGCTGAAGGCCAGAGATTGCACAAATCTTTTGTACTGTTTATTTCTTCCCATCATTTACATTTCCAGATGTCACTATTTTATTCCTAAAGCAGCATTACCTCAGTACAGATATGCTGGCCTGTTGTTCATTTAACCACCGATTCCAGGCTTATCTGAGCCTAAAATGCTGATTGACGCAATATAAATAGACACCTTAATAAGCTGCACTGTGCCAAATTTATCTGGGAATAAAATGTACCCCAGAGAGCCTCATTGCCCTACCTAATTACTGGTAAACAAAAATTAGCACAAATAATGTCAAGAACAGGAGTTCAAAGAAGGCCTAGATAGATCACCAGCCAGATGTGTTAGGACAAAGAAGAAAGGGTGTACATTAGCTAAATGATCTTGACCACACCCTCTCTCATGCAGCCACATGCCCGATATTTATAGAAAGATGTCTTACAATAGGTTCCTAGATAGCCAAGTGCCAGCTTTCTTTAAATTGCTCCGAAATATTATTATATTTGTTTTTGATTGATTAACTATCAAACATTTGTTTACAGTATGTTTTCAGACTAAAATGTGAGTGCTGCATTCCAACACCCAACCTTATCTAACAAGACAGTGCTGTAAGCATGCTGAAGAATTAGTACTACATGACCCATAATCTGCGTGAACAAAATCACTTATCAAAGAGGTATCACAAAGTACCTTTGCTATAACAAAATGCGTTGGTGCACTTGTCTTTACAGCCCACTTGCTACACCAGCAAGCGGTTAGACAACAACCACAGCAGTAGACATTATTAAAGTTGAATCACATAATGAAAAATAGTTTATGTTCTTCCTCCATGTCCTAGTGCATGGTGTATGATTTTGAAACTGGCTGGTCTTTTGGGCCAATTGACACCAGCCCAGGAATGTCCAAATTGAGCATTCTAAAATTGGTGAGGTGGCTTGGCAGTGGCCTGAATATTCAGATGAACCTAAAAGAGAGGACAATCTGCCCGACACACAAGGAACACAGGAGCTCTTATGACGCAAGGTAGATCATCCTGATGGTACTCTAAACGGGCATAATCACAAGCCCCTATTGCCACCACAGCGTCACTTTCAGTGACGTGGTGGCGATAGGTGCCTCGCCTTATTCACAAGCAGCGTTAAGCCACTGAATGTGGCTTAATGCTGCCTTGTGAATAGGCCCCCTTTCACGCTTTGATTAGTTTAAAGGGGGCGTGCAGTGGGTGTTGTGGTGGGCATTCCACCGCAAAACCCATTGATATTTATGTTGCCCCCTGTTCACAAGGGCAGCGTAAATAGGAGCTAATGCCAAACTTAAGACCATGAAAACCCAGGTCTTAAGTTGGCGATACGAGGAGAAATTTTTCATGTGTGCTGCCTTGGTTTCGATAACACAATATTCAGCATTTTAGTTTGTTGAGTTTGCGGGCAAATGGCAAAGGCTCCACAGGGAAAATGGCCTTGTACTTGTGGAAGATTCCACAATGTACCAATTTCTTTTGGTCCTTGTTGTATAGGACGAGTATGGACAAGTCTATTGTGTAAGTTCTGACCTCATTTAAATGAGAAAGGGGCTTTGGAATCTTTTCTTTACTTGTGGTCAGAATCCGCCAATTCTTACGTATGCATTTTTGGATGCCGTTGGACAATGTACTGATGGTGTTGACAAACGTCAAACGTCCCAATGGTGGTTTCTCGATCTTTGGATCTAGCAAAGCCTCCCTATGGTTATTGGAGGCCTGCTTGCATGCCACCATTTTGCCCACAATCTCAACAAACTAAAATGCTGAATATTGGGTTATCAAAACCATGGAGACAAACCAGCTTCTCCAGTTGCATCAGTGATCACTTTAAATTATCTGATTCAGTGTTCTTGTCAGAACCGGTATGTGTGAATGACTACCCGGAAGGTTAGACTGAGGATGTTAGAACACAAGAGCACCTTCCGGTGTAAGAAGACTAATACTAAACTAACAAGACACTTTGCTGATGCCAACCATCAGCCTGATGAGTTTACATGGACGGTTTTGGAGAAACCGTTTATACCACCTCATGTTACTGACAAAACCAAGTTTCTTTTTTATAAAGAACAGAAATGGGTGTTCAGGTTGAAGAGTGACACCATGGGCCTCATTGACTCGATACCATGGGTACTGCTATAACACCATCAGACGGTTGTTTTACCATATATTGGGCTCGCTTATAGGGTTTTATTCCGTCCTGAACATATCTAGATCCTGTATAGGGTTGACAACATATATCTGTCACATAAACACCTAGTAATGAAGTGTTCGGACAGGCATATGTTCTAGAGGCAGAGGAATATGTAATACCTTTGCTTGCTCATGGTATACACACAAGGGGTTTTATGAATACCACTATATGCAAGCACTGAATTAAAGATGTCAAGCTTTGCATAGTACTCCGATATGACATTCAGTCATAGCCACAAGACCCTATCTAGCACTTTAAATATACCTTTAAATATACTGTTACAAAATCAGATGTACAGATTTGTTACCATCAATATTCTTCCCTGTCTTCCAAAGCTGGATATGGACCTAATATAGTAAGGAGAAAGGAGTCCCCCCTTTTCTCTAAATAGTACTTGATATTCGTTTTTTATCATATGCTAGCAGGGAGTGGGAGTGCAGAGGTTAAAATATTCAAACTACAAGCTACTTTGTAGTTTTTCTGTGAGATACCAGTTGTTAATAAACTTTATTCACCCATTTGCCCAACTTTGTAAACACTAACCAAGTCACTATCTCCAACTCTGGAAGTTTCTGGCATTTTTTGAAAATGGTAGTCATCGTGCTTTGCTCTGTGTTTGGGTGCATGTAAAGTACAAGCATGTGACATCACGTTGTAGTTTTACTGAGAAATGCCAGGTGTCAATTAACTTTATTCATCTGGATTGTCTACTATACCAAGCACCTACAATGCAAATATACAGAAATAAGGATATTAGATATATCGCAGAGGCAAGATACACATCAGGTGCCTGGGTAAAGATAGTGAGCTTTTGGCCGAATTATAGTGATTTATACATTTGCGGAGATAATAAGAAACTACTATTCTTACGCTGATGATGTCATTTTGTAGTTTAACGAGGAGACGCTCAATACCCTTCTACTTAATGGCATCTTCCGAGTGCCTTGGGATCTCCCACGATCTCAGGGAAAGCCCGAGACACCGACGGAGAGGTAAGGCCATGTCTCGTTTTTCGCGCTAAATATTGATACTGTAAGAAGCACTCGGCACTGACTCAATGCTTTATTCCGAGTTACACACATAACTACAAGCCGCACTGCGGCAGACTGTTTCCGTGAGAGAAGGGGGTGTTTACGGACTTTTACACGTTTACGTGAGTGTGTTTCCCAAAATAATTGCTCCAAAGACAGCCGGGTCAAATACTGAAGTGACAATTTTTATTATTTATGATTCGTCTGGAGGCTGAGCGAGAAAGGCTTAAGTAACATAAGCAGTGGTCCTGTTAGGAGCAGAAGAGTGATCTGTTTGGAAAGCGTTACCTTATTGAGACTAAGGAAACAGACAAATAAGAAGTATGGGAACTTTTTTCAGGCACATTAAATACTTTATTTTGAGTAGGCGGTGTTTATGAAAGAACATTTTTTGGTCTTGAGATAGCACATACATGCATGAAGCTCTGTACATATAGGCTATACATGTGTGTAGGGTGATCAAGAAGGATCTAAACAGCCTTAAGTGCACTAGTTTTCGAGATGAGCATCGACAGTCAGTAGTCAGTTTCGTCAACATAATCCCTCTAGGTTTCCATGATGTTTCGTGTGACCATAGAGAGTTGTTTACTTATGTGTATTTACACATCTATATGACTTTGCCGACTGAATTGTTAACAGCAATGAGGAGTATTATTGGTTATTATATATGCGTTATCTGGAACAAGAGAGTGCATACAGATTTGTATTGTGAATAATATTATTTGAAATCGAGTAGATCCCCTTGTGAGTAGTTACTTCATTTTTATTACAGGGAGGGGTCTCTAATCCCTGAGTAGTTACCAGGTGAGGTGAGGCCAAGACCTCATACCAAGCAGGTGAGTGCAACTGTTTTGTTTCCAGATAGCCATCTCGAGATGGTGATGGCGTGTATTAGAGAGTAAGGAGGTGAACATTTCACAACTGATATTTACTTCGATTTATGTTACTCTTTCCTACAGGTGTGAAGATCACCCTGCTGGTATTGAGGTATTTTTGTATAATATAAGTAAATGCTCATTTGCACTAATAATAATTATGCAGTAGCTGATGTATAATTAGGTCCTGAAGAAAGCCTGGGCGAGTGGCCCTAGAGGCTGAAACTAGTTGACCATCACTCGATAAACGGCCTATTTGCTAAAAGCCGTTATCTGATACGTTTTCAATGGGATTCGAAGAGATGTTAGAATAAAGGACGTTTTTTCTTCCAAATTCCTTGTAATGTTCACTCACTTTGCACTGCACAAATATTTTCCATCACTGAACTACATATATATATCCTATATGTTATTCTTGTAACTTTTTTTCTACACGTCTTTTCTTCTGCGATCATCAAGAGAGGTGCTGGTACAAATATCCAAATGATGACACTGGCCTCTCTTGGCAGTTGATGGAAATCCGATGATTCCTTTTAGAGGTCGCCTCTAAATGGGTTATATACTTTAGTTGTGGTAAGATTGTTGTCTTTCCTTGCTCTCTTCTCATATACACATTTTTTTGACCACCCGATTTTTTTATGATGAGATATAATTGAATTGGGGATTTAATCTGTTAGTTGGTCATGAAACTGTCCCTAGGACCCCCCTTCCATTGTGGAGTTGTTTGTTAGCAGTAACAATGCTTTGCCATGAGTTGACTTTAAATAATTTCTTTTTCAATTTTTTTTATTTGAATCAGGAAACAGCAAGAGACATTATAATAGAACAAACAAAGACATACCAGAATAGCAACACCATGGGGCACCATGGAGCAATAATTATAAATACAGCATAAACACTTAAGAGATACTTAACTAACTGAAAATGAAAAGAAAAAAACAAAAACAGCAGCGCGATAAAGGGAATATGAGAAGTTATAAGCTGGGGCAAGATGTACTCAATTTTGATCCAGCAGGGCTATTAACAATATGTTTTGGGATCAGCCAAATCAGATACTCCCAGAGGCAGGGGTTAGGCTTGCTTTCCAGTTGGTGACCGGTCGCCAGATTGCATCCCCCCGCTTCCTTGATTTATATCCCCTAGTATCATAAATGGCCACTTCATAGCTATAAACCGCTAAAAAGCGAGCTAGCCACATCTGAAAGCTGGGGGGGTCGGGCTCTTTCCAGCGAGCAGACAAAATTAACCTTAATACTGCTGTGCCAATAAAAAGCAATCTTTCTTCGGTTTTCGATCATTTTAAAGAGTGATCATGTCCCAGTAAAAAGAGGGTTTCCGACTCGGGCAATTTCTGGCCAAATAGCTCTTCCCAAAATGCTGAGATCATACTTTTAATTGGAACCAGCTCAGGGCAGTTACTAAACATGTGGATAAGAGTCGCAGGTCCTTGTGAACATCTGGGACATAAGTCATTCTCTCGTTTACCCCAAGCAAACAGCTTGTCCGGGGTATAATAGAGATCAAATAGGGTTTTAAAAAGCTGTGCTTTCAAATTACTAGCCATGAAAAGATTGTGGCTCAGCTCCAAAACTCTATCTACATCAACATTAGGATTATTTAATTTAGTCGCCCATTTTGTTTCAATTTTTTTCTAGGTCATCATGGGTTTTAGTCAAAAGAATATTGTAGAATGTTCCTATTCTAGTATTTACTCTAAGCATAACATCAATAATTTCAATTCTTGACAAACAAATGAAAGACTCTTTAGCTTTAAGTTTAGCAAATACTTGCGCAAACTTGAGAAAATCCACGTTAGACAAATCATATTTGATTTTCAGATCAGAAAAGGTTGTATCAAAGTCATTTAGTAAAAAGTCATTGACAGTTTTAATACCCAGCCTTTCCCACTTCCTCGCGATTAGATCAAACTCAAGACCATGTGTTAGATTTGAGTGCCATAGAGGTGTATACAGATTTATTTTCCCAAATTGCATATGCTTAGTAATATTATCCCAAATTTTCCAGGCACTGATTATGCTTTCTCCCTTAAATTTCTTGTAATACTTTGCTTCGGTTTGTTTTAAAAATAAGCCTTTAGCTTCTTGACCAAGTAGGAGCTCATAAATTGAAGGTATTAGTTCAATGTCCATCATACTTTCTTCAGTTGGGAAGTTAATTAAAGGGGTGAGTTGTTTAAGAAATGCTGCCCAATGATAAAAAATAATATTAGGTATTTTGAGCCCACCTCTATGGAGTGGAAGCGACATGAGACTATGGGATCTCCAGATCTTACCATGATGCCAGACAAAATTGGACATAAGAGAATTAATCAGTATTAATGTTTTATGCTCCACAGCTAGAGGAATCGCTCGAAATAAATATAAACATCTAGGTAACACATTCATTTTTTAAAAATTGGCTCTGCCTATAATTGAAAGGTGAAGAATGTTTATCCTTTCCAGATCCGTCTTTATCTTAACAAGGAGAGGATCAAAATTAAGCTTCACTAATTGTTTAGTGTTAGAGCAGATGGTTACACCAAGATAGGTAGCCTTCTCGGCTCTCCTTTGATCCAAACATACAATGTTGTCAGTGCACAAAATAACTGTTTTTCCTCTATTAAGGGAGTATCCCGAGCAGTTACCGTATTCTATTGTCAGCTTCTCAATTTCATGAATAGCCTCAATCGGGTCCGGTGTAATGACCGCAATATCATCGGCATAAGCCAATACTTTTGTCTCAAAATGACCACTGAGCACTGGTTTAATAATATTACTCTCCAAAAATTTCGAAATTAGTTGATTGATATACAGAGCAAAGAGCAGGGGTGAACATGGACACCCCTGCCTAGTGCCTCTTGCAATGTTGATACATCCAGATTCTAATCCTAACATTTGGAGTTTAGCTTTGGGGCGTAGATACATAGACTTGATTGATTTCACAAATTTGGGGCCGAAATTTGTACGATACAAGGCTGTCCACAGAAAGTTCCATGAGACGCGATCGAAGGCTTTCTCGGCGTTCAGTAGGATCATTGACATTGGACTCCCCGCGGCAGACATGGCATCGAACAGGGCTATAGCACGGCATGTATGGTCAGTGGTCCCCTTACCCAGGACGAAACCATGCTGCCACGGAGAGACAAGGTGTTCAATGACCCCACTGAGCCTGATTGCCATCACCTTGGCATATAATTTGGAGTCCGAATTGATTAAGGATATAGGGCGGTACGAGGTTAGTTGCTCGGGAGGTTTCCCTTTCTTCAGAAAAACAATTATATTAGCCTCATCCCAGAACTCTGGGGGAACCCCATTCCACTGTACCCCTAGAAATAAGTCATGAAAAAGGGGACATCATTGATGACCCAGAATTTTATAGAGGTCGATTGGCAGTTTGTCTGGGCCAGCCGCTTTACCGGGCGCTAGTGAAGATAGTGCAGCTATCACCTCGGCAAGTGTGACTTTAAATAATTCCTCTGCAGGACAATTACAGCAAAAAATCTGATTGCAACAAATAACTCAATGATAATGCCATATGAACATATTACATTTTACAGCTTATTACCAGAAAGGCAGCAATCAAATCAGAAAGAAACTGGCCAATTATCTCAAGTTAAAGCCTGAGAAGTCTAAATTTCTGGTTCTGAAAAAGTATCAGGGACGTCTTCAGGGTTAAGATTCCTACACAGGCCCGATTTTATACAGCCTTTACAAGAATTAACATTAGACTTATTCAAAATCACTTGATGTTGATCTATTACATATTTTTAGGAAATTACCACCCCATTACAGTACAGGTAAATCTCTATCATGTGTGGTGATCCAGACGGTTACCCTGTGAATGTAAAGTTGAAGATCTTCGTTGATCCAATTGTGGATTCTTTAACATTTTAAATCAAATGGCTCTTAGATTGTTTCAAGGGTTCCTTTGATTTAAAAAGTTGGTCTTCAATTAACTGTTTGGTTGAAGTGCTAATGGGATTAATTATCAAGTGGAAGGAAAAAAGCCTACACCCCATCCCTGCTCAGCACAAGGCAACACTTGCAATAGTTAGCATTATTTGATTTTGTCTACCCTTTGCTCTACAAGAGACTGCTTTCCCCATAAAATGTCTTTGTGGAATAGTAAAGTTGTTCCTGAGATCTGCTCAAACCAGTATTATGAAGGTATCATACATAACTTTTGTTTATAAAGTATGGTCATGTGTACAATTTTCACTTTTATTACCAACAAACCATATTTTGATGTAATTTTGTGTAAATGTCATTAGATTTACTGAAAAAATGTACACAATAGTGCACACTCCTACATATATGAGCACATTCGCACTGGAGGGAGGCATTGAGGAACACCAAGAAATATCATATTTTACCCTCGCACAATGCATGCTGTCACTGACTGTTCTAACCTCTCCAGGTCATTTAATGGGTTTCTGTTGATATTACTCACCACAGATACTCACTGTGAGATGCACTGTGGGGAGCACAGAGACCAGGGCACCATTACTGCCGGAAAACTACAAATTGCAACCTTTCTGCTTTTAATGAACAGCCACAAAATCTGAGAAGGACTGGGACAGTTAAAATATTTACTTCCTTGATCAGTAGACCATAACCGCCTTGTTCAGTTTGCCAATGCAATGCATGAAAGAAGAAAAATGAGCTACTTCATACTAAAGGTGAAACATTTGCACTTTAAACCTTCATCACAATATTAAAAAGAAATAATTATGTTGTAGTATTGTTACCTCAAATCTCTTAAATATAGAAATGAGCTATAATGAACCATAAATATATACAAATGAAATATTAAAAACAGAATCAATGCAAATCATGTGATGCTGCATACCTCTTTTTAACAATTTAATATTCTCGTAAAAAACAGGAAGGATCACAGAAAACATTAGGAAAAGCAACGAGGTTGACCTAACTGTTCTATAAACCTTGAGAGATTTCATACATAATATAAATCCTTTATTTGATTTTAGAAGCCCACAACACAGTATTCAAAACTATAGAAATGTCTACATAAAACAAGAACACAGAGATTTGTAACACAGAGATTGTACACACGAAGAGGCTCATTACGACGTTGGGCAGAAAGCCCGACATCTTCATGGTTTTAGGACCGACGGACTTGCGGTCAGCGGTTCCGACAACCGTGTTACGATGCAAGCAAACACTGTTCAGTCAGATTCCCATTGTTTCCTATGGGAGCTCATGTTATGCCCGAGAACCGGCAGTGACACAGGCTCCTATGGGGAAATTGGGAAATTGGATATGTGGAAAAACCTGCACCCTGTGGCAGGCACCCGTGTAAACGGTGGAAACTATATTTTCTGACTGTTTATTCAGAATCACCACTTTTGCCCTGGTTCATGCCCAGTGTAAGAGAAATGTGATTATTTTCTTGCCTTTGGTGGTAATATAATTGACCTTTCTGAATCTTAGTAAATGTTTAAGCAAACAAAAGTGAGTTAGGGAAGTACCTCTTTCATCTTCATTGTGTCTACAAAGTTACTCTCATTTTAATCCCCCTCCCCAATGAATCATTTCTGAAATCCAAGGACCCCTATTGAGTCTTTATTGCAAGCCTTGGACCCTAAGCCTTCAATTTCTATGAAAAAACATCTATACATCAAGAAAATGCCCAAATACTTGAATATTTAGTGTAAATAACTAATTTAGAAACATTCCAATTTTCGATTTTGCATCTATATTTGTATATACACTATTAATGTTAATGTATTCATTTTAATATTTATTTAGTAAAACAGTTGCGGACCCACAGAAAAAGCCTCGTGGACCACCAGGGGTCTCTGGGCCACAAGTTAAGAATCACTGCCATAAAGGATTTAGGGCCAGGTTTGAAAGTCGGCGGGGGAACACTCCATCATAAACGTACAATGATCACATTCTATCCTATGGGGTTGCAATACTTTAGCCTGGATATCTGGTATATTTGTGACTTCTAAATAAGGCTCTTAGTATGTGTCCAGCAAACATAATCTCAAACTCATTTGAGGGATGGCATGGCTGGCTAGCTCTGTTTAGTACTTAGTTTGTGCCAGTGATTGCCAGGTGGTGGACATCCGCACATATTTTTGGGGAACAAGATCTTTTATCAACAGACTTTGATGGAGAGCAAGTGAGAAAATGGTAAGAAATGGGAGAATGTAGGAGGAAGAAGAACATAAAGACAAAGGGATGCAGCAAGAATGTAAAAAAACTTGCAAGAGTGAGATAAAGAGGCATCAAGTACACACTGGTAGAAAAAATGGCATGGGGTGGAAGGAATCCGGAATAAATACCTCTGTCTTCATCAACCACGTTATTCGGCAGCACCAGCAGTAAACTCTTAAGGAAAACTTTGGGAACCGGCACCCATTTTTTTTTCTTGTTTTAGTTTTTTCAAAATAAGTGATGACTCTCAGCTGACTTCCATTAGAGTAATGAGTGCCACGTTTGTCATGATAACATTATAACATCCTGTGCGAATGAAAGAGACATGGCTTCAATGCTTGTTTGCAGGTTTATAGAGTGCAAATGTGGATCTGAAGGAATTGGGACCAGTTAGTGCTACAATTGTTTTTAAGCATAGGGGGTTTAAGCAATTTGCCCAGAATTTCAGGGCATAGAGTCAAAAACAAGATTCAAACCCGAGTCCTCAGATCCAAACTCGTCAGCTCTAGGTTCTAGACCACCTTTTAGAGCTGGTTTCAGAAAGAAATCAATGATGAGCAGGCCAAACAAACATGATGTATGCATGGCATTCAGCTGTTTCTTCAGTTCATCTTTTGCACCAACAGATACATTGAAGGTACTGACATACCCACCAGGCATGCAGGGATCTATAGATGCTACAGGTAGTTAGGGGCATATTTACAATAACTGGTGCATCCCTGCAAATCAGCAGGGATGCACCAGTTATTGTGCGCCACAACTCCGCCATCATGGATGCGCCACATTTATAATGCGGCGCACCATGGTGCAAAAACGGCACAGATGCGTGACGCATCTGTGCCGTAAAAGTGACGCATTGCTGGAGTTGCGTCGCAAGCGCGACGCAGCTCCAGCAATGCTCTGGGGGCCCTATCTACTTAATGCTGCGTCAATCCTTACGCCTGCTTCAGGCAGCGCAGGGTTTTGACGCAGCATGAGCCTAAAAGTGACTGAGTAAAATCTCGTCGATTTCACTCAGCCACTTTTAGGAGGCATTCCTGCGCCGGAACGCCCCCCCTGCACAGGAACGCCTACATGTGGTGCAGGGCATTACAACGTGACGCATCTCCCAGATGCCTCACGTTGTAAGTACCCCCGCACCATGGAGCAGGATTTGCGCCGCCGCTGCGTCACAAAAGTGATGCAACGGCGGCGTAAATGAGGCGCAAGGGGCTTGTAAATCTGCCCCCTTGTTTTCAGCCAAGGGAGCACAGGCTGGCAGTTAATCCGCATAGATTTGAATGACGTCCTTTACAAAGTTCTTGTGATGCTTTGCCGATTTAACCTCTTCATACTATCATGAAACGTTTACCAGGTCCATTATTTGCAAAATTAGAAAATTCATAATTTGTCCATTTCGGAGACACTTTCTACATTGTCGTTCAAAGACTTCTGCGTAACTATTAAAATCTATAATCACTCATCATCTAAGTTGACAAATCAAAGTTATTGCCCATGAAACTACAACATGTACATTTAACACTCAGGTGGTTCTTTCATACGAGAGAGGTAAAAATATATGTTTAAATATTGTAAATGTGTACCCTCAGAGTACATCTCGGCCCATATTCACAATGAAAGTGACTGTGCGCGACAAGCCATTTGGCTGCGCCACACTGAGTCACTTTCAAAGCAAAGGAATGCGACATATTTATAACAATATGCTTCATTCCTGTGCTTTCCCCTACATTGGCGCCGGCGCAGGCACCCTTGCACCATGGTGGAAGGATGCCTGTGTCGTGGGGAGAATGTTTTTGTGCAGGAAGGGACACCTTTCTGCACAAAAACAATCAATTGAGGCGATTTCCTCTTCCAATGTGTGCTGTAGAATGCAATGTAAAACTGCAAAAACCAAGAATTGATCAGGAGGGATTGATCTTCCAATCCTTCAACGATAAGGGACTCAAAATTCCCTTATATTTGGAACAAAATTCTCAACATTAATTTTTAATCTACAAAGCTGATTGCATACCTGATCATAGACACGATTAGCAATTTTATTTGTAGTAATCCTTCATGCAAATAAATGTTTTTATATAATCCTATCAATAATCTACAAAATACACATATATATATACACATATATCTACAACAAATATAGACAACTGACAAAAGGACAACAAGCAATATTCATATACAAAAAACCTTTTCACCCAGACGGTCACATAAGAAAGTCCAATGCCCCCCTATTTGTTCAGGGGGTACACTAAGATTTGGTCCTGTATGTACACAATCGGTTCAGACAGATCCAGAACCTAAATTCTTAAGATTGTGTGAAATCAAAATCAAATAATTTAACAAATATCCTCAGACACCTTTTGTCAAATATGGCATGTCGACGCGGATGCGTTTCAGCCTCCAGATATCTTGGCCTCCTCAGGACAAGGGTGAAATGAACCGTCTAATATCCCACTCTTTGCGGTGCATACAATTGCAACTGGGGAATTCAAGAAGCAGGTATCTCCAGGACCGGAGAAAAATTCTCAGTCCACTGGATCCCCACCGGAGAGGTCAACCAACGTCTCTTTCCTTTCAAACAATATACCGACTCTGTATTCCTACGTGAATTAAAAACTGATAAGGCATTCACACACGACTCCATCCAGACGCGACGTAGAATGCAATGTAAACATTTCTGCTCGTTGTGCCTTTCTAGCCCACCCCTGGGGTGGCATAGCATTCTGATGCATTTCAGGTTTACGATTTCTCGTAAATCTGGAAATGCATAAGAATACATGGGGGTTGCGTGGGAACACATACAGCAACACCCATGTCACGCCCCTTACACACAAAGTGTTGCATGAGAAGGGGCGATATTTATAAGCACACATAAAGCCACGCAGGGTGGCTTTACGTGTCCTTGTAAATATCAGGCAGTAGGTTGCGCCGCCGGGGCCTTGCGCAATGTGGCGTATCAGCGGCGCAAGGGGCTTGTAAATAAGCCCCTGAAAATATAGTCATTAACCTATGATAGTTGGGGGGTAAGGGGCAGTGGGTCTCAACTGATATTTGGGGGCCCTATTCTACCCCTGGGCAATAACAATGCTAGGGTGCCCCCTGCCATCATGGTAACATTAGCGATGAAAGTGGCATGCTAGGTGGCTTCTCCATTCTATTCTTTATAGCCACACCCGGCAAACAATTCATTCAAAGAGGTAACTCCTGAAGAGAAGGCACTATAGTGGAGGGAGAAAAGCACATGGTCTAGGCTCATAGCTCACTGCGATTTACGTCACAAATGCTTGAGCGCTACATTTAAGCCCGAATCAGACCAATATTTTTCTGCCTAGCATCAGATACGTGACTAGAGTCTGTTTTACATACATCAAGTCCTGTCTGGGGATTGCTTCGAGAATAGTTAAGGAAAATGTTGCCTAATTTGCCTTTTTTAATTAAAAAGTCTGGTGTAGTGTTCAGTGACAGCCACAGTTTGGACATGTACTGCAACATTAATTAAATATTAGAGCAATTTTGAAAGGCGCGTTTCCCTTGCTGATGGTTAATTCAGAGCATAAAAATTAGAAAAGGTCAGGTGTTCTTTAAACGGATTTTTTAAATTATTCCAATGACACATTTTAGAGTGAGAATATGTGCTGGAAATTCTAAATGAAACCCGATCCACTGTCCAATAAAAATACACAGGGGGACACAGGTAATTGTTATGCTTGTTACATGGACAGACCGGTGCTTGCTACATGCTTTAAACGTTGGCATTCCTGGATTCACTGTATGGTAAACATACGCCTGGGCACATGGCTGTTCTCATTGCCATGACAATACACTGTGCCGGATACCTAATAGATTAGCTGGAGAGACTAAGGTGCTCCTATAATAAGCAGTTTATTGGCCAAATAAATATTACAACAGCAAGTGTTTCATGTTTGTTGCCAGAAATGTATAGGCCTTACGATCCAATCTAGTAACAGTTCATGAACCAACCAAGCATGGTTAATAGTCATTCTAAGCAAGTACTCAGAAAAAGGTATCAGACCGAGCAGCAGCAGTGCAAACTGTGCAAATTAAAACTATTTGGCAGCCTCTCAATTATAGGGGAAGGTATGTCTGACAATTGGTACACCTGAATACACATGAAACATAAGGTCCAGACATATACAAACACAGACAACAGGCAGGCATACATTTAATCACATATGCATATTAGGGTGGTTGATGGGCTGCAAGACACCAGAGTTGGCATAAGAAAAAAATAAATATTACAAAATATTAAAAACATATAACAGTCTGTGATTAAGTAGAGTATAAATATTGTTATGTTCAAAATCAAAAATGTACTTAAAAAAATGATTTACTATTTTATGCATTTATTATAAAAAAAATCAATTTTAATGTTAAGTAAAAAAATCATAAAATGTACATACTTTTTAAAATGTATAATTGTTAAGGTTGCTATGATGTTTTTATTGTTTACATTTTATGAATGGTAGTAACCATTTTGAAGATTAAATAATTTTTTTAATAGCAATTAAAATAGTAATTCTATAATTTAAAATATAAATATGCATAAAAGAGGTTTGTACTTTAGATTAAGATGTGTTTATATAAAATTTTAGCTGATTCTATTTAACAAAACGTGAGAATATGAAGTATTGATTATGTACGTAATATTTGTATTTTATAATATGTTATGTAACATGTTTTATTTTGAAATGGATATGGTACATTTTAACTCTTTAGTGTGGAACACCTTCCTCAACTTGGTTTAGATTGAAGTGGAAATAGTAAATGTAACTCCTTTAGTGCCCATCACCTTCCCCAAATTTGTGTACATTCGTGAGTGGCAGAATGTTCTAATAGCCTTATAGCCCTTCGTAGCAGGGCTATACTGGCAATTAAAGTCCTGCTGTCTCGTTAAAGTCCCTTGCCTTTGGCTCGGGCCTTTAACGATTCAGCGGGCCTTTAATAGCCGGTATAGCCCGCTACGGCGGGCTATAAGGCTATAGTAATAGCCTTGTATGGCTGTGTGGGGATACCTTTATAGAATGGTTTTAATCGTGGCTTGCATAAAGTCTATGATTATATTTTGGGGTAGTAGCTATTTATTTTATGTTTTATATGGTTTGGGAGTTCATAGTGTTGCTTTGTTTATTTGGTAGTAGGGCATGTATACATGGGATATTTGTGTTTTGATATTCACCATGTATAGTCTCTATCTGAGTGAATGGTTTGAGACACATTTTGAAGGACCCATCCATCATCCAAATTTGACATTGAATAAGGTTCATTAAGTTGTTTGTGGTAGAGAATATTAGGATTTGTTTCTCATTATTTAGGTTGTCATGTAAAAGGAAAGGTTCCTATGTATAATTGTTAAATGTTCAGTTACGTCTATGGGCCTGATTATAAGTTTAGCGGTTGAGATACTTTGTCACAAATGTGAGGGATATCCTGTCCACCACAGGATATAATGGAATTATAATACAGCCAAACTTGTATTCACGCCCTATGTGTTGCTACCTTCTAAGGGCAGGTAGGGTATTGATGGTGACTTTTTAGTTCATGCAATTAAGAGTTTTAAAGTAGGTATAGGTGGTAGTTGCCCGGTTACGTGTTCGGAGACTCTATGTAGTATATCTTTCATGATTGCTTGTGTGTTCGTGGGAGCTAGCACTTGCCTCTCTTATACCTTGCAATGTTTCTCTTACTTCTCTTTCTGTCACATTTGAAGGGACGTTGTGCTCTCTTACATGAAATACAACATCATCTTTTGCAGTTGCCCTCCCAGAGCATGCATTGGAATAATATTTAGTACATTTCCAGTTTATAGTTTGTGATAATGCACTTTCTTCGCTGTGGGTGTAGCTCATGTGATTTAGTAAATGCTTTCTGTTCTGTGAAGTGATACATTTGGTGGCGTCTGTCATTGTATCTGTAAGTAGAATAATAGTTATACATACATTATATTTTAACTTTTGCACGTTTGTTCTTAACGTGTTAGAAATTGCTATTACTTCTATTTGTACTCACATGTATGTTCTGTTGAGATGTGTGCATGGTTTTCCAACTTTTCTGTTGGGGGTGTTTTAATGTGGAGCAGGTGCCAATCTGAAAGACACACTCATAAACATGAGACCAAGGAAGGGACAGGTTTGTACACAGGAACCGCTATGGAACTTATCCCCAGTCACAGAACACTACCCATGCAGACACTGCAATGTATGAGTCTATGCCGAGACCACAAAGGCCATCCAGTTAAGTAGCATCCTTACATGGATACAAAAGAGGCACACCAATTGCAACTCACGCAATTGCATCTAAATGATCACCTATCCGTGCCAAATGATATACATAGGAATGACATTAGGAGCGATCAAAGCAAGATTGACAGAACATCAAAGTAAAATTAGGTGTAAAAAATCTAACACCAAAATGACTACACACTGCCTAATGGCTGGAAATAACCCAGATGACCTAAAATGGATGGTCCTATAAATATTTCCCTTTATGAGGCAAGAAGCCCTCTTTTGGAAGGAACAAAAGTGGATTTTACGGTTATCCACACCTAAGGAGGAAATGAATGACAGCATACCATGAGGTGAATTAAACAAATAGTTACACCTTTAGCAAAAAGGGTTGACAAAAGATCACTAATGTTATAAAGGGATTCTAGGAACACCGACACTTAGAGAAAATTGTTTAATCCCCTATGACATTGCCCCACATGATTACGAATAGAGACTCAACGGAACTTACGAACATCTAGAGTTCTATTGTGTCACAGAGAGGTCTTACACCGGTATGTGACTAGTGCTCCACATAAATGTAGTCTAATAATATTAAACCTCAGATCACAAGCGTAGAAATTATCACTTACTATACCATAACAATTTCAATTACCGGGCCTTGTAAGTAACCAATACAAGCTAGTTGGTTCTTCCCAATGATTAAATATACACTCTTGGTCTTAACATGTCAAACTGAGTATAATTGCATGTGTCCACTAACCATAAAGTGAGATGATGGACAGTGCTGTTTTCCACCTCCTAATATATTGTCCATAATCACCACTGGGATATTCCACTGGCACCACGAGGGACTTAATAAATGACTCACAGAACAGCACCACAAGGGACTTAATAAACGACTCACAGAACAGACCAATACCCAAACCCACAACTTTTTCAATCACCTGTGGGAGCCAATATTTACTCTAATAAGGTGGGTGATGTCAGCACTCCAGTTCCCATATGTCATGGCGCTCGAACTGAGGCACACTGTGTCTCCATATTAGACCTCCTCCGGCCATGGCCGCAGTCCTTGGAGGCGAGCAGAATTGGGGTAGGTCCAAAGGAGGACGGTAATCTGCGTGCAAGTAAGTAGAACCGACGACTTACATCCAACCATATTCTACCAATTGGAAGTCTGACTCCCACTCTATCAAGTCCCCTCTTGATCTTTGTTTTCGTGTATAGGACCTTAATATACATTCCACTCTGCTCTAAGCTTTAAGGAGCCTGTAGTTTCCCGTTCTGGGGTAAGCGACATCCTGTTTGTTATAATACGTACACAAGCATCACAGTGACACTTGATCTTTATCAATAGATGCCCACAATATTTTATTTTTGTAACTTATTTTTACTATTTTCTGAAAGAAAATGATTTGGTGCATGTGTGTTGAATACTATGGGTCATGCAGTATAAGTACTTTTATATAGACATGCAAATTGTTTTCAGAGGAAGCACTGATATTTGTATCCCTATACCTGTTTAATTATGTTATGTTTGTCCATTGTGTTTCAGATCATTTTCCAGGTTAAGGTGCAATTAATGATTTATTCTGACCTGATCTTTGACCAATTATTATAACATTACAAATAGACTAAGGAATCGAGTCATTTTTGTAGTGTAGTAAGAGGCTTTAGGTCCTCAAGAATCACCGCTAGATCCGACTGGAGTTACATAGGTGTGAAACATGTTGACCATAGGCTAGATTACACACTGATTAGTCTTATTGGGATCATTGTATCCTGTATAAGAACCACACTTTTACCTAGGGTAGTGAATTCAAGCAATAAAATTAATTGACAATGAGTGTCACCATATCTTTTTTAAATCACTGCTGCTTAAACTCTTTCACATAGTACAAAAACCACCACCCTCTCACCCCCACGTCATCATACGCCATATACAAAAAGACCTCCGGCAAGGAGCCCCCCATGGGTGCCCTTTGGGCATTGCAGCGCCAGCCCAAGGAGGAGCTTGCCCAATGATGAATCATGGCACCCCTTGGGGTGTGTGAGGGCACTTGCTCCTAATGGAGCACTCCCCCTTACTGGAACACTGGCATCACTTCATCTACTCCCTCTCCTTGTCTCTACAGAAACAGCACAAACCCCATGTTTGGAAATAGTATAAAACTGCACACAAACACAGCAGTGGCAGGTCTGAAATACCTTTTGTGTGGCACAATCAGTGTTCCAGGCCCACTGGTATCATTTGATTTACAGGCCCGGGAACGCACAGCGTACTTTACTAGGGACATACTGTAGTGTAGTTCCTATATTCCCAATAGGCTCTGCGCATTGGAATAATATATCCTATAGATGTTACTTTGGACTTAAGTTGACTAGGTCTCTATCGAATATATTGGACTTAATTGTGAGTGCCAGCTAGCTCAGAGGTCACTAGAAACGTTCTCAAATACACAAGAAGGGATTAGTTTCTGACAACCACATAACATGACAACTTTGTTTCCCCAAGATAAAACGTATTTTCAGAGTCATGGAAACAATTGTGCATGCTTCGTTTCATCAGATGTGCAGAGAAATAGAGAGATGGGCGTTTTCAATAAAAGTATTTATTGAACAGTCTTCTTTCTCATGCAGAAGAAATTAACTGCTACAATCGTAATACTGGCTGTAAAGTATAATTTGTACAGCAAGAAGAGTATTATAAAATAATACTGTAAAATCATGGTATGGTTTCTAAGCCATAAAATACATACATAAATAACAAAGACTAAAAGTACTCAACTGGTGCTTCTAAAATACGCCTACCCCGATTTACCTAACCTAAGTCGAGTACGAGGGAAGAAGTAAGTGTGTGTTTAGTTTCTTTGCCAAGAATCTATCCAAGATTTCTCTTAGGGTCTAAGCAGCTCCGTACCTTGGTTATAAAATTAAGGAGGTCTGGTATCTCTGTCTCCGGACTCGATTTTCCAACACCCTGCGAGGGTAACTTGGAAACACTATTTAGGATTCTGAACGAGAGAATGGCAGCCTCTCTGTCAGTGCGCCAGCTTGAGGGTCGGCTTCCTTTGGCACTTGCTGTAGTGAGCTGCATCTGGCAAGAAGATAGTCGAACTGCTCCGAAACCACCGTGTGATTGCTAGGGCAAGTGTGGGCATATGTATATCTTGAAGGTGCCTGGTTTGTCGTAAAGTCAGACATAATAACGTCACCAAAGAACCCCAAGGGAATGGTTGTTCTTTGGAAACACCATGATTTCCAGGACAAATCAATATTCAAGAAAGGGGATGTCCCTGACTGCTGAAGCCGAGTTTTCCAAGAAATCGTTGTGGCTTTTTGGAACTGGTGAAAGTAGCCATGCCTGTATTTGGACTGCATGGGCTATGTCAAAATCTGAGTAGGATTTCTATGCCTATATAAGGGTAATGTGAATTATACCTATATAAGGGCACGAATCGGGAAAATTACACTAGGGTCCTAAAACGCTATACAACAATACCAGTAAATCAAATGTGCCAATCAAGGAGAACCAATTGCAATAGCAATTTACACAGGGAGCACTTACACTTTGACACTGATCAGCAGTGGCAAAGTGCCCAAAGCATCTAAGACAGCAAAAACAAAATCCAGCACAGCATAAACAAGTACAGGAGGTAGAGGAAAAAAGTCGACGGAAACCACACCAAGGATGCCAAGTCTAACACCCAGGGACCGACCAACAGTGGCCAACTGGCTGAAGGAGACCATATGTCACATCCCATTCCCCACAATGGAGGAGGTGCCTTCTCGGACACAGCTGTGGGGATTATGATCTGCTTGGGCTATTCTGTCAGCAGCCAGCCAGCATTGGCCATATTCCTTCAAGGATACTAGATATTTTAACTGACTTCCCCTAAGTAAATCACATTGCGTGCAAAAAATTCCTGGCCTTGTGGTGAAAGTAGCCATGCCTGTATTTGGACGGCATGGGCTATGTCAAAATATGGGTAGGATTTCTATGCCTATATAAGGGTAATGTGAATTATACCTATATAAGGGCACGAATCGGGAAAATTACACTAGGGTCCTAAAACGCTATACAACAATACCAGTAAATCAAATGTGCCAATCAAGGAGAACCAATTGCAATAGCAATTTACACAGGGAGCACTTACACTTTGACACTGATCAGCAGTGGCAAAGTGCCCAAAGCATCTAAGACAGCAAAAACAAAATCCAGCACAGCATAAACAAATACAGGAGGTAGAGGAAAAAAGTTGACGGAAACCACACCAAGGATGCCAAGTCTAACACCCAGGGACCGACCAACAGTGGCCAACTGGCTGAAGGAGACCATCTGTCACATCCCATTCCCCACAATGGAGGAGGTGCCTTCTCGGACACAGCTGTGGGGATTATGATCTGCGTGGGCTATTCTGTCAGCAGCCAGCCAGCGTTGGCCATATTCCTTCAAGGATACTAGATATTTTAACTGACTTCCCCTAAGTAAATCACATTGCGTGCAAAAAATTCCTGGCCTTGCCTAAAAAACGTGACTAGAAAATGCAGGGGTCCAACTTACGAACATGGACACTTCACAATCTTCTCCAGAGGAGGCCAAGACCCTCCCTTATCTAAATTCAACACAAGGAAAGTGGTTGGC
The DNA here is from genome assembly GCF_964263255.1 of Lissotriton vulgaris. Taxonomy (NCBI): domain Eukaryota; kingdom Metazoa; phylum Chordata; class Amphibia; order Caudata; family Salamandridae; genus Lissotriton; species Lissotriton vulgaris. The sequence continues at coordinate 161,774 of NW_028251201.1, read as the reverse complement.
AGGGAGCACAACAAAAAGGATAATCCCTCATATCATGCTGACAGAGATAACTCCTCCTTCCCCCTTAAGCGTTAATGCAGGCAGGTGCAGCCTCTCCCTGTTACCTCTGGTCTCCTTTTACAAATCAGTTCCACTGTGCTATCACTCTTCCTTTCCCCTGGATCACTTCTCTTCATTTGTTAGGTATGGCGGAGGACCACATGCTGGTGACTTCTTCAACCCTACTCAAAAGCATGTAAGAAGAGCCCTTACAATTGGCCCTAGCCTACATTCCAGATTGCTTTGGGGACATCCTTCCATGTTTCTTGATGATTCCCAACCATGATGCAGCACCGCCTCATGGACCTCGACTTCTGATCCCTCAACATCAACAGCATGGTCCGCTTCATTAAATACAAAAGGCCAATGCCTTCCTGGGATACAAATGACCCTATATTACACTGGTACAAGAAACCCATCTTAATGCCCTTGAATCCACCAAACTCAAACACGACTGGGTGGACAAAGATATAGCTGCCTCTTGTTCAGATGCTTCATCTATGGTTGATGCTGGCCCTTCGGCCCCCTCTAGGAAGAATGGAGTTGCAACACTCCTTCATTATAGACTGTCAGTGCAGGTTTTAAAAACTATGGACAGACACTAAGGGCCAATTTGTCTTTGCAGATCCCAAATCAAGCAGATTTCAGTGATCTATCTATGCTCCAGCAGGGACTAAGCAACTTTGATTCCCCAAACTGACTCTTCTCCCTACTGAATTTTGCTCTGCTACAGTCATCATTAGCGGTGATTGGAACAAGATTGGCCTTTCTACAAGACCACTACCAGCTATTCAATTCACAGGCTTAATCACCAGTAGCCTGTTAAATTCTTAAGATCATCAGAAGCTCTGCAATTTAGAATTCCTATGGTCAGGCTTGCCATGTGCGACAGCCGATCTTTCACCTATCTGCTTACCATGGTCTGGAACAAGCTACCTCTACCAATGCATAGAACAAAAAAAGAAAACACATTTGGATCTCGGCTCAAAACTCGGCTGTTCGATGACTAAAGTTAACCTTGATGATTACTCTTTGCTTCTTAGCTTCAGGACACCTAAATTGGCAGCTTTGCACTCTATAAGTCTGATTGATAGATTGACTGTTTATTTAATATCCAATACCCATAACCTACTATTTCACTCTGACCCATTTAGTGACCAACTCTCTAAATTCTTTGACTTCCCACAGTGATAAAGAGTTGTTAATTTTTCTGAGAAAATAATGGTCCCTTAACTGGGGAGCATGCCTAACTTCATGGAGGGGTACTCTCTTTTCAATGAAAGCCATAATCCTTCAAATGTGCCTGCAGTGTTTTGGTGTCTAAACCAGTTGAAAGGCAGACATTTTTACATTTCAAGGGAAATCCAAACAGGACATACTTTAATCTTTGATAAACCACAGCCCAACTTGTAATATGGCTGCTAGATAATAATCCTCAAAGTCTCGTAGCATCCAGCCAACCATCATTCAACTTGATGCACAATGTTGGACACACCATTTGAGGAGCTTTGCCAGTATACCTTCATATATGTTGTATAGGGTGATTTCATTCTTGGTCCTGCTTATTAGACAGCCGGAAATCCTTAAGAACCTCTCTATCAGGTAAAATAACCTATCATGTTGCCCACTCCAGACTCAGTAGATAAAGCAATATCATCCAAGTAAAGTATCATTTCAAGACTTTTTCTAAATTTGGGCTTAAAAGATGTATGGTAAGAGTTTGTATTTGAACAGCTGGTGGCTCAAAACAATTGTGAAGGAGAGAGGGCAACTCGCAGTGGGCAGTATTTGATAGACCCTCATGTTTTATGAGCTACGTTTTCTGTGACAGGCCCTCATTGTCCTTTTTCTGAGACTCTGCCTTGGAGGAGTTGACAATTGTTTTAACCCTTTCTCTAGGGTGAACCTTTCAATTGTGGATTCCTTGCAGGATCATGCAAACCCTTTTATCTTTAGCTGGGATGACATACACTGCATGACAGTAGAGAGACTTGCCTTGTGAAATGCCTGTCAGAGTAGATTCAGGAACTCACTGTGGGTCCCTGGTTAACAACATTTGCCCTTCACTAGCCAAAGTGAGCTGTTAATGTAATGTTATGAAATACTTGGAGCTTATTTAGATTAGAGTACAGAGATTTATCTTTATAATAGTATTTAGGTAATGTCTAGAGTGGTAAAAAAGTACTAATTAGTTCCTAAAATTGTCTCTTATTTAGGTCTGGAGAATAAAGACTCTCCAAATCTTCATCTTTTCAAGATGTCTCCGAACAGGACATTTTATTGCAAGCTCAAATAGGAGTCAGACATTTCACATGAATTAAACATGAATTAAAATGGTATAGCCAGCAGAGAGAGGCTCATGGCACTGTATCTTGGGAAAGCCTCACAGAAAAGGGACTGAATGAAAGTTTAAGCACTACTTTAAGATGTAAAAGGGGTGAGTTATAGAAGAAGGGCGTGAGCAAATCATTGTTTATTAAATGATGCCCAGGGAGGAAAGACTTTCACAGAATATGAGTGTCTTTTATTCCGACTTCCGGCAGGACGCGGTCTAGTCGTCCGCCGGAAGGAAAGGTATTTAGGTAAACGTGTAGTGGGTGCGCAGTGGACTGCGAGTACCCCTGCTGGCACCGCAATTCTTGTGTGTCTGAATTGTTTTGAATCTGTCCATATTTTAAATAGTGCTGTTTTAACCATTACTGTGTGAAGGGGGGCATTTTGTATTTAATTTTGCTCACATCACAGTTGCAAGGGAGATTTAAGAAACATTAATGTTTGCTTGGGCATTTTAAAACTTACTTATACTGATCAGTGCCTTTCTTCTGCAACTGACCCCGGTCCGCCGCGGCTGCCGTGCCGTTTGTGCGGAGGGCGGTTGACTTGATTCTATTATCTGACGCAATTCCGACTTCCGGCAGGACGCAGTCTAGTCGTCCGCCGGAAGGAAAGGTATTTAGCCATACATGTATCGGACGGGTGCAGCGGGCGCGCTGCGGGCGCTCCGAAGGCACGCCTAAGGCAAGCCCGTCTGCGCCCGTCCGGGCACGGCCAGGACCCGGGGCCAGAACCCCTGTCCAAAGTACAGTTATTCCTGGTAATATTCTAACTTATTCTAGATGAACTTTGATCAATCTAAATTCACATATCCATCACAATTGTGCAGATTGAATCAAGGCTTCACCCGAACTGACAGAAGGGCCATTTACTTGTTTAAAATGCAAATGGTGTAGCCTAACGACTACCGAACTTGCCCACCACATAGGGAACAAGGGTGCAAGAATTAAATGTCTTTACTTCAATGCAAGATCAGTACCGAAGCATTCACAGGAGATCTGGGACTCTATTAATGAACTGAACACTGACTTAGTTTTTATTACAGAAACCTGATTAAGTGATACTAATGGCCCTGACATTGCCACTACCCTCCCCCCAGGATACAAAATCACACGCCAGGATAGACAAGGGAAGAGAGGAGGGGGACTTGCCATTATATTCAGGGATAATCTTACCTGTCTCCCTATAACAACTGCTTTGTATGATGAATATGAATTACTAGCTTTTCAGATATCTAAAGACAATCATATTTTATTAGGAGGAGCTGCAGTCTATAACCCTCTGGGACACTATGCAGATTTCAGTGCAAGGTTACTCTCACAAATCTTCTCCACTTGTCTCAAATATAAAAATGATATGATAATTGGGGACTTTAATATTCATTTTGAAAAAACAGACAGTCATGCCGCCGTACACCTTAGCAATGACATGTCTATACTCCAACTTAAACAATGGATTCAAGGACCTACACACAGCGCAGGCCTCATATTGGACCTGCTGTTTGCTAACATAGATACTACTCTGATTGAGGAGACCAAACCAGTAACATGCACAGATCACTCTTTAATCTTCTTCTCGTTTGTTCATGCTATGTCAACCGCTAGGCCATCTTTAGTAATGTCTGAATTCTATAGACCTTGGAAACGTATTACTACCGAAGATTTCAAATCTCACTGGCCTGCTAACATCACCCCGGACCTACTCGGCACTTCATGCACGAACATTACTGCCCAGAATTTGGAAACTGGGATCAGTGATACGCTGGACCTATGTATCCCTAAAATTAAATCCAAAACATCGAAAAGAGTTACTTCCCAAAAATGGTATACCGCTGAAATTAAAGTACTAAAAAGAAACTGCCCAAAATAAGGAGCACATATGGCGAATGTCTCACTTAGATATTGACAAACTTATCTATAAGAATGAGCTCAGAGCGTACTATTTAGCCATAAAAAGTGCAAAAAAACAACATTATACACAAAGAATAAATGAAAATGGTAATTCTGCCAAAGAATTATATAAAATCATAAATGAATTATGCAAACCCAACTGCTTGTCCCAAGTATTACATCCTTCAATGGGGAATTGTGAAATGATTAGTAATTATTTTACTGATAAAATAGGGGAAATATATGATACATTCAATACTAGTGATAGTATGAAAACATCTACCTGTTCCCCTGAAAATTTTGAAAATTCTATTAGCCTAAACAGCTTCACAGAAGATGAAGTGGCCATTACCATGTTAGAAATTAAATCTGGCTCACCCCTTGATACCTGCCCTCATTTTATTTTTAGACAGCTTATATCGATTTTAACTCCTGCCATCACGCAACTTTTTAACAAGTCTCTGGAAACAGCTGTGTTTCCGGAGATATGGAAACAAGCTATAGTTATTCCGTTGCTAAAAAAAGCGGGTTCGAGTGTAACAAACCCAGCTAACTATAGACCTATATCTCAACTCCCCTATCTCTCGAAAGTGCTGGAGAAACTGATAAATAGACAATTGTCTAAATACCTAGAGGATAACAACTTACTGGACCCAACTCAAACAGGGTTCAGAGCTACTAACAGCACAGAAGCTACTCTACTGGCTGTTACTGATAGCATTGGAAATTCTCTGGACCAGTGTGAACCTGTGCCTCTGATCCTGTTATACCTGTCGGCGGCGTTCAACACGGTCTCCCATCATCTTCTATTAGAGAACTTGTTAGAAAAAGGGATAAAAGAGAAAGCACTTGAATGGATTGGTTCATTTTTGCAGAACAGAACGCAAGTGGTACAATTGGGAGCCTTCCTATCCAAACCCAAGCAACTTAAATGCGGTGTTCCGCAGGAAGCATCCCTCAGCCCCACTCTGTTCAATGCCTATGTATCACCTTTGGCACAAATTGGAGCACGGTGGGGTCTGGGGGTATGCTCCTATGCGGATGATACGCAACTTATAATTAGGCTTGGGAAGGGGCAAGCAGACAGCAAACTGAGGCTCAATAATTGTCTAACAGAAATGGCCAAATGGATGGCAGATCACTGCCTCAAACTAAATGCGGACAAAACCGAGATTTTATTGTTCGGCGGGGCAAAACACATATGGGACAACTCTTGGTGGCCTGCCATGCTGGGAGACTCTCGGTCACCTAAGCACTCAGCCAAAAATTTAGACATTACAATTGAGGATACACTATCCATGCAGGCCCATATTCGAGACCTGTGTGGGAAACGTTTTGCCACACTAAAACTCCTAAGAAGACTCTTTGCATGGATCCCCTTGGAAAGTAAGAAATCAGTCACACAGAGCCTATTAGTTAGCAGGCTGGATTATGGGAACGCACTTTTTGCAGGCATGCCAGACTACCTATTTCAACGATTGCAGGTAGTGCAGAATGCTGCAGCTAAACTAGTATGCAGGAAGGGCAAATACAGCTCCGCCAAAGATGCTTAAAACGACTGCACTGGCTGCCCATGCGCCAAAGAGCCTGTTTCAAGCTTTTGGGGCATGCCCATAAGACACTCAATAATAAAGGACCCACTATCCTTCAGAATAGGTTACACTTCTACCTTCCTGTGAGACCTCTAAGATCACAACATCTTGTTCTTGCCATAACAAAGAAAATAAAAAAGAATAAAGCAGGAGGACATACCTATTCCTACTTGGCGGCACGTCGTTGGAATGAACTTCCAGTGGAACTTAGATTAACTTATAACTATAATCTCTTCAGGAAGAAACTTAAAACACACCTTTTTCCCAAAGACTGACCCACGACAATTGGCTAATCCAGCTTTCATCTGTTACTAGAGTCCTTAGCGCCGTGACATCCCTTGGGATAAATGTTGCGCTTTATAAATAAATAAATAAATAAATAAATAAATAAAAGTAGATGAAAAATTGAGGAGAAATACAAAGATATGGCAGGTGATTATGGTGGGAACTAGAGTGGAAGATATAAGATGGGTTGACAACTGTTAGCTTTAACACATATCTATGAAATGCCATATGTAGATGTGTGGAAAGGTTGTTTGATGTGAAATTGGAGATGTGTGTCAGATGAATATAGTAATTTGAGGTATTTTGAGATAAACAGAGGAAGAGGGTAATTGGAAAAAAAAGCAGACCCGGCCATGGGTTTTTAAACATATATAACAACCATGGGCCCAATATAGATGTTGGGTGGAGAGCCTCCGATCAGTGGCCAGACATCCTGAGTTTTCCCTATGACCCCTGTATTTTGATTACAGCAATCAGAGGGAAACCCGTGGGGCTATGCCTCTCCTCTTCCGATGGGCTGAGGAGAGGAATTGTAATCCCTTGAATGACGGTGGAGTAAACATTGGCTCCACCGTCCAGATTACAATGTCGGTTTCCAACTGCCAATCCATGTCAGCCTTTTTTTACATGGATTGGTTTCGGAAACTGACTTTGGGGGCCCCAGCAAAGCCTCCTTCCTCCCTGGGCCTCCGCTTTGAGGCCTGGGGTAGCCTATGGTGCTCCCCCTTAACATCCCTGCACCGTGTGGCTGGCACCATTGCACCATGTGCCACACGGTGCAGGGATGGTTTTAAACCTCCATTTCTCAATGGAAGCTTGTGCTGTGAGCCTTTCCCGCTCACCGCACAGGCTTCCATTGGGAAATGGAGGTTTGCGACCGCCCTATGGGCGGTTGAATCGTAATAGAGTGGTTAGAACTGCCAACCTAAGGTCGGGCGGTTCCTTTTCCGCGCTCCCAACATCATAGTAAGGCCTCATTTGTTTGAAATATCAGGATGGATGTGATGCCAAGTGTTGGTTGATAGAAGGGAGAGGATGAAAGTAGATAGTATTTCAGTATCATGGGTGAAATGGCTGGCGATAATGCTTTGGAGAGTTTTCAATTAAATGGTTGTTTAAAGGGTGGTGGGGATGAAGAGTTTAGTTTTGGAGAGGTTCTGGGGGAAACAGATTGCTGCGGGACACAGTTGATGTGTATAGGAATTTTTCTATATTTTAGATTTTTGGTTAAAGGAGTGAAGCTTTTGAAAAAGAGAGTGTAAACTTAAATGAGTAACAATGAATTGGAGGATTGTGGTCATTTTACATGAATAGGTGAGAGGAAGGAAGATAGCTCATGACTGAGTAAAGGTAGATGGGGTTTTCACCATCCAAGGTGGAGGTGGAGCTGTAGGTTGCTAGGTATTTGTGGGTTTTAATATTTCCAGCTGATTTCAGAAAGGGGTGCAGGCTCATTCACAAAGCCAATATAGTAGGAGGAACCAGGAGTGAGAGTTGGTAGCTTAATGGGTGAAGTTACAGATGGAATGCAAGTCATTAAAGATGCAGTAGACTGCATCATTTAGACAGAGGAATTTATTAAAGACCAGGAGACCTTGGTGAATGGGGGATACAAATGAGATCCTGGCCAGCACAATCACAAAAGCTTACTCAAGGTGGGAGACTACCATAGTGTGGAGAGTATTCAGTTTCTATAAGACAATCATTTTTTAAGAGCAACATCTACCTTTGTTTAACTTGTATATCACAATATTTAATTTATTTGAAAAATGCTACTGACATTCAATGTGTCACACAATTGTTACAAAGTATTTTACTATCTTATAACAATTTCCTTTCCTTATAACTTCAAAGATCGTTATAAAATGCCCATAAAGTACAATTAGTGAACTGAATCCACAGTTCTCTGATTTAGTAGAGCATGACAAATTTGACAACAGTATCATTATTTTCAATTAGTTCCCCAAAATGGCAGGACAGTAGTACAGGGTGTACACTATTCAGGTTCCCCATTGCATAGTGAACTGAGCCTGCCTTCTTGTGGAAGAAATGTAAACTATGTTATTGGAATAATGTAGTAAAGCTAATGCTTTTAAGACAATAAAATAATTTGTAGTAATTAAGTAGGTTGCTGTTGTTGGGGACATGAGGATGAAGGAGCTCGCTAAGGAGAATGAAGGGTGCAATACTAGCATCCCTAAGGAGTCACTGGTGAACAATTCAACAATTGATTAAAACAAGTTAAAAAATAATATATATAGTTCCATTTTCTCACAAGACATCAGCTGTGTGTTTTATCTCATGCCAGAAAGCTATCACAATGTAACACCATCAGATTGTATGAATTGATTAATTCACATTAAGGAAGAATAAGGAGGATAAATATTTGAGTCAAGAGCTCCAAAGGAAATTAGCGAGTGCCTAAAAAAAACTCATAGGGGCAGTGCAACTTAGGAAGGAAATTGAACCTGCACATTTAGAGGTTGCCGTTGCTAGAGCAGCTATTGGCGAAGTTTTCGCAGAGAAAGCTGCTTCCAAGTGGACCACCGCCAGGAAAAGATTTATGAATTCAGCAAACAAATTGGCTATCAGTTAACCTTAAGAACCAGACAACAAATTATCAATAATGGGATATGTTGAATCAGAGACCTGGGGGTTGGGATAATTTCTGAGCCAGATAAAATCAGAATAGCTTTTCGCCAGTTCTATCAAGCTCGGTACACTGAGAAATAGGCTGGGGCAGTGGAAGCCAGACAAAGCACCATCGATAACTTCTTAGATTTAATTCTGATACTGGGCTGAGTCCGGAGGATCACAAATTCCTAGACGGCCCCCCTTCTTGGGAGGAGATTGCTGCCGCATTAGCTAATTTTCCCGATGGAAAGGCCACAGGCTCTGACCTTATTTTATTTGAATTTTACAAAGTCTTTATCGACCAAATCAAAGAGAAATTTAAAACCATGCTTGGACACATTTTTACCGGCCCTGCCCCTCCTCCATCATGGTCAGTTTCAAAAATCATTATCTTCCTCCAAAAGCCTGTCCAGGAAATGGGCTCTTATCACCCAATCACCTTAATTAACAGAGACTCTAAAATCTACGCCAAAATCGTAGCCTCCCGTCTTTCGATAGTAATTAATAGACTAGTTTCTAGATGGCAACATGGATTCATTCCTAAGAAAAGCACTACCGATCATATAAGGAGATGTATCACATTGGTTTATGCAACTCAGATTGCAGGAGACTCGATGGTGCTAATCTTACTTGATGCCAAAAAGGCCTTCAATCGTGTCTCCTGCCTTTTCCTGTGGAACATAATGCATAGAATGGGGATAGGTTTTAACATGGAAGTTGGGACCCCCTCTAATATTACTTTAATGGTCGGGGAAAGAGGGGAAAAGCAAAAAAGACTAACAAGAGATAAGTTCCCCCTTGACCTCAAAAATTTACAATGGTATATATCCAACACTTTGACTCTAATACTTTAGTACAGTAGGGCAAACAACAAGAAAGAGTTTTTTTAAAACTTTGTCATTTTATTTTTTATCTTTTTAGTTGTATTTCTTAGTACAAAAATAATTTTTCCATATATCAATTTATCACATTAATTCGTATACTTTATCAAAAAAACACATAATGTAGAACATATCATTTTGTAATCTCATCTATAAAAAACTAGTTTTATGCAGGGAAACAATATACAAAACAATCAACACTCTCACAAAAACAATCATTCCTTATTCAGCATACATGCTACATTCATTCATGGATTCTGCGTCTGAGGGATCGCAGATGGACGTGCAATTGATACGCAAGGTCGACGCGTTTCGGCAGTTGGACCGTCTTCCTCAGGACCTGTATTGCAGAATACTCAGACAAAAACAATATTTCTATGGCCCCTGCATAATTAGGTATCTTTAATTTGGAGAAGAGGATTCCTTGTCAGGTTAGCAGCATAGAAGTGGATTCCTTATCAGATTAGCAGCATAGGTCGTCAGAACTTTATTTTTGTAGAAAAGCCTATCTTATCAGTAATTATCTTTTTGTCCTCTTGTATGTGCAAAGGCTTGTTTTTTTTGGGTGTGTTATTGATCCGGCTATTTGCTTATTATCACAAACTCTGGGACTTGGATTGAAGGATTATTATCTTGATGGATACAAGCGCTAATAGTCGTTGTGTTGTTTTAGTGGAACCAATAAAAGTCTTTATTTTGAGTCTAACACTTCTTATCATTGGGAACAGTATTCAATGCTGAGGAAACACCAGCGATGCGAGGCAGGGCTCCTCCTTGGCAGCGGAAGTAGGAAGGTCTGGATCGGACGACAGTGGACCCAAATAGATTTAAACAAAGAAACTTTCAAAGGAGGAGCCCTGCCTCGCATCGCTGGTGTTTCCTCAGCATTTAATACTGTTCCCAATGATAAGAAGTGTTAGACTCAAAATAAAGACTTTTATTGGTTCCACTAAAACAACACAACGACTATTAGCGCTTGTATCCATCAAGATAATAATCCTTCAATCCAAGTCCCAGAGTTTGTGATAATAAGCAAATAGCCGGATCAATAACACACCCAAAAAAAACAAGCCTTTGCACATACAAGAGGACAAAAAGATAATTACTGATAAGATAGGCTTTTCTACAAAAATAAAGTTCTGACGACCTATGCTGCTAATCTGATAAGGAATCCACTTCTATGCTGCTAACCTGACAAGGAATCCTCTTCTCCAAATTAAAGATACCTAATTATGCAGGGGCCATAGAAATATTGTTTTTGTCTGAGTATTCTGCAATACAGGTCCTGAGGAAGACGGTCCAACTGCCGAAACGCGTCGACCTTGCGTATCAATTGCACGTCCATCTGCGATCCCTCAGACGCAGAATCCATGAATGAATGTAGCATGTATGCTGAATAAGGAATGATTGTTTTTGTGAGAGTGTTGATTGTTTTGTATATTGTTTCCCTGCATAAAACTAGTTTTTTATAGATGAGATTACAAAATGATATGTTCTACATTATGTGTTTTTTTGATAAAGTATACGAATTAATGTGATAAATTGATATATGGAAAAATTATTTTTGTACTAAGAAATACAACTAAAAAGATAAAAAATAAAATGACAAAGTTTTAAAAAAACTCTTTCTTGTTGTTTGCCCTACTGTACTAAAGTATTAGAGTCAAAGTGTTGGATATATACCATTGTAAATTTTTGAGGTCAAGGGGGAACTTATCTCTTGTTAGAATGGGGATAGGGCCTGGTTTCCTCTGGGCTGTTAAAACACTACACATAAATCCCTTGGCTAGTGTTATGATAAACGAGGCACAGACTGAGCAATTTTCTATAACATGGGGGATCCGCCAAGGCTGCCCCCGTTCTCCCTTCCTTTCTATGCTTTAAACAAGGAAAAAACTTTTATATTTTGAATGAGAAAATTATTTGGGATGATAATAGGTTGGTTAGCAAGGCAAGATATCTTGGGGGGCAAGATATCTTGGGGTGAATATTTGGTCCAATACTGATTTGATTGTTGAAGGAAATGTGGCCCCTTTAGCCTCAGAGATGAAAAAAACCTTGCAACGGCTAAATAATCTGCACCTCTCTTTAGTGGGCAGGTGCAATGTCTTAAAAATGATTTTATTTCCGAAACTTTTATATTTTTTTCAGAGCTATCCCTCTTGAATTTACAAATCCAACGTTAAAACAGTTTGATAACCTTTTTACACAGTTGTTATGGGCTTATGCCCAGCCTAGAAGATATTTAAAATGTTTATCACTCAATCAATCAATCAATCAATGCATTTATATAGCGCACTACTCACCCGGAGGGTCTCAAGGCGCTGGGGGAGGGGGATCCGCTACTGCTCGAACAGCCAGGTCTTGAGCTGCTTCCTGAAGGCGAGGTGGTCCTGGGTCAGGCGGAGGTGGGTCGGGAGGGAGTTCCATGACTTGGCGGCGAGGTAGGAGAAGGACTGGCCCCCTGTGGTGGCTCTTCGGATTCGGGGGACGGCGGCGAGGGCGTGGCCGGTCGATCGAAGCTGGTGTTTGGGAGCGTAGAAGTTGAGGCGGCTGTTGAGGTATCCTGGTCCTTGGTTGTGTAGGGCTTTGTGAGCGTGGGTGAGGAGACGGAAGGTGATTCTCTTGTTGACCGGGAGCCAGTGCAGGTCTCTCAGGTGTCCGGAGATGTGGCTGTGACGGGGGATGTACAGGATGAGTCGTGCTGATGCGTTCTGGATCCACTGGAGTCTCTTCTGGAGTTTGGCGGTGGTTCCTGCGTAGAGGGAGTTGCCGTAGTCCAGACGGCTGGTGACGAGGGCCTGGGTGACCGTCTTCCTGGTCTCGGTGGGGATCCACCGGAAGATCTTACGTAGCATGCGCAGGATGTTGAAGCACGACGAGGAGACGGCGTTGACTTGTCTGGTCATGGAGAGGGAGGAGTCCAGGATGAAGCCTAGGTTGCGTGCGTGGTCTGTAGGTTTGGGTGCGCTGCCTAGGGCGGGGGGCCACCAGGAGTTGTCCCAGGCGGAGGGTGAGGATCCCAGGATGAGGACTTCCCAAGGAAGAGGGGCGGATGGTCGCTACCAAATCTAAAGCTATACTACTGGTCCATCATTCTACAGCTATACCCCATATTGCTGCAGGATCACCCCAAGCTTCAATATCGGAACTTCTGTCTCCGTTTGAACTTCTGATTGGCCTAGCAGCTTGGGGCTGCTTATGGCGACAATTAGAATTTGGGTACTTTAAGAGAGTTAGGTTCAAGACCCTTATTGGGACCTAACAGGTTTTTACTGCTGTCCTTAAACTATTAGGGTTTGGCAGATTAAACTACTATGCTCCCACAAGTAATAATGAGAAGCTGCCTGAAATATTGGGGGGACAGTACTTCATAAACTGTTAGAAAGCTGGGATTAATACATTGGGAGTTTTCTACTCCTCTGAATGGATTATAGCTTTTGAAGATTTGAAAAAAAAGTTTGACCTCAGTCACAATGAGATTTTTAAATATCTTTCAATTAGGAATTTTTCACAACGCAAGGCAGGTGGGTCTATGCGGTTTGCGAATTGTGAATTTATGGAGAAATTAGCCGAGAGTAACGTACCACGAATAGGGACTATCTATGGCATCCTCAACAGCCTGATGCCAGACGACCTGAGCAAGATCTCCGGGAAATGGCAGATGAAATTAGGCATTACATATAATGCTTTCCAACAAGCCCTCCGTTTTGCACAAAGCAACCTACTCTTGGCCAACCTGCAGACACAGTTTTACAAAACTTGTTTCTTTCTATACTATACCCCAAGTAAAATAGTTGAATGGGGGGTTGGCAAAAGCACCAGAACATTGCTTTGAATATGGAGCAGATTTGGTACATATGTTTGCTACCTGTGGGAAACTTGGTCCTTTAATGGAAGACATTTCAGACTTTTTAAAGATAGTTTTATCTTGGAACGTTGCTCTAACACCTCCTTGATTTTATTGGTCATACACGATTCTATAGAAAGAAACAAGGAAGGGGCCCTTATTTTTATTGCAATGACTATACTCAAGCTTTGCATTGCCATGGCAGGATCATAATCCCCCTTCCTTTCAGCAGTCACTGTCCAGACTGCTTTCAATTCATAACTTGGAAAAAGCAATATACGCTAAAAAGGGTGCTTGCACCCAAAAAATCGATTGGTTATTTGGGACCCTCAAACCAAGTGGGTTCATCACCCACCTGTGCAACAAGGGGAGAGCTGAATCCCTATAGGCGAACTGGGAGTCCGGGTAAACCTAGGCATTAGTACTGTATATTTTATAAAATGTATATTTATACGTTAACCCTCTTACCTGTGGGAGACCAATAGATTTTCTCTCGTCCCATAGCTGCTGTACTTGTACTTTGCACTCCACACTTTTGCACTGGACACTTTTGGCTTATCTCAGATTATCTGGGGATTTCAACTGTGTGCATGAATTCTACGGTATCTATGCAACAGACACTGAGGGAGAAAATGCACATCTGGTTGCTCACTATTGGGTTACAAAAGTGTTGTTCCCACAGCTTGTTTTTTCTAGCACTTAGCACTTTAGCCTACGAAGGAATAAAAGAAGACGCAAATTACTTTAAAGGCAAAGGTGAGATTCAAAATTAATTATGGCATGTCTGGTTAGGATCTTCCGACATTAATCTCAGGGAATACTAATGGTTTCTTGAATTCGCAGATTGGGACCAAGTCCTTTTGTTTGCCTTTCTTTAATTTTCTCAATTACACACAAGAAATCATTCCCCAATAATCAGGTGAGATCTTGGTCTTACTGAATATAGACAGATGACGACTTAATAAGATCAGACTTAGGTTTGTGCACACTAGCTAATACATTTTAGAAATTTAAAAAGGAAGGAGATTGTATTAAACATGTCAAACTACAGAGAGGTGATATAGAATAGTGATATACATTGATAGGGTTGCACCAAGATTCAACTGAGGCAATATTGTCTTACATAATTCTGGAACAAATTGCTTGTTCTAAACGATTTAAAGCATTGCAATATTTATTTTGTAATGTAATGTTTCATTCAATTTGAGTGTTGGTGGTGTCCTCAAGTAGTATAGATTAGAGGAATTAGTAATTTATTTTTCGTTTATTGGGATCTAATGAGAATGAACAAAGGATGAGATGACCATTATATAATATTTAGTTTTGAGTATCATGTTTATAATAATGTTGATTCTGAAACATTGTTTTGTCATCTTTACAGCCCTGATGATGTCCCATTAGGGACGAAATGCGTAGGCTGTTGAGGCTGCTTATTTCATTTTGATCAAGTATATTGAGACAACATATATTCAAAATTGGACAATGAATATGGGACAGAATTCTTTGTTTACAATACAATAAACTGCTTCTGTTGGAAACGGAACTATTGCCGCTGAATGATTAAATACGGACTCCAATTTGGATAGTTAATCATTAATCCATCAACTTGGGTGCTCCTTTCATCAATACTTCTTCTATGGCATATGTGTGAGGTCTTAACGGTGGATCCAAGAAAGAAGAGCGTCCACCATACGAATAAGAGACCAATAGAACTTTCACCTAATTTGACACACTTCTCCCTTGTGCATTTAACGGTTTGCCCATACCGTTGTGTCTTCTTTACCTCATTGAATTCTTGGGTCTGCATTGCACAGGATTTTGGAATATTTTGGACATTGTTTTGTGGAAATGGAGGCTGAAAGAGAAAAATTAGCGGCGGAGCTTTTCCAACAGAGCAAAAACAAGACTAATAATGTCAACAAAGACCCACCAACCTCTAGTCTAAAGGATACATTTTTGAAATTGGAAAAATAAAAAAAAACTGGAATTATCGAAATGGTGGGATGGAGTTACATTGAGGAATTACAAGGATTTAAAAAGAGTGCCTAGAGGGCTTAGAATTTTGATTTTCCCACGCATGATGACCTGGATGAAGATCTTTTAAAAGATTGGGAGGAGAATCTATATGCTTCTTCTTACAATATGAGGGGGATTTTGATAAAAAATGCAGATAGAAAAGTAGAGAAACTTAAGGTACAAATTGCAGAAATAGAAAAGGATATCAAAGAGATGAATTTGGTGGAATTGACTGACAAGAATTTTGCAATATTGAAAGATGTTATTAAAAGATACCAACTACAGATCAAAGACAAAAAACTCAGCAAAATTAGACGGGACGAAAGGGACTATAAACAGGGAAGGGTTTTCACTTTCACTAAGGGATACGATGATTTTATCAAACCTAAAACTGCAGGTAGCACTAAAATTCAGGTGGAACTAAGCTCAGTAAATTACAGCAGTTCAAGTCTATCATCTACTGATGAGGCTCCTTTAACAGGAGCAGAAGGAGGAGTTCTTCCAAAAACATCATCTTTTTTAGACGAAATATCCAGAATAAAGAAGGGAAAGAAAAAAGGTCCCGTAGTACAAGAAGGGGCAGGAAACACAGAAAATACAAGGATTGGAACCAGAAGTCAGGACGAGAACAGGAGGTAGATGAGAGGGCTTCTGATACATTAGAAGTAATTAACCTCTCAGACAGAGTTCTAAAAGATAATGCACTGAGTGTTTTGAAAAAGGCCTTTCTTTTTGTCCCATGTACAGTTGTGATTTCCCTGAAATGGAAATAGATTTATTTACATTTTCAAGAAGAATGAAGTTAAAAAGTTTCTTTTCAACTATGCCTGAAAAAATGAATGTTAGCACTGGAATAAAAAGTTCTGAAATGACAACTTCTGAATTATGCAATGTACATTTATTAATGTCAATAATGGAAGGGGAGGGCTTTGATGTGGATGATGTTGCTAGTCTTCTGGATATCCCCACTGATCACAGCTGTTCTAGCGGTCTTAGACCTAAATCCTAAACCCGGGGATGCCTGGCTTCACCTTGGGGGTGTCCAATAGGGACCATCTCACAGGGAAAGCCAGGACGGGTTCCCCAGCGTTATACAGCGCCAGGAAACCTACGGGTAGCAGTGCGCTTTACAAGCTCAAATACATTTACATTTACATTTATAAATCTAAATTTACTCCACAGGGCCCCCAATTTGCATCTATTTATCTATACTTCCCTAAGACTCTAGCAGAATTCCATAAGTTAGAGGATCGAGGATCGATTAATCGTACCAGATTCATTGGCAACCTTACTAAAGATGAACTATTGGCAGTGAAGGACTTAAAATCAGATCACAGAATAGTGATTCGAGAGGCCGACAAAGGTGGTAATATTGTTATCTTAAATAGACAAGACTATTGCAGTGAAATTTCTAGACAATTACAAGATGACACATGTTACTCGAAGGTTGCAGGTAATCCTATTAATGAAGCATCAAAGGTTATATCAGAGAGATTGTATAGTTGGAAAGAAGAAGGTTCACTTGATGAGGTAAAATTCAGATATCTGAATGTAACTAATCCCACGTATCCGTTTATATACATCTTACCCAAAGTGCATAAATCTAAAAATAATCCGCCCTGACGCCAATTATTTCAGGCATTGGAAGTCTGACTGAGCACCTGTCTGAGTCTGTTGATTTATTTCTGAAACCGTTGGTTATAAATCTTACTTCCTATATCAGGGACACAACGGATGTATTAAACAAACTCCAAGAT
Source organism: Lissotriton vulgaris (assembly GCF_964263255.1). Classification (NCBI taxonomy): domain Eukaryota; kingdom Metazoa; phylum Chordata; class Amphibia; order Caudata; family Salamandridae; genus Lissotriton; species Lissotriton vulgaris. Next base: position 144,497 of record NW_028251201.1, on the reverse strand, counting down.
GTAAAATGGGAGGATGGTCTAATTTTGGCCACTCTTGATGTGGTGGGTTTATACACATGCATCCAGAAAGAACAAGGCATAAGAGCTTTAACTCATTTTTTGGGTAGCCGAAGTGCCAACTTAAGGGACCACTCCAATATGTTGATAGAGATGAGTTCACTGATATTGGATAATAATTTCTTTCTGTAGAACAACGAATGGTACCATCAGACCCGTGGTACGGCGATGGGTTCCAGATTTGCTCCCTCTTATGCCAACTTATTTATGGGATGGTATGAGAGGGAGCATGCCTGGAGCAGCAGGGCTAGCCAATGGGCAGATTACATTATATTCTGGACTCAATTCATTGATGATATTCTGATCATCTGGAGAGGTTCTAAAATAGACCTGTTACAGTATTTTGACTATTTGAATGAGAACAATTTCCATTTTACTCTAACTCTGAACTACAATACTCACAAAATTAGTTTTTGGGATATAGAACTTTTTGTAGAAGGTGACAGTATCATGAGTAGACTACACAGAAAAGACACTGCTACAAACTCAATACTTAGAGCAGACAGTGCTCACCCAATCTCAGTCACCAAGGGTATTCCCTATGACGAGATGATTAGAATACGAAGAAACTGCAGTAAGGATGAGGATTTCCATAAAGAATTGGATGAACTACAACATAGACTTAAATGGAGAGGCTACAGACATGTGGACCTCTCGAAAGCCAGATCAAGGATCATGCGAGTAGATAGGAAATCTACTCTAGAACAGAAAGAGAGGGACAACACCAGGGATCAGTTGGCCTTTGTGACTACCTATTGCGCTCAGAAGGATCATATACATAAAGCCTTAAGAAAAAACTGGGACTTACTCAGAGGGGTGCTGGGATTATCTCCACTAATTGGTGATAGACCCAAGGTAGTTTATAAAAGAAGTCCAACCATCAAACAGTTGGTGACCTGTAATTACCTCGAACCAGTACCAATTAAGAGCACTTTGTTGCTGCCACAATCACCTAAAGGTTTTTTTACCTGTGGGTCATGTAGTGTCTGTGACATAGGAGTAAATAAAACAAAAAATGTTTCTTTCAATACAACTCGGAGATTTACCATCAAAGAGTTCATCAATTGCAATAGCATAGGAGTTGTATATACTATTACTTGTCATTTTAAGAACGTTTACATTGTAAGCACAAACTGCATGCTAAAAATAAGAATACAGGAGCACAAACGTGCAATAATTAATTCAGATGAGAGATCTCCTCTCTTTCAGCATATAAAGGATGAGCATCCATCACACAGTAACATACATTTTTATGGTATTCAGAAAGTTAGTCCAAGCAAAAGAGGTGGGGACTGGATTTTAAAGTTAAGGCAACAGGAAGCAAAATGGATCAGCAGGTGCACGTCCGCTATGGTTGGTTTAAATAAACAGAATTACATTATTTCTTATAATTATATGAATTGTGCATAGGGTAAATTTCTTTGGTACAATAGTTGGTATCAAGCAAAGTCTTCAGTAATTTATATGGAGTCTCACTGTGAGAGCATCAAATTACTTTTACCATTAATTCGATACTGTCAGCATACAAAATCTTTTTTCTATAAAAGCGATCATTTGTGCTCAATCAAATCATTAATAATAGGAACGTATTTCACTGTATAATTTAACAGCAATTGGAACATATGTATATACGATTTGCATTATGATTAAACCGCAATTACAATAATTGACTAGAATAGACAAAATAGAAGAGGGTTAGTTCACTTTTCAGGCTCTTATTGACGTACTACGTGTCCCGGCATTCCTTTAGGTTTTGACCTCATTACTGTGTAGAGAGTCTGATCACTGCCGTAAAGTCAGTTCGATAATAGGGTCAGTTCATTTTTCAGGCCTTTAATGCCATACTAAGTGTCCCGGTATTCTTATTAATTTTGACCCTAGTAATGTTAGGAGAGTCTGATTATTGCAGTGAAGTTAGTTTTGATTTGTAGTTGATGATCTGTTACACTTCTGACAGTGAATGGGGATTCTGATTGGCCCAAAGAGTATTTCCGCTTTTCGAACCAACAGCGAACCGAACGAGGAATACACTCATGTGTTCAACAGGAAACGGGTTTTTGCTGATTGGCTCAAAAAGTATATCCGGTTCCCGAACTACTAGCGGACCTAATGGCGAATGTTGGTAGGGTCCGGTACACTGCGCTTGGTTAAAGCAGTGAATGTGATTGGGTTTTTTTGGGCGGACTTGATAGGATACTGCATTCCGCCTCATTACGACAGTGGGTTTCCATTGGAGGAAACGTGTTTAAAAGTGGCGAGGTAACACCCAGCTAATTGCGCCACAGGTTTATCATGACCCGTCGATGCCGGAGCAGCGTACTTGGCTGTCCTCTCTGATACTGCTCAAAAGGTGAGATTCGAGACGACTAGATCACCCCTAGGATAATTAGCGAGGTTGTTGAATCGTACAGCTCTTTTTGAGGATGGGTTTAGTAGCTGATATACAAATATTTTCCTTGTTTTGTTTAGAGTTTGAGCGATTCGTTGGTCCAATAGAAAAACAGAACCTTTACAGACCTTCCTTCTATACATCAAGGAATTGAAGGCGATTTAAACTGCTTTATTAGTAAAGGTGAGATCCTAATAGATTTTTAGAATGTTGAGTCATGTTGATATGGGGACAGTTTCTTAACTAATGGCGAGTTATACATTTTCTTGAATTTGTAGATTGACACTAAGGCTTTATTATATTGTATAATTCTCGGGGAAAACGAGAAATAGTACTCTTATTGCTGTCTCGAAACACGAAGGAATAAAAGAAGACTCAAATTACTTTAAAGGCAAAGGTGAGATTCAAAATTAATTATGGCATGTCTGGTTAGGATCTTCCGACATTAATCTCAGGGAATACTAATGGTAGGGCATTTACTTGAATTCGCAGATTGGAACCGAGTCCTTTTGATTGCCTTTCTTAAATGTTCTCAATTACACACTTGCAATCATTCCCCAATAATCAGGTGGGATCTTGGTCTTATTGAATATAGACATATGACGACTTAATAAGATCAGACTTAGGTTTGTACACACTAGCTAATAAATTTTAGAAATTTAAAAAGGAAGGAGATTTTATTAAACATGTCAAACTACAGAAGGGTGATATAAAACAGTGATATACATTGATAGGGTTGCACCAAGATTCAACTGAGGCAATATTTTCATACATAATTATGGAATAAATCCTTGTTCTGAATTATTTAGAGCATTGTAATATTTATTTTGTAATGTAATGTTTCATTCAATTTGAGTGTTGGTGGTGTCCTCAAGTAGTATAGATTAGAGGAATTAGTAATTTATTTTTTGTTTATTGGGATCCAATAAGAATGACCAATGGATGAGATGACCATTATGTAATATTCAGTTTTGAGTATCATGTTTATAATAATGTTGATTCTGATACATTGTTTTGTCATCTGTACAGCCCTTATGATGTACCATTAGGGAAGTAACGCGTAGGCTGTTGAGGCTGTTTATTTCATTTTGATCAAGTATATTGAGACAACATATATTCAAAATTGGACAATGAATATGGGACAGACTTCTTTGTTTACAATACAATAAAACGCTTCTGTTGGAAACTGAACTATTGTCACTGAATGATTGAATACGGACTACAATGTGGATAGTTAATCATTAATCCATCAACTTGGGTGCTCCTTTCATCAATACTTCCACTTTAGCCTGATATGCACTTTCTTCTATATTTCCTCTTTGCTTATATAAGAAACTCAGTGGTCTAGACAAAATAAATTAACTTAATTATATTTAGTTGGATTGTTGTATATAAATGTTGACCTCTGTGGGCCCGGGAGTGGGGGGATGCTGACACTCTGTTGTAAAGCCGTACTTAAATGTATATGTATCAAAATTACAATACATTTTGTTTAAAACAGTAACAAAAAAAGAGAGTTCATCAAATAAATTCTTTATTTGAGGGACCATTTTTAAGATTGGACTACACCTGAGTTTGGTGAGTGCAGGGTCTTAAAACTTCTCACGTATTTTTTGGATACTAAAAAGTAGAAAACGAACCCAACGATGTAAGATTACCTTTGTGAATCAGGCCTCATATGTTCTGTTTTATTCTTGCTATATTTCAGGCCTAATTATGGTCAGAGGCAACCTCGACCAATAGTTTATTTGATTGCAGTGAACTTCTCTATCTCTACTGTTGCACAGACTGGAGTGCGAATAATACATTTTACCCTCTGCAATACAACATTTTCCCTACTGAAGTGGGAATAGTAAATGTTACCCCTCCTGAGTTCAACGCTTTCCCTACTGTTGCACAGTTGGAGTGGGAATAGTCAATCAATCAATCAATAGGTCTTTATTTCGATTATCAAATCATTAAAGACATTGTACATCAGTTAAAAATCTATAAATTCATAATATAAACCATTCAATACTATCATACATGTTTTATTGTAAAAACTGTAGCAAACCGAATCACAAAGGTTAAACACTGCTCATAAAGGAATAAAACAGGATACAGTTGATTACATTAATCCACTAAAATAACTCATGGCAAATATTTCACAATTATACACACAACAACACCTGCTCTATAAGGGGAGATAACATTTATGTGCATAGACAGGAAGTAATAATAACAAAAAAACGCCATGGGTACTAAAATTGTTAATAAAAATTGTCGCTGCTAAAGTGTTCTGGTCGTTTTTGCTCAAATGGCCCACATCCATCCCAGAAATTTAGCGACACCTATCGCTATGGGCTCACATGTATCAGACTTTAAGATCCTTAGTGCCTTAGTGCCCGACCTTGTACCGAGATTTATACAGACTGGTTTAAGCCATCTGTTTCTGGGGGGCTTGTAAACGGGGCGAACAAACAGAACATGTGCTATTGTTTCCTTCTGACTTGGGCAAACAACACATTTATCATCGTTCTGGCGTGTCATTTGCAAGTAAAGGATTTGATAGAGAGAAAACCCACTCTAAACTGGTGGTACAGTTTCCTATCGATGGGTCCCAATAGCGTTCATACAAGTACTCGTGTTTATTCTCCAGAAAATCCCTCATCAGGGTAGGCCTCGTTAAGAATATAAATTGCTTTGTCGTGATCATTTTTCAGTATGTTACCTTGAACTCTTTTTTGGAGGGAAAGGGGTTACCTGCGGGATTCCCATATCACTTAAGGTTTCTTTTATCTTTCTTAACCAGGAGATCCTACAAGAGCTGTCAGCCCGCCTGGTTTCAAGAAGAGCTTGGGGGTACAGAGACAGTTCAGGGGGGGACCCAGAGCCTTCTCCAGTATGCCACTGGTCTGAATTGGGCTATTTCATCGATTATTTTACAGCCTAAATCTAGATATAGAGGCATTAGTGGATTTAATTGTGGGAGGCATGATAGGGCTCTCACAAATTTGTTTTGGGCTGCAATCAGGGGTGCTAAATCTTGAAAGCCCCATAGCTCCGCCCATATAAAACCGAGGTATTAATTTTAGTATTATAAATCTTTATGACAGGAGCCACTGGCTTTGTATGGGAAAGTCTCTGTTCCTTCATAAGAACTCCTGTCAATTAAGCATGTTTGAGAGCCAGCAGATTGATCTGGGGTTTCAGTTTAGTTTCCTCCCAAGGTAATTCCCAGATATGTTAAAACTTCGGTCTTCTCAAGTTGAATACTGTTCATAAAAACACTTCCTTTGATGGTCTTGCGGTTATGGAGAACCATAAACTTAGTCTTATCCACATTTACCAGAAGGTGGTGATCGCAGCAGAACTCTTCAGACCTGGTGAGGGCGGTCTGCAGCCCTTTCTGGGTTTTAGATATCATCAGAGTATAGTCCGCAAACATTACCAGGGGTATCTTCATGCCTGCTAAGGTGGGGGCATCTGTGGGGTGTTCAGAGAAGTACTGCATGACCCTGTTGATAAACAAGAAAAACAAGGTTGGTGCGAGAACGCACCCCTAGCGGACCCCTTAGAAATCTGAAACTTGTTCGTGACTTCCCCATTTGTGCCCCAGAGGACCTGAGCAAAATTTGGATTGTGTAATGAAATTTAAATTTCCAGTATTTCAAGAGGCATCCCCATATCCATGAAAGCTCTCCACATTTCAATGCGGGGCACCAGATCAAAAGCCGATTTTAGATCCATTAAGGCTGTGAATAAAGTACCCCCTCCCAAAATAGCCACCCTCCAGTATATGATCATGAATCTAAAAACCTGGTCTATAGTGCCAGTGTGTGGCCGGAAGCCTGCCTGCAATGGTGACAAAATATCTGTTTCATCCATCCACGACTGGATTCTAGATAGTACCAGCCTGGCAATGATTTTTTGGATACAATCGATAAGGCTTATTGGCCTATAATTGCCAGGTTTAGATCAATCCCCCTTTTTGAAGATCGGGATGATCTCTGATCCAGACCATGATTCCGGGATGGGATTGCCACTGGCTTTAGCATTAGCAAGTAGCTGGATATAGGTCACCCAATTATCACTGTCATACATAAACAGGTCCGCAGGTATACAATCTAGGACGGGTGCCCTACCTTTTTGAATTAGTTTGAGGGCATTTTTAACCTCTTGCCTAGAAAAGTGCATGGTGGTGGTGGGGTTGGGCGACTTAAATTGATCTATGCTATCATTACTGACAGCAAACTGGGCCTCAAAATGAGGGGCCCACATCTCGGGAACTACGTGGTTGACAGGGACTGGGTTCAAAGTGCCACTACCCCATTTGACGAGATGCTAAAAGTTGGCCATGCTTTTATCCTTACTGGCTCTAAGCAGCCCTTGCCTTTTTTATGGTGTCCTAGTGTTTTATTCTGATGGCTCTTGATAGAGTCCTATAGGCTTCTTTACATGATTTGTTATACCATGCAGCAGCCTATGGACGGGATTCTTTCCTTGATTTTTTTGACTTTTTAGTAAAACAAGTTTTGAGATTAGAGAATACGTCGTTATGGAGCTGCAGAATAATAGGATTTATATTCTCCTGGGTATCGAAATTTAAGAGGGTGGCTAAAGAACGCTCAACCAGCTCCTTCATCTGTTCTAAGTACCGTTCATTGGTAATGACCTTAGCCCCATTCAACTCTCCTGGAGTCATTGGTAAGCTCAACTTCTACAGTAGTCTTCACTGTATCCTTATAATCCTGAATGCAAAGACCAGGAACCTGCAGCGATAATACTAAGGGGTTATGATTGCTTTCCAGCCGGTCTGTACTACAATGTCCTGTAGGGAGTACCAGAATTCCATATTCAGAAAAATATAATCACTACGGCTACTTCTCCTCCCGTTCCTAAAGGTGTGGGCGCCCCCCTTGTCTGACGTGGACCTCCCATTCACTGCCCTTAATCCCCGTTCTAGGCTAAGCCCTTTCAATTGTAATGCAGACTCAGTCCATCTCTTAATAGGTGGAAGGTCAAGGGACGCAGACTGCCCCACTGATCATCCTCCTCAGCACTGAGTTTGCCATCCTCATGATCAAGGGGTTCGATGGCACAGTTGAAATCCACTGCAATTATCACGTTGCTGCATCCCCTATACTGATCTAAAAACCCATCTAAAAGTGCAACTGTACTCAAACCTCTACCTCATGGGGTGCCTCTTGCGTAGACACTAATGACCAATATATCCTGAACATTTCCCATCCGGAGTCTGACAGCAATAATATCTCTACTATCAACCTGGACTTCCTCTACTGTATAGCCTGCTTACTCTCCGACCCAAAGTACGAGTCCCCCTACCTCTCTGTCCCACCAGGGATGGTTTGTAAAAATTTAGGAAGCCTGGGTGATAAATTTGTTCAACTGCCCAGGTTTCCTGAAATGCCCATATATCGTGGTTATCAATAAATGAGGACCGTTCGGTAGAGGAGGTTTTTGAAGATAGACCAGCAATTTTCCAGCAGACTAGCAACAGGTTAGCTTTTTTGGGCCCTTGGATAGGAGTATTGGAGATGACGGGGGTTAGGAATGATTTTGTTATCCGTAACCGCCTGTTTAGAACCATTATTGGATGTGGGAGGCCCTGCAAAAATGGGAGTGGTGAAATGGCCCTCCTTCACTACACTGCTCATGACCGTCCCACCTGGGCCAGGGTCCACTGAATCGTGGATACCTTGTACAGATCCCTCCTCTTCCTATTTAGAAAGCCTATTTGTAAAAAGGTTCCATAATACACAATGGAATGAGATCTGAACCGTTCTTACAATTTCCCATGAAATCATGTGAGCCTGAGAACGATAGATCAATAACAGATCCAAGTCAATCGATATCATCTAAGGATGCAAAAATGTCAAAGCGGTTATGTACAGGGACTGGATAGTAGTGTGTGCCCCAAGCTGGTGGTGCTGCCCCCCGATTGGTGCCCCTTTTGACTCTAGATGGTTGATGAAAAAAACCAGGGGGAGGATATTAATATCATCCGTCAAGATTTGTCAATTTCCTGCCCTGTCCAAAATATGTTGAACCAACTCAAGGAACCCAAAGCTTATAGCCACACAGTCCCCAGATAGGGACTTATGTGATTTACCAACCAGGGTATTCTTCGGATCATTTTAAAATCAGGGAAGAGATCATACCTAATGCCTGTCTTGATGGTCAGCAGATGTAATGCATTATTCCTAAGCGAAGACCAGTGTTCCTGCGCTGCAGGTGGTAGCGCTGGAACATTGGCCAAAACAACTGTATAGGGTGTAGCCCAACTGGGAGTTGTTGGAATCACATTGTTGGGGAACTTGAATGCGGGAATCTCCTGCTGTCTGGGCTAATATGGGAGCTATACCGCTATGGATGGGGTGCACGCATTGATTGGCCATGAGCGCTACAGCCGCAGGATGTGGGAGGCAGGGTGCAATATCTATAGGAGCCCTAGGGTGTATTCTGCTCACCAACTGGGAGGTCGATCCTTCGCCCTGACACACATTGGAATTAGTTAGCAAGGTACTTGAAATAGACTGCTCAATTTTAGCCAACCTTTCTTCTATCAGGGTAAGCTTGTCTAGGAGCGAATTTATCAGGGCAAGGAGTTTATTTTCTATCTGTGTGAAGGGGACAGCCTCAGACGGGCCAAATGCTGGATCAGTAATTGCAATGGAGTTAGTCATACAGGCAGTCTTTGAAGAAGTATTGATCTTAGAACTACCTTCACACCCATTTACACCCACCTTACGTTTAGTTACTCAAGGTACCTGCTGGTTGGGTTTTATAGGGCCCGAGCTTTTCTTTTTTTTGAGGGTGGCTCCCCACTGCGAGCCTGACTCGGTGTTTGGCTCGCTACTGGTGTGTACCTTGGGGTTCACAGGGTTGTTGGCTATGTTCCCCAGATCAGGGGATGAAGGGTTTAGTGGTGATGGTGAAGTCTGACTAGTCAGTGATGTTGGATCAGTGGTTACGGTACACCCTGGGAGCGACGTCAATACTATACTGGTCGAGGATAAAGAGGGCGTTCTGTGAGCTGAACCTCATGAATCAATGCTGATTCTGCCCTAGAAAGGAACGCGTCTAATTTCCCCACCACTCCGGAACCCACACGTCACTTACATTTGTTCATTTTAGTCGTAATCTAAAAATCAGCAACTACAGGAGTTAGTGTACACAATGCTTACAAGATAGACGTTAGGGGGGTGGCCCATCCCAGTGACTGCCAGCCTCTGATGGGCTCAGACAGTCCCGCCCTTGGTCCAGGCTTGGTCTGGGCATCGTCCCGCGTGCATCCCGCATAGTGGGTGGAGAGGCAGCGCTTTAAGCATGATCACCACACATCCCCCTCACTCACGGCAGCTGCGCTGGTAATGGTGCACCCAGGGTGTTGTAGGCTTCTTCCAGGATAAAGGGGAATTCACAGCTTAAATTTCAGCAATGGAGTGACCTGCACAGCCACCTACCAGCGGGGCAAAGGGTCCGACGAAAGAGAGCTCCCAATGATGAAGACAAGCATGGTCACTGCCAAAAGGTAAAGTCTACCTCAGCCCGCAAGTCTAGTAAAAAATTAGAACCAGCAGTTCAGTGTCACTCCCGGTGGCCACAGGGAGGCCACAACTCCATGCACCTTCCTCCCGTCACGGACTAATCAACTGGGCAACGCAATCAGTCGCTGTCTAGGTGCCTACAGTCTTCATCTCTTCCTGTGTCCCGCCTCAGGCAGCCTCCAGCCATGCCCATGTTATCACCAGATCAACTGGGCCGCCGCGAATCAGGCAGAGCGGCAGGCCCCCTCAGGGACAGGCGGGATAGCTACCAGCCTCCAGCATGGCAATAGGTGCAACTCCACAATCAAGGGCAGGCTCGATGTCCCCACAGCCCGCGATAAGCTCTTCTAGGTGATATTACGCGTATCGCAGACCTCATGCACTGCCATGCGAGGGAGTCAGCCTCTGGACATATTGAGCCCCAGAAACATCAGAGAAAGCGGGTCTCGCCTCAACACATCACCTCTTGAGAATGCCCGGGAGGAAGCTACAGGTAAGGGATGGCAGGCCAACCTCAGGTTTCAGGTCTCGGTACTTCCCGGCCCCAATGCCTGCACATCTCTCCGCTTGGCACCTGTGTCTTGATGGATGTGTCCAGAGAGGGTGGGGGCAAGTATAAGTGTCCTTCCGGGACCAGAGCCATTCAAATCCCCCGCAGCCCTGCCGCTGCACCACTCGACTCCACGTGGCTCACCATGGCTCCACACGGCTCCCTGCAGTCGTTCCCGGTACCTGGTGTGGTTCGCGGTTCTCAATTCGCGGTCCGTGGTTCCTGACTTCCCGCGGCTCCGCTGCCACTGCTGCTGCTTTTGCGCTCTCTCTAGGTCACTGGGAATAGTAACTTTTACACCTCCTGAGTCCAACCCTTTCCTTACTGTTGCACAGACTGGAGTGTGAATAGTAAATTTTACCCCCCTGCAATCCAACATTTTTCCTACTGTTGCCTCGACTGAAGTGGGAATAGTAAATTATTACACCTACTGATTCAAACATTTCCCTAATATTGCACTGACTGGACTGGGAATAGTAAATTGTACCCCTTCGCAATCCAATACTTTTCATTACTGTTGTAGCAACTGGAGTAAGTATAGTATCTTACCCCTCCGCAATCTAACACTATTCCTACTGTTGCACAGACAGGAGTGGGCATAGTAAATTTTACCCCTCCTGAGTCCAATGCTTTCCCTACTGTTGCACAGATTTGAGTAGGAAGAGTACATTCTACCCCTACATACAACCATCTTCCACAATCATCTCACAAGACAATATCTTAGCGGCCCAAGTGTCCAATATAATGCTTCACAATGCAATAATAACACGGTACATGTGCAGGTCATCATCAATAACATATATCAGTGGGATAGCAGCATAGGAGCCTCACCCTCCCGTATCCATTTCACATTGTCCGAGCTCCACAGATCTTCTGGCGTGCATATTATTGGGGTCCGTCCGAGATTTCGTATATACACGTGCAGAAATTCCAAAACCAAACTACAAAAACATGGCCTTTGCATTGTTACAATATTCTTAGAATTCTGTATATCTAGAGCGCCACCTCCTGCCCTCCTTCCTCATCAAATGTTATGCTCTCATGTCCCCACATCTGCAGCGGCCGATTCTCCGTTACTTGGGTCAGGTGCCACATTAACAAGTAAATAGCATGTGAGGGGGCCCAGATATCATTCGGCCTAGAAGCCACCTGCAGTAATTCCGCATATGTGGCGAGCCTTTCCTGACAAGTTATTAAATCATCCATCCACATCTTAAATTTAGGCGCACACCCCCTCCCCCATCTGCAGGCCACCCTTCGTTTGGCCATGAGTAGTGCCATAGCAGCAAACCTTCTGTGTTCCGCCTTTACCGGAGTAACAAACCCCAACAGTGCCAATAAGGGGTCTGGTTCCAGTGTCACGTCTATCATTTGCTGCAGTGCCACAAAAACTCTATTCCAATAGTCCCTAACGCTTGGGCATTCCCACGCCAAGTGTAAAAAATCCGCACCAGGGGCACGACATCTGTCACACCTATCGTCCTCCCTCAATTTAAATCTGTGCATCTTGGCAGGTGTGTAATATAATCTATGGAGGAATTTGTAGTGTATAATGAGGAGTCTGCTGCTCACTGAAACCCTCTCAGTGTGCAGGCAGCAGGTCTCCCATTGTGAATCTGTCAGAGGTCGTCCTAATTCTACTCGCATTTCACCCGCGCCTACGACGCAGGTCTCTCTCTTTGAGCATGCACTGTGTTATAAATCAGGGATACTAGTCGTATGGGTTTGGTCCTGTCCAGCATTGAATGCAGCGGATTCAGCATTACCGGATGATCCGGAAACGTCAGGGCGATTGCTTTTACACTTTGCCTTAGTCGAATATACAGAAACACATCTAACGGCGCCGCAGTTCCTCCAGAAACATGTGTGCAAGGGCACAGAACTTACTCTCATGGTACATATCTCCCCAAGTAGCCATGCCATATTTTCCCCTGAATCTCTTAAATACTTCCTATTGAAGCAGTGGAATGTCCGGTTGATAAGTAAGGGGCATCAGCTGTGTATATGCCAATGGCACGCCTAACATCCCCGTAATCTTGTGCCACGCTATAATCGAACTGTAAAGTGCTTTCGGTTGCCGTTCTCTTTTCCCTATCTCGATGTATATTGCCCCTTCTAGTGAGACAGGGTGAGCCAGCCAATGTTCCGCTGCCACTTGTGGCATATAGCGAGGTTGTTTAATCCAATACCACACAAAGTGGGCCTGCGCGCTATAAAATATAACTCAAAAGCAGGAATCCCATATCCCCCTTGGGAATAAGGTCTAGTCAATACTTCCCAGTTTAGCCGAGGCTGTTTACCTCCCCATACCAGTCGTATTAACTCCGATTTTAGGGCTTTAAAGAAGTAGGATCCCGGATAGTACGGTATATTCAGAAATAAATATAACACCTGTGGGAGTATCACCATTTTAATTCACAGTCCAACTCTTTCCCTACAGTTTCATCGACTGGAGTAAGAATAGTAAATTATTACCCCTATTGAGTCTAACTCTTTCCCTAGTGTTACACCAACTGGAGTGGAACTAGTAAGTTTTACCCCTCTGCGATCTAATGCTTTCCCTAGCGTTGGACAGACTGGAGTGGGAATAATATATTTTACCCCTCCTGAGTCCAACAATTTCTCTACCGTTGCAGATATTTGAGTGGGAATAGTAAATGTATTATTTCTACAATTTAAAAATTGTGTTAATATTGTTTACATTTATATTATTATGATGTTTCTTTGTACCATTATATTATTTTGATTTATCAATGTTTGTAAGATGTGATATATTCTCAGTAAAATATGTTTTTTTAATTATGTAGTAAGTGTAATTAAACGGGTATGTTGTTTAGTATTGTTTCCAGTTTATGTTGTCATTTATTGTATATATATATATATATATATATATATATATATATATATATATATATATATATATATATATATATATATATATATATGTTGTTTATTATATATGAATATATGTATTTTTATTTTTCAAAGTGTACAAAAAATTTAAATTGTAACATAAATGATAAAAATTATTTTATTAATAGTTTTTATTTATTTGTGCTTAAATAAGTACACCCATATATATATGAGGTTTTTGTAATAAGTATAAAATGTGGATATAATTTTAAAGTATTTAAATATAGTTAAGTTACATTATATGACTGGTTAATGTTCATATAGTTAATGTTTACTATTTTTAACTATGTTTATATTAAAAAACAACATTTTTGTGTTCAATGTTAGTGTATAACGATTTCATTTTCAATATATTTGTTATTTACACTATAAGGATATTTTTGTGCTCAATATTTTTGGCACAATATTTATGTCCCACGATATTTGTGGTTTTGATAATTTGTCATTGAACCTGATGTTTGCAATTAACTGTCTATATTGATTGCCACAGGCTGTAATAAACATGATATTCCAGCTATTTTAGGAGTTCCTTGGTATTTGTTTTAAAATCCTAGTGGATTGTTGGTACACCTTGCACTACGTTACTGAAGGGTGAATGTTATAGACAAAGGGGTCTATTTAATTGTTGGCAGAGATGGAACTTCTTTGCAACAGAGTTCATTCCCTGCCAACACAGTGGCCCACCCACCCAATTTGTATGCAGGTGGACCATAGGTTTGGATACTGTGGCCACTACTCCATCACCGTCATAGCCAACTGTTTCAAACAGCCCAATGGCTATATGTTTGTCAGCCCAATTAGGATTTGCGGACATATAGCCCTGTTTTACTGCCCGTCATTATCAGGCAAACCCTGGCTCTAAGGGGCAAAAGAAATATATATATAATGCCCTCTGTGTCATGGGTGATGAATCCCATGCCACGGGTGCATAATCTTTTTTTATTTTCAAAAAGAAAATTAAACCCAGCAATATTAGAGAAACAGTGAGGCTTACAGACGTTCAGCCCATTATTGTATTAAACTATTCAAACCCTGATTATAATGGGCTTGTAATCTTGCTTTGGGTGCAGACCATCATTTGTGGGGAAAAGTTGTTTCAAGCAAAGCTTAAATTGTACCAGAAGCAGTTCTCTACCCCACAATTTCCAGCAAGTAAAACCATTCACTCTCCACCAGACTGGATGCAATCATATGAAACTTGCATACAATTCTTCATTCCATGATGTGGAACTTGCACCCTCATGAAAATGAGAGCACCCATGATTTGAGTATGGCTTGTAATCAGGTCTTTAGTAACTTAAATGATTGTCACTGACATACAGTGATTTGTAGGGATGTCTTTGAACACTGCCAGCCTTGTATCTATCGGAGCGCGGTTGATAATAATAACAGCAAAGAATAAATCACAAATACCTATTGCACCTTAAGACAAAGGGGCCTATTCGCAAAGATACATTCCCGTGTATAAATGTACTCTTACAATATGTAGTTAATTTATTACTTTTAGCTGTACACCATTTCTGAGTGTAAGTTTATTACAAAGTGAAGTCAAATTAACTACTAGTAACTTTTCACACATTGGCGGTGTTCTTCATCGCCGTGGCAGGGATCTCAGTATGGTAAAATAGATTTTTTTTACATTTGTATTAAAAAGAAAAACTATTTGTATGATATATATTAATGTAAATAAATGTAAAACAAAATAGAAAAATGCTACAGCACTATTAAATTAACTTTGAATTAAATATTTAATTAATTTAAATATAATGAAAGTTTACATTTCTTTATTTGCCTACAAATTTCGAAAGTAATACATAGAAAAAATTGAAATTATTAAATGTATTTAAAATAAAGTTGCAATTTTTGTTTTTGAATTAAAAAGGCTCTTAAAATGTTTACCATAAAATAATATTTTTCAAACATATATCTCTTTTTAACAGTAAAATAAATATATATATATTTAATATGTTTAAATAAATTAAATAATGTTATCATTATTTCCAATGGTGTTCTATTTTAAGTCCCTACCATTATTTTTAAGGGAGGGTGTTAAAATAGCAATGGGTGGCTACATGTGGTGCTAGACTTACTCCAGGTCTGAGGTGGAGTACTTTTAGTACTGTTTTGTGTTCTTCTTTCCGGCAGTAACTTTCAGAAATGGATTTTGTGAATAGCAATGGGTTTTGTTGGTGGGTGTCAGTCACTCCCTAATCTTCTTCTTACCCTTCTCTAATCCCCTCCCATGTTGTAGTAGACATTCAGCCCATGGTGAATCACTCACTCTCATTTCCATATGGGACCTTGTGCTGCGGTCACAAACCACCCGCAGCACAAGCGCCCGTGAGCAAATGGGAGTTTGTGTAAATCCCTGCAGTAACTTTCAGAAATGGATTTTGTGAATAGCAATGGGTTTTGTTGGTGGGTGTCAGTCACTCCCTAATCTTCTTCTTACCCTTCTCTAATCCCCTCCCATGTTGTAGTAGACATTCAGCCCATGATGCATCGCACACTCTCATTTCCATATGGGACCTTGTGCTGCGGTCACAAACCACCCGCAGCACAAGCGCCCATGAGCAAATGGGAGTTTGTGTAAATCCCTGCACCCTATGGTGTCTGCCACAGGGTGAAGGGATTTACAGGGTGTCACCATAGGTGCCCCCCCAAGCCCACAACTGTAGGCCGCAAAGGCATGGGTGCCCTGCTAGGGTCCCCCAAAGTCACCTTCTGACAGTCTTTCCATGTCGGAAAGACCGACATGGAAAGGCTGTATGAAACCGACATTGTAATCCAGACGGCGGAAATGCTGTCCTAAAGGGATTACGTTGTGGTTCCGACTGGCTGATGGGCTCCTTGATGGAATGACAGGCCAGTTTGACTTCCGACCGCCTACATTGTAACTAGGCGGTCTGAAGTCAAACCATGGATGGCGGTCAGAAAGCCTCCGACTGACGGTCGGAGGCTTTCCGACTGGCATCATAATAGGGCCCTAAGTAGTGAACTTACATGTGTGAGGATCTCCCCATAGAAAATACGGGAGAGGAGGAGATTTCCATCTGAAGGTTTGTGAGTTGCATTCTGTAATAAGCAAGTAGTACTGCTGTAGTTCTACTTTAAAAACTACAAAATGAAGTTTGTGAATCAGGCTCTGTGAATTAAAACATGAGCTGTAGATACCAGATCATGGGAACAAGGAAAGGAAAGATTTGCTCTGAGTTTCTGAACTGTTCTACCTGCAGCTCATGCAATAATTTGCTTTGTCACCACATTAGGACATGCTCCGTAAGTAGCACGATTTCACATCAAATGGTGACCGGCTCCATTCCACGTCAGTGTGCTGATGCACAACATGTTCATGGAACAGCCACTGTTTTTGTAGTGCTTAGAAACAGCAGCTAATGAAAAAAAATCATTATTATTAATATTATTATTATTAATCTTATTATTTTTATTATTATTATTATTATTAGTAGTAGTAGTAGTAGTAGTAGTATTAGTAGTAGTAGTAGTAGAAGAAGTAATAGTAGTAGTAGCAGTAGTAGCAGTCTCAAGCTTATGAAGCACTACTGAGAACCACTCAGACAGATACCCCTGATGCCCAATAAAAAAGCAAACTTTTCCTTACTACATCTTCAAAAAGATGTAGAAAGTCTTCTAAAGAATTTGCGGCCATTCTAGTTATTCTGGTAACCTTGAAAACATGCAAAAAGACAAGACTCTAGTCCCGTAAAGCTGACATTCTAACTATCCCAATTTAAAGGTCTGAGTTATAATTTTTCGAGCCCGCACTGCAATCTTGTAAAATGCCAGGACCATCTTTATAAATTACATTTACAAGGGGTCCTTGTTCAACCAATTACTGAGATGTACCAGCTCTATTTAAGGATTAAATAAAGCACCTCAACTGCGAATTATGAGGCAATGAAAATCACTGAGGGTTTTGGTGACATCATGGTAGAGTGCTTTTTGAAGTCATAAGGTCACCTTTAAGACTGGTAATGAAGCGTCTCTGAGAATACCATAGTGCATCAAATAAAGTTTTAAACTTGCAATTCTTACATCTTAATGTACATTTTAAATTAATTCAATTAATTCTCATAAAACATGAATCACATTCAAAGGCGCAGTATGTAAAAGGAGCAAGGTTTATAGTTTGCCAGAGCACTGGCATTTGTACTAGTTTTGAAAAGTCACTATTTTTTAATGACATTTATAGTTTTATTTTCGAGTCTGATTAATATACTTTGAAGAATTATGTTACATGCTTTCTTATGGAAAAGAACACATATTAGCAAATAGTCTGCAGGGAATCCAGCTGTTATGCTACTGGAGAGAGTAGGCAGTCTTGATGTGAGCTACGACTGAGATCCCCCAATCCAAGAGTATGAATATAGAAAGAAGTATGCAGGAATTAGAGTAGAAGTAAAATTGGGAGAAATTATAAGTAGAAGCTGGAGTAAGTTTAAGAACAAACAAGATTAAGTAGATGTACGTGTCCAAACAGCAAGATTGAGAAGGAGTAAGTGTCCAAAAAGGTGGGCCCTCAAAGGAAAACCAGTTTTTGGTAGGATGAATTTAGCTCACCTTTGATAGTTTGCCTCCTTGACAAGTAATGCAGTCCTCAGTGTAATAACTTTAGGCCTGATTAGGATGGTGGCAAGACCGCCACCAACAGCCTGTCTGTGGCATGCTCACCGCCATCGTGAGCAGGTTTCATGTCCGCCATATTACAATGGCGGGCGTTTTGTTCACGGTTGGAAAGACCAATCGCCACGGTTCAGACAGGCTCAAGATGTCCATCGGACCGTCAGAGGGGAATCATATCCCCAACACGGTGGCAGTTCCAAAGGGATCATGATGTCCATTTCTGTCTGCCTTAAAAGGCAGGTGGAAATGGAGTTTGGGGGCCCGTGACGGGCCCCACTTCCCCCGGCCCTCCGATATGGGCACTGGGGGGAACCTATGGTGCCCCCTAATTCCTGTACCATGTGGAAGGCAACGCATGCTGCCTGCCATGTAGTGCAGGCATATGTCAGGTTTCCCTATTTTGCATTGCGGCGGGTGCTGCAGCCAGCAGCACTCGCCGCAATGCAAAATATAAGCACTGCGACGACCTTGGTGGCGGTCGCATTGTAATGCCTCTTACGGGACCACCAACAGAATGCCAGGCATTCCCATTTCTGCTACCGTGTCCGCCCGCCATCACAATCGTAATTTACACATGTGAAAAACAAAATATAGTACAAAAAATAAAAATGAAGAAAAAGAGGTACAGAGTTCAAAATGCATAGAGATGTCACATGAATTGAAGCTAAAGGTCCCCAGAGACTGAATTATACATGCGGCGCGGTTTCCTTCATTGCACTGGCCCCCCTTTTAAAAGGAGGGGCAGGCGCAATGAAGGAAAATGTATTGTATTTTGATGAATGGGGCAGCGCATTCCTGTGAAAAACAGAGAAGCTGCTTTGAAGCCGCTATGTCTTTTCACAGTGCAGGCGCAACCCACCAGCACTTTTAAAGAGGATTAGAGATTACCTTGCAGGCGTTTGCAGGCAGTGACTGCTTCTGCCTGCAGAGGGCTGACCTCAGGGGGTGCACTGGCAATGTCACCTTTTAAGTGGCACATTGTAAGTGCGCCTCCTGAGAGCTTCTTTGCTTATGTGCCCACATCTGTAATATGTCGCGGGTGCAGAGGCAAAAGGATTGCCTCATTTGCAAATGAGGGAATGCCTCCTGAAGATATTGCTCTATATGCACCAGCGCTATTGATATTCCAGAAGGGGATGCACAAGCATCTGCAGCTTCTTCTGTAATACCAAAGTGCCCCGGGCATGCAAAGTGGGCATAAATGCCTGTTGCCTCCCCGGGCACTTTGTGTAATATGTCCCCAGGGGTTTGCATGACATGTTACAGGAGACTGACGTGTACCTTGGACATCTGTGTGAAAAATCTCCAGGTGATAAACTTGGCAGAGCAAAGCAGACACACATTGCATGCAGGCAGCCTAATTACATTTTACCTTCACGCTTAAACAAAATCATGAAGGCCAGTTTGTCCCAGTGGTTGGAGCCAGGAGGTCTTTTGGAGCCAGGCTGCTATAAAGCTGGGGTTTGATGAATGGGGTGCGTATAGTAAAAAATGTCAGATTGGGGGCATTTTTATACAGAGATCTAGCAAATTTGTTGCCTAGATGGACGCTCCTAGGCCACATTACCTTTGCAGTCTTCTAGAACCCAGAAGTATGGTTCTAATATTCAACAAAAGACAAAAAGCCAGCAAATCTGAATGAGAGTTTTCAGGGCTTCAACTGAGATCTGCATTGCTTGTTCTACTTCAAGTGTCTTTCTTCTTAGATATTAGTCACAAATAAATTTCCTTTATGGTGTTAAATGGCCTGAGGGAGGACAAGAAAAACAAACTACAGAAAGTAAACATTGCTTTTACAACACTGTTGACTTTTTTCGGTTGCTGACTTATTTTCCACGCTAGACCAGAGGTAGCAAGGAGCGAGCCAAAGGTACCAAAGAGCAAGCAGAGGCAGCTGCTACCACTGGCGACCCCTAATTCACTTTCATGGAGAAACTAGATAGAAATGGTGAAAAGGGAAACAAATATTGGCAATGCTTAAAGATCTGGCTTGTTTGTGGTGTAAGTGTTCCATAATGTAGTGGCCTATATGTTGGTGTTTGTTATGTGTTGATGCACAAACAGAAATACAGGCACCCATATGCACATAGACAATTCCACTATTTGTGTAGAAATTTGCATACAGATAAACGCAGAAAATACAGACATACAGGCACTTAAACATTAAATATAAAATCATGTATTAATATAGGTTGCAGACATGGGTGCAATATTGCTATGTGATAGTATAAAGCATGAATAAATGATTGGCCGGCGGTGGGTTCATACAATTTAGAAGGGTTTGATCTCATATTCAAACTAATTTGAGTGTGGGCGGATGAATGAAAACTCAGTAGTCTGTTGGTATGTAAAAGGCTTTTTGTGGGTGGATGAATATTTACCTGGGTATGGGTGGATGATAGTTGAATGGGTTGGGTGGATTGATATGTAGCGTGGACAATTGACTGTTGATGGTTAGGTAAATAGATGACCATAGATGGATAGATTAGAGCATGGGTGAGGCTAGAATGATGCATGGATGTGGTGGCAATAGGTGAATTGTAATGTTTTGGAAGTTCAATTGTCCGCTAAACTAAAGGTTCCTCTGCCTTTTTTTAGAGTTGGAGCAAATGCAGGGTTTTTGCTAGAGGCGCCTCAGCTGTCTACACTCTGGGAGACCCTTAACTAAATGGCCCATTCACCATTAAGGTACCAGTTCACAGTAGCAGTACACCACACTCTAAGGGGTGACTAGCAGCAGATTTCCCTGGCCAGAATTGTACTGCAATGCATGGCGTCCAAGGCCGGGAAATGCATCAATAGCCCTGATACGCAGGGAGGAAGCTCAATGAATGTGGGGGTAGCTGATAGTTTATTTTCCAAAAGCAGACTCCAACTTTGAGAGTTTGTTTAAAAAAAATATCCAATGGGTCCAAAATAACATGATATCATTTGGGAATTTGCCTCAGTTTCCAGTAGAAATGATGCACTAGGGGCTCCACTGTCAGCTCTGAGGTCCTCACAAGAAAGGCAAGGATCTCTAAAAATAGTGAATGGTTCTCCACCAGGAATTCAGAGGCCATAGCCTTCACATACTTAATTGGCTGGGTGGCCAGTTACCCAACTTAACATTAACTTCTAGTCATGTCCACTTACAAACGCCTACTAGAATTTACAGTGTTTATGTATGTATTTATGCATGAGTCTCTTGTATGTTGCAAGCATAATCAAGGTCAACACAGACCTGTACAGAAGCTAGTGAATAGTAAGTATTGTAAGAACAAGGATTCCTAATCATATCTGACAATGGGATTGACAAACACAAGGTTTTCACTTGACTCCGTAAGCCCTGCCAGGCCATCATTCCAAGCCTTATTGCCTTTATGCTGACTCATCTTTCTGTTATAAATGCCATTCATACCAGAGTAACTCCCACTATCCGAAGACTGTGGCTACGTATGATAAAGTGCCAACATTATACAGTGAGCTAAAGAGAATCCACTTCATACCTTTACAAATGGTGATCACCATTGTGCAGTATTTAGGAAATAGTGTGCGGATGGCATTGTGATGTGAAAGGGTTAATTTTAGCTTAGACAGCATTGAAGAGTGACAATGTATGCAAAAAAAAACATGTGCCATGCTGAGACTGCAGATGATATATGACGCTTGTTTTTGCCATTCCTGATAGTAATCATTAAATGTACTGTCAAGGTGCTGTGCTTACTGTACTAGGCTGAGGCATGTGGATGAGAAAGGCATACCATTGAGATTGTACTGACCCCAAATGAGCCTGGGAGTATTTTGAGGGCCCTGGGAGGATGACTAATTGGTTCCAGTGGGAGCAAGAGGTTAGTCGGAGTTGGGAGGATCCTGGGTTAGTGAAAACACTGATAACATCAACAAGAACCACTGGTGTGGAAAAAGAGTATTATGTTGAGTAAGTCAGCTTTTAGTGTACAAAGAAGAAGGGTGCAGATGTTACAGGGAAGCTCACAGGCATAGTTGTGTAGATTTGCTGCTGTGTCCACAGCCGCTGCTTCTGTTGCACCGTTCCCAGCGAGAGAGTGCAAGAGGTCAGAACGGGCTTCTCAGTGTTAGCTGCTAAAGTTAAGGTATCCAGGAGTGAAAGGGCAGATTGTCCTGCTCTATCTTGATTTACAGAATTAATATTGTACATTTGCACAAGACTATTTTGCTTTCATTTGCTAGTATTATACTATATATACAACATGCCAGTAAACAAAGGTTTCTGGCTAGAGGGTATAGCGAGAACACACTGGCAGCTGCCATATGCAAAGCTAATGCCCTTCCTCGTGCAACAGCACTGTTACATAAAAAAATCCCAGTGTCCTACTCCAATGTCCACGCAGCAACCTATCAGACTAATATGGTCATTCAATAGCCAACATGGGGCACTAAGAAAGATAGTGAATAAACATTGGGATCTGGTGAGATGTGATCCCGTGATTGGTGAACTAATGCCGAGAAAGCCAGCAATTACTTACAGAAGGGCTTATTCCTTACAGGATGCTCTGGTTAAATCTAGCCCAGAACTGGAACCACCTAAGGATTGGCTGGCAAGCAGTAGAGGTTTCAGGAAATGCTCTACATGTAAAGCTTGTTCACATGGGGTAAATAGAACGGAATATCTCACCCCTTTCTCAGCAGTCCCATGCAAAATCAACAAAAAACCAACCTGCAAGAGTGAATTTGCAGTATATGTGTTGGAGTGCCCGTGTGGCTTAAGATATGTGGGCAGCTCAAAATTGCAAGTCCACAAACGTGTACTCCAACATTTGAGGGCTGTCAATACCAATGATTCTTCTTATCCAGTGGCTAGACACTTCAAGGAACACCACAACAACAACAGTGCTCTCCTGAAGTAATATGCCATTGACTCAGTGGGCCCCCTAAGAAGAGGAGGTGATAGGGATGCTGCACTTAGAGCTCTAGAAACAAGATACATCTTGATGTTGGATAGTAAAGCACCTCAGGGACTTAATGCCTCAGAAGATTTTTATACCTGTCTCTAGGGTAAAAAAATCCCTAAACATTCCATTGAGTAATCTGAATGTTGAGAGGTTTATGGTGTTACCGTCATCTTTCAACACTATCTTGCAAGCAAATGAAATTTATGTAATACCATCTATTTTTGCTGCAAGATTCTGGTTGTTTTTGTGTTTAAACCATCTGTATAAACTGAAAAAATCGCCACTATCTGTGTTTGGATGGCAGACTCGGACCAGTCTGATTAACATCCCATTCGCAAACACAAATCTATGTATTTTTTAAATCTATGTTTCAACATATTTTTAATTTGACTTAAAAAGAAATTTTACCCCACAAAAAAGAAACTAGTATTTGGTAGGTGTTTTTAAAGATGATGTATTTCATTGATCACATACCCTACCTTTTACTACACACATTATCGAGACACTATTTGCACTTTATTTTTTCACTTATTTATTTATTCTGGTGTCATAATACAGGATGCAAAGCTGCAAAACTGGGCATATACATAATGTATTTTTCTGGTTGAATCATTGTGTGATGGCCACTGGATGAGATGTGTGTTGACTATTTTAACATTTAATATTCAACTAGACATTGTGTACATCTTAACAGTATTGATTTTAATTCATTTGTTTATATATGAAGAATTGGATTTTAGGCCGGTTTTTAGGACATGCCGTGTATTTTTTGTATTTTTTATATATTTTATATATATTATACATTTATAGCGAAAAAAATGTTTGTGCTATTTTTGCACTATTCTATGTTACATTATGTAACTGAGTTTAGTTTGGGCATGTGCCAATTAACAAAAGTTGCAGTTTTAATCATGACAGTTTGTCCTTTATGTGAAATATTACTGTTATGGGGATTTATCCCAATACTTTTTTGCCCGCTGCACAGGAAAAATTTCAGTATGTTTACTATGTTTATTGTGCATCCTTAGGACACCCAATGAGAATGTTGCATTCACTAGCACTTGCATTTTAAAATTCTGCCGCCGCCCCCTAAGGCGCCATGTGACCAAGGCCTCTGGTAGGCCGAAACGTTATGCTGTCTGTTGCGGAATAAAAATCACTCACAGAAATCCGGGTCTCCTGTTTCTTGGCGGTACTGCGGCTGGATTTGAGTCCGTTTGCTGTTTGTGGAAACCTGTGTTCATATATATATATGTATATATATAATATGTATGTTTATATATATATATATATATATATATATATATATATATATATATATATATATATATATATATATATATATATATATATATACAAACACACCTCCTTCTTGCGAGAGAGCAGAAACCACCAGGGGAGAGCTTTGGAAGCAGCCTTTAATTCTCACACGGCGAATGCATTTCGGCTAAGGTAAGCCTTCATCAGCGCCCAAGTATGCAGTTTGCTTCCAACAAAGTGAATGTCTGTCTTGCCGCCCTCTTAATGGACGAGGGCCCGCTCCTCCCCCTGACGTTGTTATCTCACCCGTTGTATCAGTCACATGGTGTGTAAAGACCACAACACCCAAGATGCACGGTGTCAGGCCCAAGTGAGTATTGCAAGGGGTTGCGGTGGTGGCAAAGTGATTTTCAAGTTCTTGCCGATATTCTGCATATTGAAGAGCAAAAGGCGCCTCCTCGGGTCCCCAAACCGCTTCAGCCTCAGAAGTCCAGGGTTCAATACAACGGGGGCAGTAGCGGCATTCCACACCGCCCAGCATGAGGCCAGGTTAACCTCAATACCGCTTCAATTTCACCCCAAAGTCTGTGGCGAGCCCCGACCATCCACTTCCATGGAAACACACGAAAAACCGCCGCAGCAGTAAAGCCAGTGAAGTCAGGGCCACTTGGTGAAACGGGGGTCTCTGTAGCGTGTCTCTGGCTGACACGAATTTGAATACAAACACACCTCCTTCTTGCGAGAGAGCAGAAACCACCAGGGGAGAGCTTTGGAAGCAGCCTTTAATTCTCACACGGCGAATGCATTTCGGCTAAGGTAAGCCTTCATCAGCGCCTCTGGTAGGCCGAAACGTTATGCTGTCTGTTGCGGAATAAAAATCACTCACAGAAATCCGGGTCTCCTGTTTCTTGGCGGTACTGCGGCTGGATTTGAGTCCGTTTGCTGTTTGTGGAAACCTGTGTTCATATATATATGTATATATATAATATGTATGTATATATATATATATATATATAATATATATATATATTACCTACTGGCTATCGTCAGTAGGTATATATAGTTAGGATTAATTCCCTATGGGATTTCTGAAAATTCTATGTCTAATAACTTTGGCGTTTGTGGACGGAATCGGCTGAAATTTTCAGGAAAATGGCACATTTTGTTTCTGAGCAGCCCCTGAAAATTTGGTGGGGTTTCGTCAAGGGGGGGCTGAGAAAAAAGGGGGGTCCCAAAACGCGTTTTTTACATTGAGTTTTCCATAGGGCGGTTGGCCTCACTTTTAGCTCGAACGGCTGAATGGATTTGCACGAAACTTGGCAAAATTGTAGGGACTGGTAGCCCGATGTGTCTTTGCTAGGTCTCAATATATGTGCTTCAGTGGATTTTGAGAAATTAACGTTTAAATCAAGATATATATCTGTAACAGCGCTCCGGGCAGCGATCCAGTCCGCTTACTTTTCGCGTTTCGGAACTTTGCGCGCAGAAAGCTGATTGGCTCTCCGGTGTCTGTCAACATTCTAAACAGTCCGGAGCGGCCGCCATCTTGTCTCTCGGTAGGATCGAGAGAGAAGAAGAGGTGAAAAACGAAAGGGGAATTTAATGAAAGGGGGCAAGGTATCCCCCTCTTGACCCCCTAGGAATGTTGTTGGGGTTATTAAAGGGTCCCGTGGGGAAAAGGAAAAAAAAATGATTTTTCACGGTAGAAGCGCTTCACGGGCCGCGAACTGGGCCGCAAACTGTTAGCGAAACGGGAATTCGCCATTTTGTGCTTCGTTAATTAAATTACTAGGTATAAGGGGGTGCGGGAGACGTATCCTAATCCCCTATGTTTCCTGAGGGTGGCTGAGGAGGCTGATATATGTTGATACATCTCTTCCAGCGGCTGTGCGTGAGCTTTTTTTTATTTTGCTGTGTGACAGTCCGGAGCGGCCGCCATCTTGTCTCTCGGTAGGATCGAGAGAGAAGAAGAGGTGAAAAACTAAGGGGGAATTTAATGAAAGGGGGCAAGGTATCCCCCTCTTGACCCCCTAGAAATGTTGTTGGGGTTATTAAAGGGTCCCGTGGGGAAAAGAAAAAAAAAATGATTTTTCACGGTAGAAGCGCTTCACGGGCCGCGAACTGGGCCGCAAACTGGTAGCGAAACGGGAATTCGCCATTTTGTGCTTCGTTAATTAAATTACTAGGTATAAGGGGGTGCGGGAGACGTATCCTAATCCCCTATGTTTCCTGAGGGTGGCTGAGGAGGCTGATATATGTTGATACATCTCTTCCAGCGGCTGCGCCATCTTGCCTTTTTTCCAATGCCACAATTTTGTCGTGCACGGCAGCCATTTTAGATGCCAGGCTGGTCCCAGGCTATCACCTACCCCTGCGGATGTAGTTTATGGCCCCAGCTGTAGAGAATTCAGACATGCCAACCCTCCTGATTCAGGCGTGTGACTACTGATTTCAGTGCTAGTCTCCCGCCTCCCGATTTCTGCAAGCAAAAACCCGGGGGCATATTACGAACAACTAGCGATAATTTTTGTCTCTAACTTGTTTAGAGACAAAAATTATCGCCGCACATCGGCGATTTTTATCGCAGATAAACCTTGCTATTATCGCAGAAAAGTCAGCGATATTCATGTATTATCGAGCAAATGCTCTTAGCCATGTTATCCACCTCCCATTGGATAACATGGCTAAGAACTGCTCAGGGCAGGTGTTAGATTTTGGAGATATTCGCGCTTAGCGCGAATATCTCCAAAAGTTGGTAATAGGAGATAGCGATGTTAGGGACTGTTTCCAGTCGCTAACATCTTGGCACGCCCACTTTGCATGTCATTAGTGATAAGTATCACTGACATGCAAAGCGGGGCCCAAGATGGTCGCTATCTCCTTTTAGCTGTCGCTAACTGGTGTAAGCGACAGCTTGGTAATAGGGAGATAATTTTATCTCCGCTTTCATGGCTTTTAAAGCCAAAAAAGCGGAGATAAACCCCCTTGATAATATGCCCCACGATTCCTTGGGGGTTTCAGCTGACAGGGCTTGGTATTGTGTTACATGGTAATTTTTCCAGGAAACGTCAGAGGGTCGATGCAGGGGTTCTAGAAGAGGTGATAAACCATTTAAGCCTCATGAACAAGCGCATGGTCTTTTAAAGATTTGTGAAGTACTCGGGGCGGCGGTGTGTGTGTGCCCTCTTTTAGGAGCGGGCGGGGGGCACTGCCAGCAACTTGCCAGGTCAGGTAGTGTTCAACACGTGCATCACCCTTTCTCTGCCTGCTATTGTGCTCCATGCTTCGGAAAGGTAAGAAAAAGAACGTGCATTTGAGTTTGAAATGTCCGATCCTGCAGCAGCACACTTCCAAAGCCCACACATGACAATAACCCGATTCAAGGCCCCATTCACCCGTTTTTTAAAAAATAGATAACACTCCAACAAAGTAAGATTATAAAACTTTATTAACTATTAACTATAACGAACGGAACAAAAACTAAAAACATTTAAACATTTTTCAACACAAAAAGCAACAATGGTTAGAAGCTGCCTTTTGTGCGAATAGTCCCAAGGCAGCACAACGTGCAGAGTTCTGGACGGCACCCAGGTGATGTCGCCTGGGTGCCGCACTGGTTTTGGGATCCTACAATGCAGCACAGAAAAACAGCGTGGGGCGTCCCGGGTGGTGCGGGGGGAGGCCTCGTCAGTAGCGGTCTGTTGTGCGAATAGTCCCAAGGCAGCAGAACGCGTTGAGATGTTGATGGGACTGTGTCCAGTGTCACATGGCTGACACAACATGTACGACAGGCACCCAGGTGATGTCCAGTAAACTGCCGCACTGGTTTTGGTATCCTACAATGCTGCTCCGAAAATTGGCGTGCGGCGGCCCGGGGGTGGGGGAGGCGGCGTGAACGGGCCTCCCCAGGTGGCGGCCATCTAGCTGAGTTGCGCCCGCTCTTGCGGCTACAGCGTCTCGCTCACCATGTTGTTGAGTTGCTCCCACTCTTGCAGTGCAGCGATAGGCGGCTGCCACATGGCTCTTAAAATGGCGGACGGCTCCTCGGTTTTGGGCCTGGTCCACTGAAATGGCCCTGGGACACCTTGGAACTCGGACGCTTGCCTGCTAGGGCTTGGGCTCCATTCTCGAAAAGCGTCCCCTCAGCCGTGAAGATTCTACAAAAGTCTTGGGGGCCCCCGACTCCCGCAGGCTTCCGGTGGGGAGCGGCTGCCATGATTGCTCGCGGAATGACCACGACGGAGCCACGAGATGGTGGTGCTCTCATGCTGACGCCAGCTTCAGTCTGAATGATCCAGAAACAAGGTGGGGCTTTCATCGTTTGGGGAAAAAAAATGTTCTAAACCAATGAAAAGTGTTATTTTTAGGTCATATGACCAAGCCTTCCATCTTTAGGAAACCAAAAGTAAAATGAACCAATGAAAAGTTTTATAAACAAGTCACATGACCTGTTATGCGGCATAGGGCTACAAAAAGCGTAGAAAATCCGTTGGCACGTGAGGCGGCGTCAGTAGCGGACCGATGTGCGAATAGGCCGAAGGCAGCACAACGCGCTGAGATTCGGATGGCACCGAGGTGGTGTCCAGCAAATTGCCGCACTGGTGTGACCATCCTACAATGCTGCGCCGAAAGACGGCGTGTCCAGCTGAGTTTCTCCCGCTCTTGCGGTACAGTGACTTGAACGCGCCGAGATCCGGATGGCACCGAGGTGGTGTCCAGCAAATTGCCGCACTGGTGTGGCCATCCTACAATGCTGCGCCGAAAGACGGCGTGTCCAGCTGAGTTGCGGTCACTGTTGCGGTACAGTGACTCGAACGCGCCGAGATCCGGATGGCACCGAGGTGGTGTCCAGCAAATTGCCGCACTGGTGTGGCCATCCTACAATGCTGCGCCGAAAGATGGCGTGTCCAGCTGAGTTGCGGTCACTCTTGCGGTACAGTGAGTCGAACGCGCCGAGATCTGGATGGCCCCGATGTTGTGTCCAGCAAGTTGCCGCACTGGTGTGGCCATCCTACAATGCTGCGCCGAAAGTCGGCGTGGGGTGCCCCGTTGGCTTATGAGGTGATGTCAGTAGTGGACTGATGTGTGAATAAGTCGGAACCAGCACAAGGCGCCAAGATCCGAATGGCAAGTCCTGGATGTTGAGTGCCTCAGTTGAGATTTCTGAGCAGTGCTTGTAAGACTGTCTGAAGCTTATTTGCACCTGCTGCAACTTCACTATTGCCCTGGTGTGGCCAAAGGTGGCACATGACATAGGCGGCCGGCTCCCGAGGTCCGGCGGAACTTTTTGCCTTTTCCTTTCTGCTTCTTTTCCTACAATCCGTTTCATCTGAAGACACGACCAGGTCCCTGAATGTGTGCAGGGGGACGCTATTGATTGAATGAAAATGGCGGCTTGACACAAAGCTGACTCAAGCGTTACTGTTGATGCTATACAGACAAAAATTGGTTTTCAGTTTGTACATTCTTCAGGTTTTTTTTTTCCATCCAAGTCTGATTGAGAGTTTGTAGAAAAATGGCTTCAGATTTTCCACATACTACTCTTCAACATTCTTCCTAAATGTAACAATGTGAAACTCACTAGGAGAATGGCTGTTTCTGTTTCCTTTCAAAATGCTGCCAACAATATTTTCTGAATGGAAGACACCATCTTGTAGCATAAAGGGCCGAAAGGGGTTCTGGTCTGGCCGATGTTTGGTGGAGACATTTTGACTATATCTTGGACCTGCCCGGCCTCGCCCAAAATGGCGCCGGTATAAATGGGACTCGTAACTCCTTGCCCGCAAATGTATATCTAGAAAATGTTATTGTAAGTGGCCGTGTCGTATTTTAATTACAAAATGTAGGTCCACCGATTCCGCAACTGTTAGACACCTTTGTTCTTGCAACCTAATGGCCCGCTCGTTACGTTCTTCTACAGTGTAAATGTCTCCTCATCATATACGATTTCAGTTTGCTCCGTGGCCGGCCCACGTGGTTATAGGCCCGTATTTGTATACTGACATTTTCACAATAAAGGTTTTTAAAACAAAACACGGTAGTAGTATTTACATTGGTAAAGTTTTTACTTTTAGTCACTGTTTTCGAATCAGTAAAGGCAAGTGAAATAAAGCAGTCCAATTACATGACGGATAAAAGGTATAATATGTAGGAACGCAGTAAAGATAAATGCTTAAGGGCAGTTGTGTTTTTCATGTCTGCAATATAAAGTGATCGATAAGAATCTGATAATCAGGCGTATCGGCGACTAAGATAGCAGGCCGAATCTCTTTTACTGAACGGCTCCGTCATGGAAGGAAGAAACGCCCTTTTTCTCGAAAAAGGAATATATTTTACTTACAAGACAGTTGTAAATTTTCCGGGAAAGTACATTAGCCTGGAATATTATAACATATGTTTGAAAAAAAAATATTGTTCGAAAACAATAAAAAGCGTAATTTTTAGGTCATATGACCAAGCTTTTCATCATTAAATTAACAAAAGTAAAATGAACCAATGAAAAGTTTTATTAACAAGTCACATGTCCTGTTATGCTTACGTTACGCGCTGCGCGCCGCGCCTCGGATCACTTCCGGGTGCGGTAACGCGGCGTGTCATATAACGCATTACGCGACAACGTAGGTCAAGAATATAGTCAAAATGTCTCCACCAACCAGCGTTCGGAACACAACTCCTTTCAGAGTCCAAAAAGTTCTGTTAAATGACAACAGAGGGGACAGGCAACAAGAACCATCAGTCAAAGAGGGGAGGGCAAGTTCTTCTCTTCCGGGTCATGTTGGGGCGCTACCGGAACTGATCGAATTGGTAGTCTACAGTGTTTCTGGATGTTTCAGACTAAAGCTGGCGTCAGCATGAGACCACTACCATCTCGTAGCTCCGTCGTGGCCATTCCACGAGCAATCATGGCAGCCGCTCCCCACCAGAAGCCTGCAGGAGTCGGAGGCCCCCAAGACTTTTGTAGAATCTTCACGGCTGAGGGGACGCTTTTCGAGAATGGGACCCAAGCCCTATCAGGGAAGCGTCCGAGTTCAAAGGTGTCCCAGGGCCATTTTAGTGGACCAGGCCCAAAACCGAAGAGCCGGCCGCCATTTTGAGAGTCCTGTGGCAGCCGCCTATCGCTGCACCGCAAGAGTGGGCGCAATTCAGCTGGATGGTGGGCAAGACGCTGTAGCCGCAAGAGTGGGCGCAACTCAGCTGGATGGGACAAGGTTCAGAATTGAAGAGTCATCAAAAGGCAAAAAGTTCCGCCGGATCCCGGGAGCCGGCCGCCTATGTCGGGGGCAATCTCAGGCTACACCAGTGCTATAAGACTTGGGGAGGGTGTCGGAGCCAAGCGTCTTCTCCGAGTCCATGGCCATCACACCGCCCCTCAGGGGCCTCCGTCAAGCTGTTTAGGAAGGTAACATATCACATTGTTTTCTAATGCAGTCAGGTCCACAAACGACACTCACTTACTTTGAGAATAGTGAAGCTGCAGTAGGTGGAAATAAGCTTCAGACAGTGTTACAAGCGCTGCTCAGAACTCTTAACTATGGCACCCAACATCCAGAACTTATGCTATTTGAGAATGGCAGTGACATCGAAGCATCTCAGGGACCAAAACCATTAACGTACTTTCACGTATGAAAATCTTACTTGGGGAGAGGGCAGGAGCGAAGCGCCCCCTCCCAGTCAGCGCCACCACACCGTATGTTGAAAATTTGAAGCCATCGTTCTACAAAGTCAACCAAACTTGGATTAAAAATCTAGAAAAATGTACAAACTGAAAACCAGTTTTGGTCTGCATAGCATCAGTAGCAACGCTTGAGTCAGCTTTGTGTCAAGCCGCAAATTTGATTCAACAAAGCACAGACATTGAAAAAGGCTCAAATTCAGAACTCTAAACTATGGCACCCAACATCCAGGAGCTTGCCATCCGGATCTTGGAGCCTTGTGCTGCTTTCGATCTATTCACACATCGGTCCACTACTGACATCATCTTATAAACCAACGTTATGTAAATAGTTTTTTAATAAAATGTTTTACCCTGTTTCTTTGCTGGTGTGTTGTCTATATTTTTAATATTTGCATAGGGTTTGTCGTTATTTTGTGCGGGATGGGTGATGGAGCCGAGCTGTCTTGCAGCCCTCATGGTGTGGAGCTCAGTTCATCTCACTATTTCCGTATTTCTCATGAAGGGTTGTTCCTAATATTTCTATTTTAGCGAGGTCAAAAAGAGATCCAATTAGTGGCCTACTGATTTTGCTCGATTACTTTTATTTTTTTTACACGATTTTTCACTATCTGCAAAGACTAAACAGAGTATTGCGACTTTGTGCTTGTTTGTAAATAGAGAATGATCCAAAGAGAACCAATTCTAAAACAGTAAATGCTTGGACAACAATCAATCAAATGGAGAGACAAGCAGCCACGACGGATTACAACGGGGGTAAAGGCCTGCGTAAACTACCCTTCAGTATCTGCAAAGAGAGAGTACTACTAAGACAAAAGAGGGGAGGGGGGGGGTGCAGCGTTCAAAGCACATCAGCGTGCATAAATACGAAAATGTTTTTATTTATCACGTACTTGACATTTTAAAGCTTTTCATATTTGCTATTAAAAAACCAATGAAATTCACAGAAAAAACCATAGGTTATAGTGGATATATAGTTAGGAATTTGCATTTACAAAACCTTGAAAATTCAATGAAAAAACCATTGGTTTTAGGCCATATATAGTTAGGGATTTGCATTTACAAAACCTTATTTTACTCGCATAAAACCATTGAAATTCCATATATAGTTATAAGCGCTAACTATATATCGCGCACCCGCAATCCACTGCTGATGATGTCACATATTACATCATTCATGACATGGTTAGTGACATCACTGATGACATCACTGAAGTTTCACCGTTACAGTAACTTTTGATGCACGTTATCATTGTTTTAATATGATGGATGCTGCAATTACTGCACGTTAGCACTTTAAAATGCAACATGTGTAATATTCTGCTGTAGAAACTAATGAAGTATTTTACTACTTAATTTTATTCTTGTTGTTAGATACAGGGAATTAGTATGTTGTGCACGCTGTCAATTTAAACGGTAAAATTTGCAATATTATGTTTTTGTAATTTATGATGTATGGTGATCTGATTCGTGTTTTTTGGGATAATATTATGATTGTATTGACACATTTTTAAATAGTATATATGGTACAGTTTTTAAATATTATGTGATGTGAAGATGCTTTGATTGCAATGATTTTTATTAGCCAAGCAATAAATATAATGCATATATATATATATATATATATATATATATATATATATATATATATATATATATATATATATATATATATATATATATATATATATATATATATATATATATATATATATATATATATATATATATATATATATATATATACACATACACACACGCACGCACACAGAGATTCCCCGAATCTGGAGCCCCGACCCTTCAAGGGGGCATCACGGAAAATGGGCTCGGAGTAACCCATCAAAACACCATCCAGTGTAGCATAAAGAGTTACGGCATTTAGCAGCGTAGCATACTTCCATTTACTAACGTATCGGCAAAAGCCTTGTTCACAGCTGGGAGTTAAAGCACCTGATTAGCAAAGTGCATTTGTGCGTGCTTTTAAAATGTTAGTCACCTGACTGTGTGTTCAAAATATAAAACCACAATGAATTGCAAACTTATTGTAAACAATTATTTTGAAAGTTCTCATTATTCTTTTCACCATTATTGTGGACTTAATGTTCTTACTTGGCAATGACATTGTATTTGGTGTGTGGTTTTCAATAAGAGCCGTCAGGCGAGTTAGCAATCTTTGCATATTATTGTCGATTTTCATTTTGCCTGAAAACAAACCCCATTGTCCAGCATGATCGCAGAAGGATGTTAAAGTCTGTGCAAGGATTCGTGAGGGATTACGTGATATCCCTGGTAAACATGGTCCCCTTCTTACTCCAAATGTTATACCAAGAGGTTATTGACCTTACATGTGTTATAGCTTCAAGATATGTTACATCTGTTTCTCTATATGTAAAGTATACTGGTGCAGAAATAGGAGCAACCAAAAGTCTACAGAGAAAGGAATTGTCATATCATTGTAATGTGGAGATATCGGCATACCCTACACAGTTGCCCCATAAGAGACGGTCAAAATACACTTCCTCTTATATAGTTGTACCATGTCACGTATGGATTTATTTCCTATCTTCCTGGCAAATCAAAATTTTGCCTCCACAGATTTAATAAACTTAAGCTTTGCCATTTCTTTATGGAGACCCCAGTTACCATCATGGGCAGTAAATATTGGAACTTCTAACTTGAAGTTCGACATGTAATGACTCTTTTTCATTGCATTCCCTCACCCACAGACCATCACAAAGGTTTTAGTCAAGTTAAGAGTTAAATCCCTCTGCTCCATGTATGCAACAAAAACATTGATCAGCTCTTGTAGACCATTGACGGGTCTTGATAATAATACCACATCCTCGGCCTACAGAAGCAGAGAGGTTGGGCGGGAACCAACTTTGGGGACATCGGCATTAACCTGATGTAGCGTTTTATCTACCCCGTTAACGAAAAAAGAAAGGGAGCAACAACACAGCCTTGTCAGATGCTTCTGGAAACCTCAAAAATTGAAGGACCCTCCCCTTCTATTCCTTATCTTACCTGTGCAGTCAAATATTAATACAGTTGGGACAGGTGTGATGCTATATCAGCAGGGGTGCCATTTCGATCATGGTTTCTCATAATTTGACATCAAAGGCACTACTTAAGTCAGCAAAGCACAGATAAATATCTTCCCTCATAGCAAGTGTATATTTACCATAAGGAGATTATGATTCCTACTCTGTTCCGCCGTCATTATTTATGCCTCCTAAATCCATGTTGGGAGTCTGTTAGTACAATGTTGTCTACTGGCCAAGTCTCCAACCTATCAAGTACAATTCTTTCCATTATCTTAGCAGATGAATCTACAAGGGATATAGGGCTGTAGCATTTAGCATCTCCGATCCCCTTTTTTAAAAATTGGGACAATTTTGCTATCAGTCCAAGTAGGTGGAACACATCCTTGACCAGCTACATTGCAGGCCTTTATTAAAATTGGAACCCATACTGTCATGTACGCTTTGTATGCATCCACTGGAACCTCGTCGGGGCCTGGGGCTTTAAAAAGTGTGGTTTTGTCAATTGCAAGTGTGAATTCCTCAATACTAACCCACTGTAGGGGGATGAGGGAATGAAGGGTAGTTTCACCTGCAATTAAATCTATGTTATTACTTCGAACATTAAAAATATTTCTATAATGAGTTATACAATCCCTTGGAGCAAAAAACGTCTCTACTCTTGGTTCTAAATCGTCTTACAAGAAAGGAGAATTTATTACCCTACAAAATAATATTGAATCCCTGTTACCCGCCATCTGATTCACTTCAAGTAGTCCATGCTTACTCTTGTAACTTTTTCTTTCTCTAGGTCAAGATATGTGTATATATAAGTCTGAGACGTTTGACCTCAGCATTGTCCCTAGGGACCAGTGGTAAAGCTTTTCTTAGATTTTGGTCAGCATGTACACATTTATGGTTGAACCATCCTGTGCTCCACTTTTCAATTCCCTAATTAATCCTTTTTAGGTGAAAAGCTGTGACCGATGTGATCTTTCCAAAGGCTGTAAGACGAAACATGTGTCGGCTGTCTTCTTACATATGCATATTGTCACTACTACTGGACTTCTGATCTCTTCAACAATAAAATTGTACCTAACAAAGTACTCTTTGTAGTGCTCTGAGTCTAAAAATCTATTTATACTGTATGAAAGAGTTCTCCCTTTTATGTATGTTTTGGCCCATGGAGCACACATTACTTTACATGTTACTTACATACCTGTTTTCTTTGGAGGTGCAGAACATTTATACCTATAGCACTGTAGGCTTCTTTGTGCATAGGTACTAATGGGGTGGCTTCACGTTTCCTTGTTTTAATACTTAGAGTTAAGGTAAGAGATTCATGGTCATTAAAACTACTGAATTCTTCAAAAAGAGACCTAAGAAGTTCCATGCCATTCAAAGAACTTTATATTATAGTGGATACAAGATGTACTTCCATTCTCTTGAAAAGTGGAAGCATTCTCTCCACCTTCATTTGGCTCCAGTATTTCTTGCGGGAAGTGGGTCTTATAGGTCTCTAAACTGTCAATAAAATCACATACACTCAGCGCTGAGTAACAACACTTGCAGATGTTTAAGGCCCCCATCCAGATATAAACACAATCAGGATTGTATCCCTTTACAAAATCAGCAATCTCAGTGCCAAGCTCCTCCACAACAGTATATCAACAAATAACAAACAAAAAGATTCATCTTGAATACATACAAAGTAGGAAATTAATAGAGTCACAGAAAATAATTAAATCCAATCGGCGATTGGAGCCCAGATTTTCTCCCCCAAAGCTCTTCTTTTGATACATTTTAGCTTATAAATGGCAGATTCAATATTATACATAGACAATAATTTTTCACGCCAAGTAAAAAAAGAAGGGGGGTCTGAATTGATCCACTCCCTAGTAATACAGGCTCTAGCCACTGCCATACAAATAAACAAAAAATAAGTTACTGGCTTTGATCTAGAGGTAGAGAAATTCATTCCTAGTAACACCATCTCAGTGTTTACTGCAATGTCACAATTAATAACAGCAGCTAGAAAGCTTTCAATTTGGTGAAAAAAGCTCCTAATTTTGGGACATTGAAAGAACATATGCAAATCGTTAGCTGCATACAACCCACAGCGATTACAATTCATTCCAGTAGTAGTGCTCCACTTAACAACCTTACTGGGTGTATAGTAAAGATCGTGTATACACATAAAGTGTTGAGATTTCATCATCCCTGTGATTAGGCATTCAGAAGCACATTTAACAGGTGACAAGACATCTATACCAGGGAGTCCTAATTTACTAACCCATTTCGACCGGCATTGTTCCATCTCGTCCCCACATTCTTGAATCAAACTTAAGTAGAGAGAACCTATAGGGGTTTTTTTCTGAAGGAGTTCCAATAAAGACATTTTTGTCATTCTAGCTGAAATAATAAACGTGTGACTCTGTAGAAAGCTTCGAATCTGAAGAAATTTAAAAAAATTGTTTCTTGCCAACAGAAATTTGTTCTCTAATTCATGAAATGATGCAATTTGACCGTTGCTAAATAAATCACCCAAATATCGTAATCCTTTCTGCTTCCATCTGTAAGTCGTTAAATCACAAAAAATATTTGGAAGGAGCCCAGGCGACGCTAGAGGGGTATAGGCGTTAAATTTAGATATAGACAAATGCGTCCGTACTTTTTGCCATGCTCCAAAGGCTGACTTCAACGTCTTAAACTTTGTCTTTTTATGATAGCTTGGCTCAACAACCTTAAGAAAGCTACCTTTCACTTTCTCGCCCATGGTCAGTTCAAAAATAGATGGGATTTGACAAGCAGGAATAGATGCTCTATCGCCAATTATAAGGGGTCTGATAAATTGGAGCGTTGCTGCTAAATAATAGAAAAAAAATGAGGAACGTTCCATCCCCCACACTCCTTACTCAATATGTATCAAACAAGAGCTTGCGGTCGAAAGACCAGGGTCGGGAGCTAGGAGATATGGTGGATTCAAAGCTAATAATAATAGGGTTAGATCCGATACAATTTTGGGTAGCACTCTGTATTCCATTTGTGCCAGTTCATTAAAGAAATTCCTTGCAAAAAAAAAATAGTCCAGCCTAAAATGTTTTTGATGGGGGGCAGAGAAAAAAGTACATCCATGAGTTCCTCCCCTTTTCTCATAGCCCACATCTAACAAACGGTATTCTAGAGCGATCCCCTTGACTGCCTTAAATACATTCTTTTTTCTCCCCACATATGCAGTATTTCCACAGATATCAAATATTTCATCCAGATGGGGATTAAAATCCCCACAAAATATTAGCCTGGGTGGCCATAAAGCCAACAGTATATCTTGTAGTGTTGAAATAATGTTATAAATGTTTATCAGTACAAAGAGTTGCTTGTTATCCATTTCTAAAAGGGCCAGTTAGAAAAAAGGTACATCAGTATAAGTCTTCTTTAGTGAAACTGGAGCTGTTGTGGCTATCAAGATTGCCAGGGCCTCTATTGGCCTGTCCATGTCGTGATGGTACTGCTCGTGTGGATATAGTGACAAAACCATCAATATTAAGTGGTTGTGGGTGCCAGATTCTATATAGCCCTGCCAAACATTATTAATAATTTTATGTCTGATCAACACAATATTCCAAGATCTAATTTTTTATAAGCTGCCCAAAATGTATAATTCATATTCTGTCCATGGTCTTTACTTGCAATATTTACGTTCCTCGTGACTCTATGAATATCCTCTTCTATGCTCCCTCCCTGAAGTTAGTCATCGTCACTAAGACTTGAGAGCGGGCCAAAGAGATTTGAACATGTTACTGAAAAACTAAGGTTATCTTGTTGGCAGTACAGCAGAATACCCTGTGATCTTAAATTATTTATTGGCGGCTTATAGACGAAATCTAGAGGGGCAGCAATGATGTTTTTCTCTGGGACAACCATATGGTGTTGTCTGGCCTCAATATTAGTTAAAGAGAACTTTACCACATCCGGGTGTTAAATATTTATGGTAATGCAATAACCATGGCCTAATTTTTGTGTGGCCCCCATCCAGTTCACACTTCTGACATTTTCATTGTAGAGAAGATTAACATTTAAACCACAGTACAACATCCAGTGGGCCACTTTATTTCTTAAGTCTGTCCAGGGTCCTTTAACAGTTAGGGACTATTTCACAACAATGAAATATGGAGTCGCTTCAGGGTGTAAATACAATGTTGCTGGGGTAGATGAGCAGGATCCGAATCTTTTTGTTCTATGACTGTAAGAAACCCTTCCCTTTCCTGTGAAGATGCAAACCCATGGCCGAGTGCTCCTTAACCAGAGGGCAAACGTAGGAGCATGTTTTTGGCGGCCGCCCAGCAGCCGAGGGGCACCACCCCAGATTAACAGGGGGCCACGCGGGTCGGATATGAATCGGCCTGCATGTGTGGAACACAAGTGGAGGATTGAGCGTACATCCCCATGTCAAGGCCCACTATGAGCTTCAAACTTTGCCAGCAATATTTCCCGTTTGTCCAATCAGGAAGAAATGGTGACACTACATTGCCCATAATTCTCGGCGGCAGGATGGAACTGAGAAGTCCAATCAGGACAAGCTATAGGCATATAAATACAGGGGAACGTCACAACATCCATGGGAACTGCCGGAGCCTCTGAGGACGGTGTGGAAATCACTCTGAAATGCGTCAGACACTCATACGGCGGAGCTGTAATTATAATTTCTATTTGTATGCGCGCATACCTGAAATAAAGCTTGTGGCTTGGACTCGTGGTTGAGTGCTCCTTAACTGGAGGGCAAACGTAAGAGCATATATATAGATAGATATATATTTATATATATATATATATATATATATATATATATATATATATATATATATATATATATATATATATATAGAGAGAGAGAGAGAGATGTTTACATAACCTATGCGTCATATTGCACATACTAATTTTAGGCATTCATGCTGTTATCATCATTATATACAAAGGAATACTGCGCTTAAATATAATGATGCAAAGATAATTCAAACGAGAATTAAGTCTCTATACATACATATATTTTTTTGCTATTTATTGCGCAATGTTGCACATTGTTATATAATGCATTTATGCAGTAATATGTATACAACATCATAAACCAGAACCTATCCAATGTTTAAGCTGGTCACTATTGATATATAAGGACATAGCGTCAACAGAAGTATTTTTTCACTGCTTGTCATCACATGACTGAAATCCGAGGAAACAGGAATTGCTACGATATATATATATATATATATATATATACGATATATATATATATATATATATATATATATATATATATATATATATATATATATATATATATATTTATATATATATATATATATTTATATATATATATATATATCCAGCCAACAGTTGTTCTTTCAGTCGCTCAAACAACACGCTGAGGCCCATGTTTGTTTCCTTAATGAATTTATATCCGGCTCAATCACCCGACGCGTTTAGCAGCGTCGGGTGATTGAGCCGAACGCGTCTGGTGATTGAGCCAAATTAAAATTCATTAAGGAAACGAACATGGGCCTCAGCATGTTGTTTTAGCGACTGAAAGAACAACTGTTGGCTGCATTCATCGGGGGTTGGCGAACCCCACTGTGGCCCGCACTGATTGAGTTGGCGCTGGTTTTGTCTTCGACAAACTGTTTGTGTGTATATGTATATATATATATATATATATATATATATATATATATATATATATATATATATATATGTATATATATATGTGTGCGAAAGGGCTCCCACAGCAAATACGTTTCCCAGGAACCACAAAAAGACTCGCACTCCAGGGTCCGTGTAGAAAAATGCGTTTATTGGCGACGCGTTTCGACCAGGCAGTCTTCTTCGTTAGCCAGCCACACAAACACACGATCACCATTTTTATAAAAAGTGCACAAGGATAATGGTGGAAACTGAGAAAGGACCACAGATGCATCAAGGACTACAATTCATGAAACTACAAATGCAATGAAAGAAAGACTTGGTGGTGCACGGTTTCACAATTTAAACATTACAGGAATCAAATATTTTTTAAATGATTAAATAATTAAATAAATACACAAACATTGTTTACGTGCATTTCATATTATCATATTTGCGTTCATACTAGTCAGATTGAATTTTTTCATTTGATCCAAGGTAACAAAGTTAGATGATAACAGTATAATAATAATAATAGTGAAGGCCAAGTGGCCTATGATTCCCAGAATCCTCTTGGAGTCCATATGTTGGCACCACATCATGTCCATCCTGCTCTAGTTTACACATTAAACATTAAGTAGTCAGATGGTGAGGTGAGTTTTGACTCTCGGCCATGTGGCCAATCAATCTATCTATTGAATTATAATAGCTATATTGTAGTCTAATTAGAAATACGTGTCCCAAGGCAGGGGGTCCTTCACAGTTTAAGTAACTGAGTGCTTAAGCATTGAAAGAGCCACTCCGGAGAGGTAACAAAATTAATAGATTAAAGGGTGACAAGGTGCCAAAATACGTCTTTCAGCACCGTGAGTTATGCAAAACGTGAACCCTATACTGACTGTAGTTCGCCTAGCCAGGCATTTAACAACAGTCAATTCGGGTGTGATTGTGCAAATAAAATTGTGGAGTAAGGACATGCCTGTGAGGGAGTCGGGGTAGCTGTTATCCTAGTGATGATAGTGATAGGATGCTCTCTAGTGTGAGCTCGCCCATGTCCTGGACCAAAGTGGTCCTGAGGTGGGTGTTAGATCTAAGCTTAGATGTGAAGCTTCCAACTGTATACCTGTCAACAGAGAGAGCCCTCTCTGGACGGGATTGTGAGTAGGACGTTGCAAAACACAAAAGCTGGGGAGGGGGGGTCAGGGAAGCTGCCAAAGGGGATGAGGATCATGTGCAGTGTCAAAGCAGATCTTCAGGCTTAACATAAGGTTCTCAGCCAATATGCACGTATAACATATATATATGATCTCCAATCCTGGATCCGAACATGCAAAACAGGTGCTGACACCGTGGGATCGCGTACAAGGAAAAGTTTTCTTTATTCCATTCGGATGGTTTAACGTGTTTTGGCGGCAAAGAACCGCCTTGCTCACATCTCACATATATATATATATATATATATATATATATATATATATATATATATATATATATATATATATATATATATATATATATATATATATATATATATATATATATATATATATGGCGAAACTTGTCACTCCGAACACAGGATGCCCGGATATTCAGTAACAAAGAGCCGACCCAAAAGTGCTGGTGAATGGTGGTTTATTTCATAAAAGCCAGCGCTGCCGCCATGACGCGTTTCGCCTCCGGGGAGGCTAGATCACATGACAAACAGCAGAAATCGAGCAGGACTTTTAAAGTGACAGTGCATTGAGTTGTGCCATAGAAATGAAGGAAATACTTCAAAAACCAGTAGGCTGCATGTATATACAAACATCGGAAAAGTGATAGTGCCCAAGTGGGCCACCACGAATTTAGTATAAGCAATTTACATATTTCATTAAAATCATATTTCAAGAATTTTAAAGAAAAATAGAACATGTAAAACTTGCAGAAAATCGATGGTGAGAAAAAACACTCAAAAATACGCACATGATAAAAAATTTCATCTATGTACATAACAGTGTGTTTGAAACCGATGTTTTCTATTGTATATAAAACAATTGTAAACAATAGTGCAAGTATTGAATATCCAAATAGCAGCAAATGCATGACACAATAAAATTGTTTAACCAGAATAGAGCCCAAGTGGGCCAGTCACAATATCTATCACAGGCATGTAAAGTGCATTAAGTGAAAGTGCAAATTTAGCAAAGTGCAAGACAGTAACAATCAATAATTCCAAGATTTAAAATCAGAATCAGTTATATACTGAAGGTAAAAACGCGAAATTCATCATATATACAACAGGGAACTATATTACAAGGAACAAGAGTAACTAAATGACATATCCGGACAGGTCTTAGTTGGCAGAGGAAATAATCCTAAAGACAGGTATAGAGATCTTCCCTGTCATTAAGGCCATTAGGATTTTTGGTGTTCAGTTCCAGAATGTATCGGGTCTCAAGGAGACGGAGCTTGGCCTCACGGTCACCTCCCCTCCTCGAAGCCTCGACACAATCGACCAAAAAGAATAGAAGTTGATCGGGAACACCTAGATGTTTGTCCTGAAAGTGCCTGGCAACCGGATAGTTCTGATCATGCCCAGAAATTGCCCTTATGTGTTGGAGTATCCGTTTGTGGGCGGGCAGCTTAGTGCTGCCCACATATTGGAGCCCACAGGGACACTCCAACACATATATGGCATATTCTGTTTTGCATGAAAGCCACTTCGAGATGGCAGTAGGAAATTCTTGAAAAGGACTTTTGTAATGTGTCCTGTTGCTGCCAAAGCTGCAGGCTTTACATTGGGGGCAGGTTCTGAAACCCTTCTTGAGAGCTGACCAGGTGTTAGAAATCTTAGGTTCCAAAGTATTGCTGACTAGGGCTTTTGACATGGAGGGCGATCTCCTGAAAGTAAGAATTGGTTTGTTATCCACTATGTGACCAGTCACGGGGTCACTGCAAACCAAATTCCAATTTTTATTGATAATTTTACGGAGAGCTCCATGTTGTCGATTAAATGTCAAAATCGCCCTAGGGGAACTAGTTTGAGCATCCTTGGTCATGGTGTTGTTCAGTGAAGTGA
This sequence comes from Lissotriton vulgaris, assembly GCF_964263255.1. Taxonomy (NCBI): domain Eukaryota; kingdom Metazoa; phylum Chordata; class Amphibia; order Caudata; family Salamandridae; genus Lissotriton; species Lissotriton vulgaris. The sequence goes on along the minus strand of NW_028251201.1, from coordinate 100,798 downwards.
TTCTTGATTTGGGTATTAGTGCCTCCTGCCTGCTGACTGAATTGGAACGTCTAATTGCCTTGGTCAAAATTTCTGTGGAGTAGCCCCTGGCAAGGAAGCGTAACCTGCATGCCTCCTGCGCAGCCGCGCATTCGGCATCTGTGCTGCAGATTCTTCTTATTCGGAGCATTTCCCCGAAGGGAATGCTCCGAATTAAGTGTGCTGGATGTTGGCTATTGCAGTGTAGGATGGTATTACCAGCACTAGGCTTCCTGTACAGTCTAGTGTTGAGAACAGTGCCCTCCACAAATACCTCGACATCTAAGAAACAGATTGACTCAGAGCTGAAGTTTGCAGTAAAATTAAGATTAACTGTGCTCTAATTAATTAAATCAACAAACTTCCTGGCATCATCCTCATTACCCCTCCAAATCAAAAAAATGTCATCAATGTAACGCAAATATAAAACAATGTTGTTGGAAATTAAATCATGGTGCTGACCGACTAGGACCTGCTCCTCCCATAGCCCAACGTGAAGACACGCGTAGCTAGGCGAGAAGCAGGCCCCCATCGCCACACCTCTAACCTGATGGTATATTGCGCCATTGAAGATGAAGAAATGTTGTTCTAGGCACATTCTGGTCATATCTACCAGCATTCTGTTATGTGCCGTTGGAAGAGGTAAGTCTTTGTTCAGGCAATAGTCCAAAGCCCTGAGTCCGTCCTCATGTCTGATCGAGGTATAAAGGGATGAAACATCCAAAGTCATGAGTACCATGTTATCCTCCCATATATATATATATATATATATATATATATATATATATATATATATATATATATATATATATATATATATATATATATATATGTATGTGTATATATATAGCATTCAGTAAAGCTCCTGCTGCAACCCTTCGCCTTCGTGGGTGTGGCTCGAACCGGCGGAGCAGCCGGGTTTCAATATCCAAAAAATAGCGGCGTTCCTCACGAGCACTCGGCGAAGGAACACACAGCACACCACAGGATTACCAAGCCGATAGATTTATTACTTCATAAATCTCGGAGGACAACCTGAGAAGGGCTAGGAGGTCAGGGGGTCTCTACCCTGCCCCCCTTTCTGCGTTTTCCACTCTTGTTTTGTGCTCTCTTGTGCCTCACTTCTCCTGAGAAACAAGATGGCTGCTCAGGTGGTCCCAGAAGGATAATAACATATATAAACGTTATCTGCTAATAGAATTAGCATTTACAAAACCTTTGAAATTTATTGAAAAAAAATATAGGTTTCACGCCTGATACAGTTAGGAATTAGCATTTAAAAAACCTTGCAAATTCACTGACAAAAACATAGGTTTCAGGCCTTATATAGTTAGGAATTAGCATTTAAAAAACTTTGCAAATTCACTTAAAAAACCATAGGTTTCAGGCCTTATATAGTTAGGAATTAGCATTTAAAAAACCTTGCAAATTCACTGACAAAAACATAGGTTTCAGGCCTTATATAGTTAAGAATTAGCATTTAAAAAACTTTGTAAATTCACTTAAAAAACCATAGGTTTCAGGCCTTATATAGTTAGGAATTAGCCTTTAAAAAACCTTGCAAATTCACTTAAAAAAACCATAGGTTTCAGGCCTTATATAGTTAGGAATTCACATTTAAAAAGCCTTGCAAATTCACTTAAAAAACCATAGGTTTCAGGCCTTATATAGTTAGGAATTAGCATTTAAAAAACCTTTGAAATTCACTGAAAAAATCATAGGTTTCAGGCCTTATATAGTTAGGAATTAGCTTTAAAAAAAACTTTGAAATTCACTCAAAAAAAGATTTAGGGGTGTTATAGTTTGCTGGACATTTCACTCATACAAAACCATTGAAATTGCTCCTATATAGTTAGTTGGACTAACTATATTTCGCGCACCCGCAATGCACTGCTGATGATGTCACATATTAGATCATTCATGACATGGTCAGTGACATCACTGATGACATCTCAAATGACATCACTGATGACATCACTGATGACATCATCCACGTGACAATCACATACACCTTTTCATACACTAGTAAAATCTTTCATCACTCAATGTAAAATACAGAGTATCATATTTGAATCCATTGTCACAGCAATACAAGTATCTAAAAACCCACTCAATGATTCATAGATGTATGCACACATCTAATCACTTACCTGTAGATTCACTCATACATGCTGTCAATGAACAATAGAACACTATCAAAAATACTTATACACCTATATCGACATTAAACAACAGCACACATCCTATTCACATGTGAAGTCATCTTACTCACTTAGGCAAACAATGGATCATACTTACATACTTACTTAACTACACACTTATACAAACACCACTTCATCTATTCCTTTAGATAGTGAGTTTACTTAGTGAATTATAAAATCATGATTACAAGTATATAGTTATCCATACAGTCACTCACACAATCATTGAGTCTTATGGATACTTATTTATATACAACAACTAACACATACACTGCCTTTTAATTTTCTAGTTTGTTGGACATGTACCATTGAGAAATATATTTGCTCATCACCACACCCTTAAAGAGGTTCACTCACCCAAACTGTTAGAACTTGTAATTTTAACCTCATATATCTACTGAATCAACTATTCACACATCTTGGGACAGTCACACACCCCCCAACGATCCACACACACTTTCACTCTCCCATACAAATACTCAGTTATCAAATCAATAACTAATATAGACTTTCACATAGCTAGTAACTGGAGAACCAGTTTACACAACAACTGACAAAGTGATACAGATATTCGCACAGTTTATCCACTATATTTAGTGAGACATTATAAATTGGTCAAGTAAACAGTCAATTACACAGCTACTAAATCCTCCATCCAAATATTTATTTATATATATCCACTCATTCTTCAATGCAAAATGCTATATATATAATGCAAATTTAAATAAAGAAGCAAACCAAATTCACTGGATGATGTCATCAGTGATGTCATCAGTGATGTCATTTGAGATGTCATCAGTGATGTCACTGACCATGTCATGAATGATCTAATATGTGACATCATCAGCAGTGCATTGCGGGTGCGCGAAATATAATTAGTCCAACTAACTATATAGGAGCAATTTCAATGGTTTTGTATGAGTGAAATGTCCAGCAAACTATAACACCCCTAAAACTTTTTTGAGTGAAGTTTTTTTTAAAGCTAATTCCTATATAAGGCTTGAAATCTATGGTTTTTTCGGTGAATATATATATATATATATATACACATATATATATATATACATATATATATATATATATACACACACACATACATCATACATCATACATTTTGAGATTTTTTTTAAATGCTACCACACTATTAATAGAATTTCAAATTACATTTAAAAAATGTAAACAAATTATACTAAAGATTTTTTTTAGGATTCTTTTTAAAATGAAACCCACTCACAGTAAAATGTTCATATTTAATTATATGTTTGAAATGCTAATAAAAGTAATGTATCAATTTACTTGTATTTAATATTTTTTAGAAACTTTAAAGTTACATTAATTTTTCAATTTAAAAATGTTCACTATATATTTAAAAATAATATAATATGTATCTATGAATAAAAATCTTAACATTGTTAATTTATTTTAACATTATTTCCTATGGGGTCCCTACCTCCATTATTTTGTATGGGAGGTTGTTGCATTACCCAGTCATGGTAGCTAAGCTGGCCATATGTAGTGCTGATCTTATTTCAGCTATGAACTGGAGTATGTTATCAACATTTTTTTTTTTTTGCCTGTGGTATCTAAAGAGCAACGGGCTAACTATTTAGCGGGTACCTATCATTTAACCCGTCCTTACTCTTCCCCAATCCCTTGCCATTAATTAATAAAAAATTGCCCTTTGTCCAGCCGATCCCCAAGTACTACTAAAACACATATCTACACGTGCAGTAATCTCCACAATCAGGATGGAGCTCACACATAAAAAGTAAGAAAGGTGAAGGGCTGTAGATCTCTGAACGTAGGTTAGTAAATAGTTTTTTCTAGTACGTAATTAGTACAATTGTAGTACTACTAAATGCACTAAAAAATGAATGATGTTTGTGATAGGCCCTAATTTGCCCTGCCTCCATGTTTCATTATTTGAGGCTTTTTAAGTCATCAAGTGTGTGTTCACTTACCGTAGAGTCCAGGTAGGTGTTGTTCTGTAAGATTCTGGTCCTTCGTCCAATTAGGGCCTTGTAACCATCAAAAGTCAATTGATTGCTTTCAGGGCAGATTTTTTTGTTTCCTCATTTCCCTCAGGTTGCCCCATTTGAGATCCAATTCTGTGCACACTCTTGGCTCAGATATCAGGGTAGCTGTTGAGTATTAAAACTTCCTCTGGTTCTAGCTGGGAGGTCGTGAACATTTGCATTCCGTCAACAGGATTGCCGAGCATCTGTGTAAAACACATTCTGGCTTTCTGAATGAGCCATGACCAGGACTCTCACCACCTCCACACAATGATCTGCTTGGAGACACAGGGGGGTCATCTGGAAAGGTGGAAATCATTACTGTTTACCAGTACCTTGAACTGAGGAGTGAAGAATCCATCACAATTGATTGCCCTTTTTAGGTACTTAGGGACAGATTTACAAGCCCCCCGCGCCTCTTTTACGCCGCCGTTGCGTCACTTTTGTGACGCAGCGGCGGCGCAAAAGATGCGCCATGGTGCGGGGTATTTACAACGTGACGCATCTGGGAGATGCGTCACGCTGTAAAGCCCTGCACCATAAGGAGGCGTTCCGGCGCAGGGGGGGGCGTTCCTGCGCAGGAACGCCTCCTAAAAGTGGCTGAGTGAAATCTACAAGATTTCACTGAGTCACTTTTAGGCCAAAGCTGCATCAAAACCCTGTGCCTGCTTGAAGCAGGCGTAAGGCTTGACGCAGCATTGGACAGATGGGCCCCCCAGAGCATTGTTCGAGCTGCGACGCAACTCCAGCAATGCGCCGCCTTTACGGCACAGATGCGTGACGCATCTGTGCCCTTTTTTGCCCCATGGTGCGCCGCATTGTAAATGGGCCATGGGTGGCGGAGCTGCGGCGCACAATAACTGGCGCATCCCTGGGGATGCGCCAGTTATTGTAAATCTGCCCTTTTATATTTAAGACTGTGGAGAGTGACGTTAGGAGGCCACTCAAAGGGTAGAGAGCCCCATTTTACTACTCCCAGGATTTATAGCTCAGGCCTATAATTTGAATGATTTATAGCTCAGGCTCTCTTTCCTTACCTGGTAGGCTCTTATTCATCACCAAATTCTAAATGGAAATGGACCTGGAACTGCTCAAGAAGCTGTACCAAAGGGCGTTCATAGCTGTTGAACTGTAACCAGGCTAGGTGTATGAGAAAGGCACAGAAAATGTTTGTGAACATCCCCAAGGTTACGACCTTGTGGGTGCTCACTTCATTTGCATAATCCCCTTGGTGTTACTTAGGAACGACTAAAAAAATGCCTATGTATAGATTTTCCAGAGTCCTAAGAGGCACCCTTGTCTGAAAACCTGACTTTGTTCACAGAAAATGTTTGGAACATGAGTCTTTATTTCTAACCCTAGCAGGGAAGGGTTAGAAAGCTGGTTAACATATATTCTCTGAAACGTTAAACGTCACTCAAAATAATATTAATAGTAGATTAAGAAAAATCAAATGTAATATTTAAAAAAGCACAAAATAAATATTTTTCTTCAAGTTTAAAGTTTATTAAAGAAGAAATTGTGACAACAAAATAATACAACAGCAAATAAGCGAAATCACAATGTAAGAATATTGTAAATATGAAATAAAGGGAAAAGTATGTGAGGGAGAGGAAAGAAAGGAGGAGGGGGAGGAATGTGAAAAACTTTAATCTTCATTACATAAATCAGAAAAATGAGAAGCATATTGAAACCCTAAACAATTAAAAATACAAAATCTAATAAACTATACAAAATAAAACTTTAATCAGCAAATATTTATTGACATGGACTGCTCTTTGTTCAGCTTCTTTGCATTTTTCAGAAGTCTCTATGCAAACTAATTTGAAGTTGCCTATGACATTTCTGAGTACATCACTTCTTTTTCTCAAACTCACGTAAAGTTTCTCTGCTGTGAAACAATTATTGCGAGCTTGAATTGATGTGAAAAATCTGCGCCCTCTTAAAAACCCAGGCGGAACTGTTTGAATGCGTAATCTTGCTAAATATTGTAGATGTCTTCTTTCAGACATGACGGGCTACGTGGAAGAAATTCGAAAGCTAGCGACTGGAAACGCCATTGTTCCAGATGACGCACAGTACGGTTATGTATGAGTATGGGAGAAGGGCGCAGAGTGCATTTTAATATTCGGTCCTTCGTGTCGGGTTATGAGGCGTGTCAATGTACAGTGGGCGAAGCTTGGGGTTTTATGAAGTAAAAGTTTATCACAAAGGTAATATAACCTAGAAACATCGATTAGCAATCACCGCTGCGGCGTAATGAGGTTCAGGACCAGTAGGGTGAAATTGCATTGTACAGCCCTGTATAAATTACCCCTGTGTAAATGCTGGCAAGCGACTTTATTACTTTTTTTCCCAGTTTTATGATGTTCAACTCATCAAACATGTTGCTGTACAGTAATTGGCAGCCATTTTACAACGCTATCCATCGGGATGCTTGACTTGTGCTGTCCGAAATGAGGATTTGCAAGATGGAGGAGTGACTAAAGGCTGCAGTGTGGCAGTCCCGTTGATGTGATTATTATATTTTCAACGGAATGGCAATTTCTTTATTAAATATGGCTGTCCTGTTGTAGCAAACAGTAGCTGTTATGACCGTGTGGTAATATGACATTGGAAAATTATGGAGGCATATTATCAAGGGCTGGCGATAACATTATCGCCGCTTTAGCGTCCGTTTTCGGGCAAAAAGCGGCAATAATAATATTATCGCTTTATTAACAAGGACAAGCTAGCGCTTGTTTGCTTGCCTTAGCGCCCGTTGTCAGCACGCCTTGCGTCGCATCCTTAATGAGATGCAAAGGAGGCATGCCTGACAAAACTCCACGGGAAAATATTGCTACTTCGCGATATTATCAACGCAGTTTAGCGATATTTGAAATTGCGTTAACTCTGCCTTAACGCAGGAACTTAACGTCTGCTAAATTCCTGACTAAGGCATACCTAACATGGAAGGTGGATTGTGGGGCTAAGGCCACGGGCCTTATCATCAAGGTATCGCCGTTTTCCATGGAACATCGCTGGAAAACCAGCGATGTTCCATGGAAAACCCCACTATCACTGGAATAGTTATCGCCATACCGCTAAGCGTTGATGATACAGCGCTAGCTTGGCGATATATTCCAGCGATAGCCAGCGATAATTTAAAGTGCGCCAAGCGCGCTCAGAGATAGTTATCGCTGGGGCTTGATAATATGGCCCGTGGTCTTTTGGAGAACTAGTTGGCAGCCTCTGTACGGTATCTGAAATGTCATAATTAGCAAATTGATTTTGGAATTTGGGGATTGCGCATTTTATTCACGTATTAAAAAAATGGCCATTAGTCACCTGTTAGCACTGCAGTACTAACGTGCTTTAAAGTTAATTGAACAGGTGCATGCATCAATATGAGTCTATGCACTTATATGATGGGAGATTACCAATAGTGGAGCGATCATATGAAACAGAAGAGCTGGTCCTGTCAGATAGAGGTGGACAAGCACCGGCATAGTGCGATAGAAGCCACTGGGGAGGTTGGTCAGGAGGAGGCGATGTGGCGTTAAGGCCAGTGCCGCTAACTTCGTAACTAAGGAGTCGGGTTCAAATCCCGGCATTGGCTCATAATCCTGTGATTCAGGGCAAATCACTTAGGCCCAGATTTGCAAAAGTTTTGCATCAAGGTTTCAAATGGCGAGGTGAGGTGATTAGAAAGTGCACATTGGAGAATAGAACTAATTGAGAAAATTATATCTGTCACCACAGGCGTTCTTCCTACTAGACTGCAAGACTTCAACAATGGAAATTATCCTACCTGAATGAAGGAAGTGTGGACCTGAGGCTGGAATGTGTGCCAACAGATCTGACCCAATATTTATAGGAACAAATAAATATTGTGGTTGGACTGATCACCAGATGCCTATGAATGCTAAAGTTTTGATGAAACACAACAAGAATACAGAGATAGGGGTGGAGTCTGGCACTTGGCAGTAATAGCTGTCTGAACTCCGAGCTCTGTGGCGCCGGGAGGCCCTAAGAGAAGAAGCACCAGCACATAGCGATCTCCAGTAGCCTGAATGACAAAGGAGGTCTGCAAGACTGGGGTGGCTTCAGTGTGCAGCTCAGAGACCCAACCCTAAAATCCTGAAGCTGGGAGCAGACGACAAAAGGTGTGGCCAGGACCCAGCGACCCTGTTCTCAAAAGAGGCCTCCAGGGACTGTTACAGGGCCTCAATGGGCCAGCGCTCCGCCTGACCCCCTTTCCACTTGCTCGCAGCCATTTCAGAGGGTCCCAGGGTGCCCATGGAATATCTCACCCCACCCATCCCCAGTTTAATGCATGATGGGGAGGCCACTCCCCAGCCGGAGACACCGTAGGGAGTCATGCGTGCTGGCTGCCTCGGCCTACCCTAGGCCGCAGAAGGCACAGAGGCCAAACAAGGCACTTCGAGCCTGGTGGCCACACACAGGCGTGCAGCTGGTGAGGGTCAAAGGGCACCTAGGACACATGCTGCCCTCCCCTCCCCATCCTCATATCGCTTACTTCATATGCCCATGAGTGGGAGACCACTGCTTCTTGCCCATAGCCCCTGGACTGCCTCAACAAACTATGGAGCTCTGCTCTCCAGCCAGTGACAGGTTGCACACCGACATTGAGCCTCCCACAACGGAGATTCCATGTCTGGGGGGCAGTGAAGAAAGGCTCTACCTAGATGTAACTGCGCTAGACACCAGAGTAGTGGGACCCTGGCACAAGGGAGACTGCAGACCATCGAGTACAGTGCCCCCCATGCCTTTACCTGGTCAAGGTCAGCCTAGACACTTGCATGCCAACTAACAAACTCCCGGTGTACCTGCCGGGGTCACTTATCAAGGACCCCAATGAAAAACCCAAAAATGGTGTAGAACGGCCTTAGAGAGGTACTCTCACTGCCTAGACCCAGGTGGCTACTTGAACTTTGCACTGTGCCCCTTTGATTTGATTCACAAAACCCTGCCTCACACTGTGCTCAAATCCTGGATAGACCCTGAGGACTGATATGCATTCATCAAACTAAAGATTGGTAACAAGGTGCTCTGCTTGGGGTCCGTCTATGCACCAACGAGACTAAAATGCTCCTTTTTCTTTTAGCTCACCCAAATACTGATGGAGATAGACAAAAACAAATTTGTTCATAAGAGGTGACTGGAACCTGGCTTGGGACACGATCCTAGACCGTATGGACCTTATCGATGTGCGCAATAATGCAGATTAGGCTCTCCTGGGTTTCTGCACCCAATGGACAGGGAATACATCTACTTGTCCCCGGTACACGGCACGTGACCAAGATTGGATTCCTTCCTCGTGACTCAGCCTCTGCTCCTCCTCATGTGCACTGCCTCCATTCTGAAGGGGGCACTCTCTAATCACCACCTGATCCACCTGTTGTCCAATTTGGGTCTCACGCGGCTGATGCACAACCCTAGGTGCCTTAACCTATCCTTCTATAATCAACCTGGGGGAAAGGAATAACTCGAATTCCACATTTGTACCTATCAGGAGCACACTAAAGGCTAGGTGGAATTGGCTCTGACTCTGTGGGTGGCAGCGAAAGCGACTGTCAGTGACCAGTTGATGAGAGATGCCACTTTCTCCAAAAACCAAAAAGAGGAATGGCAAAGGACATTGGAGATAGATATAGCCCGCCTAATGCACGCCTATGCAGCCCACACTTCTGATGTCGCTAAGCACAGCCTTGAGAAAGCTGAATATGCACTCCTGAAATTGAAGTATAGGCATTACGAGCAAGGGAAGAAAGCAGGCAGGCTGCTGGTGATGCAGCTGAGGCAAAGGGAAGTGGGGATGGCTATCCTTGACATTACCACCAACTCTGGGGATCTCAGCATCAAGCAGAAGGAAATTGCGGGTACATTTGCCTCCTGTTACCAGGTACTCCACTCCCCTGAAATGGTCCCTGATGTGGTGCGGGTCGCTTCCTTTCAAGGCACCGTCCAACCAAGAGTAGATCGCGCAGTACATCTCTAACCTTCCCTTCCATAAAGTCCGCAGGGAGGACGGCTTCCCAGGCGAATTCTACAAGTAACAAATAGCAGTTATCTCCGTGCACTCCCTTAGAAACACAATTGTTCTTCAAATTGATTGGTGTCTGCGCTGACCTTGGTGCACTGTGTCTAGGAGTGCCTTACTTAGTATGAGAATATGTGATATGTGAGAATATGTGATAGTCACATATTCTCGAATTCTACAAGTAAACCAAGATTTAGGCGGTGGAGTTCCTCCATGAGGCTTTTAAAAGGTCGACCCGTGGGGCTCCCTGGTCCTCCCCAAGCCGGTGAAGGACCCCCTTCTCTCCAGTAGTTACTGCCCCATCTCCCTCATTAAGGGGAATGTCAAGATCTTGGTCAGCATTCTGGCGGGCCTCCTAAAACTGGTTATTTCCTTCATAGTCCATGACAGGCAGGTAGGGTTTGCAAAGGCCGCTCGTTGCACAACCAGACGCGGGCGATGACCCAGGCAGTCTGGCTGTTGGCGATCTGCCTGAAGAGCCTCTTGTCCTGTCACTGGACACCAAGAAGGCCTTCAACAGGATAGAGTGGGAGTACCTGTTTGCTGTGCTTCTGAAGCTTGGCCTTGGCACAGATTTTACCTTCAGTGTTTGCTTGCTATATGAATCTCCCTTGGCGCAGATCAACTGTGAGAGCTTCCTCTCTGATTCTTTCCTGGTCCATCGAGGCACGCGCTATGCGGGTAAGGTCTCCCCTCTCCTGCTCCTCTTTGCCATGGGTCCCCTGGTGGAGGCCCACACCAGTGGGAATGGATTGTATACCCACGCCCAGGGTGTCCTCAATGATCTATTTATTTGCAGATGATATCCGGCTCACCATCCAACACTGCACTTTTCCATCCCCACGGTGCTGTAGACTATTAAAACTTTTGCAGCCATGTTGCTATAAGGTCGAACTGGAGGAAGAGCGAAGCCCTCCCACTCTTGAGAGTGACCACCTGCATTGTCATCGCTGGGTACCCGTTCCAGTGGAGAGCCGCCATCTTAACTACCCGGGCATCTCTAATAACAGAGGTTTGGAGCGCATGGTGGAGGACAACTTGGATCTGCTATTGGAATGGTTGCAGCTCAATTTTGAGAAGTGGTCCCACCTGAACTTATCGCTGTACACAAGTGTTGATGGTGACCCTCCAACGGCTCACTATGTGCTGGCCATGCTTCCCCTGCTGACGACCCTTACGGTACTGCAGCAGGTGGACATGGACATCAAAACCTTCATTTGGGTTCGGATGAGACCCCGCATGGCTATTGGAAAAATAGTCGCTCACAGATTCGCAGAGAGCCTTGGCCTACAATGCATTGGAGCATTATTTCATGGCCCTCCACCTGACATAATTGGTGTATATGCACACCTGGGTCTGGGAACCCCCTTATGAGTCGCACTAGAGAACCAACTCATGGATAGTTCATCGGGGCTTCACTCCCTCTCGCTGTCTAATAACTCCAGAGCTGAGACTCCAAACCTCATGCTGCAAGCAATGTCCAGAATCTTGGCATGGGCTCACAAGCTCCTCTCGTGGACATTCATCTTCATGATAAGGCACCCATCTGGCACATCAATGGTATCGGCATAGGAGGTGCCGTACTTAATTTGGGCCCCTGTGTGAAGCAGGTATCCTCACTTTGGCTCACCTGCTCTCCGTCGGTAAACTCAAGCCCTTTGTGATGTTGCAAGAAGAATTCGGCCTACCTCCTACCCTGTAGTGGCTCTACACTTAATTGCGCCTTCGCCTTAAAGTTGGCTAGGTACCATGCCCTGGTCTGTCCCTCCCACCTCAGTGCTCACCTGCTTTAATACATGGGGGGCAGTTTAAAGGCATGATGTCTGGGATGTATAGCCTACTGATTCGCCACCTCGCAGCAGGTTGTGAGCCTGAAGGTAACCTGGCAGGCCAGCCTCCATGTAGAGTATGAGATGGAGGACTAGGTCGAGCTGCTGGAGAACCTAGGCCGGGGGAGCATGGGAGGCCCAGATGAAGTTCAACCTTTTCAAGATTCTGCAGGGGTGACGCTCGAAACTGGTATGGCTTCGGTCTGCGGGACTATTGCCCCACTCCTCCTGCTGGAGATGCAACCACGCACCTTGTGATATTGTCCATTTGCTATTCGAAATGCCTCTTGTCACCAATTTGGGGTTCACGCTGTGGGAGTCCATGACCATGTCCTCCTCGCTACCGGGTTTGCTGATCCTCCTACATGACCTTGTGGACCTTCCCCAATTGGCCAATCATGTCCTTTGATTGATCACCACTGCGCATACAGTGCCAAGATTTGCATTATATGTCATTGGCAACCTCTGCCGCTGCCGACACATGAGGAATGGCTCACGGTTATGAATAAAAATGTATCCTATACAGCATAATGGACAAAGACAGACAGTTTTCTGATCTGGTCCCATTTACTGCAGGTGGACTGAAGCAGAGCAAAACTGTGTGATCCGTGTCTGCCTCCGTTGCTCACCCTCTCAACCTGTCATCTTATTTCCCTCCTCCCCACAGCTCTCCTCTATCACCCCAATTCTTACTTCCTCCCCACCTTCAGTTTTCACCCTACCCTCCTCAAGGATTACTTTTCTTTTCTCCTTTTCCTTTCTTTTATGCACACTACCCCCCACAATCGTTAATATCCTGTTGAATTGGTTATATCCTGACGTTAAGAACCCAAGAACTATCATTGAAGGTAGTCACCGTGCATTGCACTTCAGTCATTTTTAGGCTCTCCGTATCCTTGCTGGATGCACCGGACATTGTTTTTCTTGAGATTTCAATACAAAAAAAAGAACACAGAGACATTTATTAACTGCTTTGACTAGAATGCACACCTGACTCTCTCGCACTCCTGTCATCCAATTTCACTAGAGATCTTGTAACTCAAGTTGAGCAATCTTCAAAGAACTCAGATCTACGCTCTGGTTCAAAATTTTCTAAGGTTTTCCACTCAGTACTCAACTAAAGTTTTATGAATGTTTGGATCTTATCTCCAGAAACAAAGAATCTTTGCAGAATTTGTAGCATTCATGTATTTCCTTCCTAAATTCAGCTTAAGATAGGGGGTTCTCTAGTCATTTCCATTCAAATAAAAATTGAGTTGTTGATGCTCTTAAACCTCAAAAACTCGAGAAAACGGAAAAGGCTCATTTCTGAAGAGAAATCCTAAAAGTCCTTTGTCAAGGAATTCGGGCATATATGTATTTGGTGCTCAAAACTATATTTGATCAAATGGCTTACTGAAGCCACTTGCTGCTTCCTTTTTGGTCAATCTTCTCCAACTGCCTTTAAGAAGGTCCCACATTGACTTATGGTCGGCTTTAGGGTGTGCTCCTTTTATAGGAGGGCCTGCCTTTGTTTCAACAAGACTTCCATTGGATTCAAAATGGCCGCAAGGCCAGGGTTATACCCAACCTCTTCTCCTATCAAGAAAAGACCAGAAACCACCACACCATGTTTTCACACCATCTTTGGGAACCTTGGGGCAGATTTACAAGTTCTGGTGCATCTCTGCAAATCAGCAGGGATGCGCCAGAGCAGATGCGACACGCAATTCCCTCTCTGCGCCACCACAAATGCGTCGCATTTGCAATGTGGCGCACGGAGAGGGCGATGCGTATCGCATCCTGTGGCATAAGGGCAGCGCATTACTGGAGTCGTGTCGCAAGCGCGACGCAGCTCTGGCAATGCTCAGGGGCACCCTATGCCTAACATGCTGCATTACTCCTTCCGCCTGCTTCAAGCAGGCGCAGGGTATTGACGCAGCATGGATGTAAAAGTGACTCAGTGAAATCTTTTAAGAGGCATTCCTGCGACAGATCGCCCACCCTGTGCCGGAACGCCCACATGAAACCTAACGCAGGTTTCAAGTGGCACAGGGCTTTACAACGTGATGCATCTCCCTAGATGCGTCACTTTGTAAATAAGGCGCAACGTGGCACGTGGCTTATGCCACCGCTGCGTCACAGAAGTGACACAACGACGGCATAAATGTGGCATAAATGTGGCACAAGGGGCTTGTAAATCTGCCCCCAGGAATCTCCTCTTTGCCAGTCGTAATCACAACAGCCTAGGGCACCTTTAGCATGCCTGAGGTTAAGGGTCATACTGTGTGGGCCCACTGACTTCCACTACGGACCAAGGACCCTGAACCCTGACATCAGAGCAGGTGGAAAAAGTATGCATTTTTGGAACAGCAGCAATGGCCCACCCCGCCTTACTTTCAGCTCGGGAGTAGTGAAAAATCAAATGGTAATAAATTAACTTTATTAGCATTTTATTTTTTTATTTTGTAGCATTTCAATTAGCGGGGCGAAGCTCCTCCGCCCTAATGGAGGAGCTGCGGTGCCTACTCAATATTAAAATGTTAGAAAGTTATATTAACTTGCATGCACACAGTAAAAGTGCACAGTAATGACATAATACAGCTAGGGTTGTAGATGAAGCATGGCAGTATTGTAGAAATGTACTCTAAGGATGCGATTCAAATGTTGGAAACATTTTTCATTCCTTTGACTGAAGCTTGTTAACAGACACATTTAAATTTGTGCTCCCAGCAGCATTCGCAAAAAGTGAATTTTTGTAACACATTAGAAAAAATGATAGCATGAAAAAAATGAGTTAAAGACAGAGAAACACATTCTTTATTCACCTCATAGCATGTCGAGATAAACTTATTGCTTAACATATAAATAATTCTCTCAGGCTGACAGAGCAATTTTCAGGTGTAAATAGCAGAAATACTGTTCTCAGGACTCCTGAAAGTGTACTGTGAAAACAAATAAACAGGAATGATTCACAAAATGTAAATCCATGATATAAAATGTTTAACATTCTATTTGTCTGGTAGTTTCATGGCCAGCAATTCCTGGACTCAGACATAAAGATTGTTTACAACATTTTCGTGTAAGAAAAGGTGCTTCTGAAAGACGTTACTGAGGTATTTTAGGTGCAAATATAAAGTTATATGGATTAAATGCAAATGTTGCAGATATAAATATGCAATTTGTCATCATGGATGCTCGTTTTGAATCGTTTTGTATTGGAAAATGTATATTCCAACCTGTGGTGTTATTCATAAAAGTAGAAGTATTCAAGAAGAGTGGATATTTCAGCATGTGTGGTTTTTCAAAGCAAGTAGTAACATATTCTTCAATTCACAGAACTGTCACAAAAAGGAAGCATCGTACATTTGCACCTATAGGTTCACTCCTTAGGTATGAAACATTAAATTTGGATCACCAATTTACCAGAATATCATAGTCAAAATGATGAGGACTAAAACATGGATAAGTTCAATTACACTGTGTCGGTCGCTACTATGTAATTATAGTTAGGATCAGGTTTCCATTGGAAATGTATTTAATGGTTTGCTAACACATTTGCCACAGCAAAAACGTTTGAATGGAATTATGCAAAATTTGGCAGAAAGATAGATACTGATCCATTTAGTCATTTGGTATAAATCAGTTGAATAGTTTTTTGGTAAATGTAAGTTCGAAATGTATGCATATATGGTGACGCTGTACTTTTAAGCTCAAAACATACAATCTGATTGACTGGCTTGAACCTGAAGAAAATGTAATAAATAATCTGACATAGGGGAGTAGTGGACTGATGCCATGACCCCCTGGGCTTTGTGGAGTGTCCCAGGGACCCACTCCTGGGATAAAAAAAAAGTTTTTTTCTGGCACAGCAGTTCAGCGGCACTGCCAAAAAGCCCTGGGCAGCCCCGATGAAAAAATTTGGAAAGTACTGTAACAACACAGTGGCCTGATAAAACATAATAGCTGCCTTGGGGCGTTGCTCCATGATGGAGGTTGACCAGCAACTGGGAGCGGGGTGCCTGCAGGGGGTATATAGCAACAGGGGCTGGGCGCAGAGCCAGGCCCCATACCCAACCCCAAACTGCACACTTAAAGGATATGCATAGCACAGGGTTGACAATCTGGGGGATGGGCACAAGGCCTTGCCTGAGGTTGTGTGCAGTGCGGTACAAGGTAGGTATAGTACTTTCTGTTAAAAGTATGGTAATAATATCCTACTTTACACTAAACAACTTTAAAGATACAATGAAAACACTAAAGTTGTAAGCAGCACAAAAAAAGTATTTCCTATGGAAACACAATCCTAACTATAACATCCAGCGGAGACATGTAATATATACTCCAGGATCTTTCCCCTGTATTCAAAAATGGCAGCCTTTTCATTTCTATTTCTAAAAATGTCAGTCAATCGGAGCACGAGCTCGTTAGTGACTCACAGGAGTATTTCGCTTTTGTGAGAGTGAAACTGCCGACAGGAAAAGACAACCTCTCAACAAATCACATGGCTCTATTTTTCATTTTGCGTGAGAATGGGACTCTTGTGATAGTCTCACAAACACAACCGTCCACATATACAAATATTTTTTTACCTTAAGTTCTCAAAAATCTATTGAATGGACTTGTACCACATCACAAAAAGCACACTTTACGGACCAAGATCTATCTTTCTGACAATGTTGGTGTAATTACGGTCAGCTCTTTTGGCTTTAGGCCTTTCCAAAATTTCTCTATGAAATTTCATGGGGCTTTACTCCTTTTTCTCGGTTCAGACTTGATGTATCATCCTGGAACTTTCCAAGTAGGAGCTGAGAAGTACTTTTTGGAAAGTGTTGTGAAGATTTGTCAAACTGCACCAAAGTTACTAGCAAACCAAAAATCAATTTCTGATGGAAAGATAGTCCTAACCATAGCTGCACACACATACATATATCATATAAGCATAATGCAAGCATTGCGGTATTGTTTAAAAGTCGAGTGTCTTTTCTTATTATGAAGGGTTTAAGACCCTTTTTTTGTTGCAATGCAGCCCGTTATAAAATACAGTATGACATGATATAATGTTAATAATTGTCCACTGCTTGTCAACAAACGGTAAAAGTGTGCAACGAGTTGTAAAATCATTGATTAAGATGTGGATACATTGTAAGCTCACTGAATATGTAAAACGGAAGTCTTTCCTCACTATCACTCACGTTTGAAAGTCACATGTCCATATAAATGTATTGTAAACATGGATTCCAGCACTCGTGAGAAATGGAGAGAGTCCCGAAACGCGTTGAGTGTTGCAATTATGCCGTTCTGTACTTAAAAGCAATAAATTTGACTGCCATAAGGTCCTCATTGTGTCTGGGGCTGCTGTGTTTGGAGAAACGTTAAACAGCGATATTTTGACTGATTGAGTGAGGCTTTCCTGCCTCGCCGTAGACCGCCGTCGTGAGTGGCGGGGAAAAGGCGTCGCTAGTGTTCAAACACTAGCTTTGGTTTGGATATATTCATATATATATATATATATATATATATACCATACAGTCAATCATACAGATACTAACTCACCCATACAGTTACTCACACACCCGCTCAGTCACTTATACATATACTAATACATGTACTCACTAACCTATACAGTCACTGAGACAAGTACATACTCTCCCAACTAACCTCTCTCACACTTATTTACTCACCCATAGAGCCACTCCCACACCCATTTACTCACACATACAGCCAGTCACACACTCACTCACCCATACACCCAATTAGACACCCTTTCATGCACCCAGACAGCCACTTATATAACCTGTCAGTCAGCCATATACCCACTTATGTACCTACACGAAACCAATTTAGCCACTCATGCACACCCTCATTCACCATTTACAGCCACTGACACACCCGCACACTCACCAATACTGCCACTGATTCACCCTCTCATTCACATTTACACGAACCTACACAGCCACTCACTCACCCATACAGATACTCAAATACCCACTCACTTACTCATACACACACTGACACTCCCACTCGCTCACCCATACAAAAACTCACACACCCATGCACTCATGTATACAATCTCTCACATACGCACTCACTCTTCTACACATCATTTACACTCCCACTCACTCACCCATACAAGCACTCCCTCAGCAACTTACCTCATTGAATATGCTTAACACTCAGTAACTTTAAAAAAACACTGACAATGACTGGATGACATCATCAGTGATGTCATATGACATGCCATCAATGATCTCTTTTTTGTTAGATTTCGGGAACAAAATCTGACAAATGGAATAGTACATTGACAACTACATTGGCATAGCAGTTGACCCCTATAGTGTTGTCAAACTGGAAATCTACAATTTCTTCATCATTTTGTAGTTTCGTCTGCTTTGATTCTTGGGAATTTTCCTTTTTGACTGCCTTTTGTTCATCATCTATATTCTGTTTTGTTCTCTTTCACGTTGGACAGATAACTAATTTCTCATAATCTGGGAACTGGCCTAAATGAGAAGCAAATAAACTCCTTAACTGATTAGACTCCATTATACAGCTAACATCAGCACGATTTTTTTCTGGAGAAAAGTCAATCAAAAACAAACAAGAACATGTTCTATTCATGACAATATGATACTCCTTCTTTAAATGGGAAACAACCTTTACAAAGCAACCATTACATCTCACTACACTTATAACGCAGGCATTACATCGCAAAATCCTTTACAACGCATGACACTACAAAACAGGCATTACAATGCATACCATTACAACGCATGACACTACATCACAGGCATTACAACGCATACCATTACAATGCATACCATTAGAGTTATAATAGTAATTTTTAACCCCTACACTATCCAACATTTACCCTACTGTTGCACCCCCTGGAGTTAGAATAGTAATTTTTACCCCTACACTATACAACAATTACCCTGCTGTTGCACCCCCTGGAGTTGGAATAGTAATTTTTACCCCTATGCTATCCAATACTTACCTTAAATGCAATGTAATTGTAGGCGTTGTAATGGTATGTGTCGTAAAGGTAGTATGTGATGTAATGGAAAGCGTTGTAAAGGTAGTTTTTTTAAATGCGATGTAGTGTCATGCGATGTGATGGAATGCGTTGTAGTAGATGTTGCAATGTAAAAACTGCATTGTAAGTGCATGCATTGTAAATGTATGCATTTTAACGTCATACATTCTTTTCAATACAGTATTACCAATATTATTAAAAGCTGCATCTACACTTGATTTGTGGATAGTTACAGCATATGCTAGAGACAGTGGAAACTGCTTTCGTTGGACATGCATGTCTTTTATGAGTAAAGAACATACAACGCATCTACCAATCTGCTTAACTGGACCAACCTCATCAAATTTTATTACTACGTATTCCACCTCGTTTCTGTTCATAACTAGCCCTTCTTCAACATTTAAAGGCCAATGTAGGACTACACAACAATTTCCACAGACACATAACTGTTTCTCTAATCCAAAGTTGCTGTAATTTCTATAATGTCCTCTTTTTCCAGTTGTAGTAAGTCTTCATAAAATGTACAACACTCTTGAAGGGTTGGCAAAAAAACAAACTATAGACTTCTCTTCTTTAATTAAATTATACATTAGTTGAGAAGCAGTAACATTAGATTGAAATAGATTTTTGATAAGATGGCTTTCTAATGCACTATTTCCTTTTTTTGTGAGAACTCCCACTCTTATGCCCTTGAGTATATCTCTGTATTGCACATCTGATGCTGGGCTCATCTTTGTTATCAACTCTTTGTATTGAAAGTTTTCCCAAATGTTTACATTTCCAATTCTTTCTAGTAAATTCCTTGTTTTATTATATAGTAGTGTCTTAAAAACAGGTTAACCTTTGACTGCTGTTAGTTATGGCAGGTCTAATGTATAAAAGCAAGCAATAGTTTTGAATTGGGAAATTTGTGACATAATTAGCCTATATTATTATTTAAAATTCATATTCTAATATGCCTATTTCCCTTTTTCTCTGCCTTGGCTGTCCTTGTGTGGTAATACTCCTGCTTCCTTTGTTTAGTTCCTTTCCTCCTTTCACATCCTTCAGTTCCCGATTGGCCTGATAATTTAGATTGTAGCTTTTAAGAATGTTGAGGCATATTTACAATGCCCATGTGGCAGTTTTATGCCGCTGGAGCACCACTTTTGTGATGTTCGGAAGGCGTAGTGTGCCAGCTCATATTTACAAGGCCACATAAAGCACCCTACATGGCTTTTCAAAATATCCTGTTAGATATGGAATAAGGCAATGCCTTACTCTGTGTGGAAGGGGTGCTCCATGGGTGTTGCGGTGGGTGTTCCCATACAACACCCAGGGGGGCATATGTACAATGAACTAGCAGAGCACGGGTTAGCTCCAAAATTGCTAACGCCACACTCCGTCATTTCAAAAATGCAGGATGCGCCGTATTTACAATAATATGGCGTACCTCTGAATTGCCCTTAGTGCTGGCACTAAATTAAACTGCCTTGCACCAATGCAGGCACCCTTGCACCATAGTGCAATTATGCCTGGGTTGGAGGGAATGATTGTTTATGTGCAGGAAGTTGTCCCTTCCTGCACCTAAACAATCCAGAATGGTGATTTGTAATCCTATGTGTGCTGCATTTTGCATTTTTTAATGATTGCTCATGTGCAGGAAGGCACACCTTCCTGCTTATAAACAATCATTCATGGTGATATGCAGTTTCTATGTGTGCAGCACAATGCATAAAAACATCAAAAACAAAGAGAAATTAGACATTTCTCCTCGTTTCACCATGTTAAGACCAGGGTTTTTTCAGTCTTAATTTTGGCGCTTCCCCATATTACACCAACCTTGTAAACAGGGGGCAGCATCAATATCAATGGGTGTGGCAGCAGAACCCCCAATTGGCCACCCCTTTCACAATAAGAGCCTGATTACAATGTCGGTTGGAAATGAAACCTCCCTACTCCTTGTTGGATTCAGTTTCGACCGAGTCGTGGTCGGCGGTTCCGCCTGACCGATTATGATGCTTCTGAACACCGTTCAGAAAGAATCCTATTGACTTCAATGGGAGCCTATGCTCCAACCGACAACACATGCTCCTATTGGGAAAATGGGTGTCTGCGAAAAACCTTGCACCATGTTGCGGGCACCCCATGGTGCCTGCCACTCTGTGCATGGTTGTACAAGGGGATTTCTTGGGTATCCCTCAGACCCCAAACTGGAAGACTCAGGATGAGGGGGAGGCCTGCTATGGGCCACCAGAGTCACTTTCCGACGGCTGTTTGGTGTCAGACAGACCGAGTCCGAAAGGCTGTTGGAATCCAACATCGTAATCAGACAGTCGGAAACGCTGTCTGTTGAGCTGTATGAATCGGCTCCGACTGAGTTGGATTCTCCAAATGCCAGTCAGAACCGATTTGGAATGACAGAACAGTTCCCCTTCCAACCGTGAGCAGCGTAATCGGTTGGTCGGAAATGTTTCCGACAAAGTGTAGCCTGAAAAAGGACCTTATTTACAAGGCGGCTTTAAGTAATGTTCAGCGGCTTAATGCCCCCTTGTAGATAAGCTGATGGACTTAAGGCCACCAGAGCATCCTAAAAAGTGGCGTTCTGGTGGCATTGAGTCTTTTTACATATGCCCCATAGTTTTTGACACTGCCTCAGATTTACAACATAGTGTAAATCTGGGGCAGCGCCAAAATTAAAGCCTTCCCAAAGCAGGCATAACGAGGAGAAATGTTTACATTTCTCCTCTTTCCACAGGTGCTGGTTTCTGCAGCACACAAGGAACGAGGAAAATGCCTTCTTTGATTGTTTTTGTGTAGGAAGGTGTCCCTTCCTGCACAAACAAAATCATGTCAACAACGGAGACATCCTTGCACAATGGTTGCGTTGGTGCTTGGCTTGGCTGCTTCCACGCAAAAGTGACGCTCTGGCAGCATAAAACTGCCGAAGGACTTTGTAAGTATGCCCCTTAGTTTCTTAATATACCAACCTTGCCTTTATCACTTAGACTTATTTCTTCAATTAACAAATTGTTTCTGCATTCCTCTGACGTTTATAATAAAAAAAGTTCTCCTATTTTTATTAACTATGAATAAACAGTCGGGTATTTCACCTAATTATTTCCAAAACTGTTCTCAGTTCGTAAATAAAAGCATAATGTGCATGCTTACAGCCCACAAATCAACATACAATCGGAAAAATACATAACGAGTAATACATTTTGAGTTCAATGTTACCTTCCCGGTTGTTCAGGTGACTTTCATAAACCACTTGGCCTTTTACTTTGTGGTTTATATATCACCAGGGTTAAATAAGATTATATTATATGTTTTACAAGGATTGTGGAGTGCTAGTAAACAGATGTATGTTGTTACAACGCATGCTTTTTCCACGCATGTCTTTACAACGCAGGTTTTACAACGCAAGTCGTGACAACGACTTGCGTTGCGGGGCGCTTGATAGTGAATAGTTTAATTTACTATTCCAACTCCAGTCCCCGTGGATAGTAGGGAAGGTTTTGGATAGTAAATTAAACTATTCCCTATCCTCCAGCGCCCTCCAGCGCAAGTCGTTGTAACTACTTGCGTTGTAATTCCTGCGTTGTAAAGGTACTGCGTGGAAAAAGTTTCATTGTAAAGAATGACAACGCTAGTAAACTATACTAAATACAATAAAGTCAATGGACATAAGACGTCTAGAATGATGTAGGAACTAAGAGTGGTCACCACTGACATTTTACTTCTTCTTTTAGCAATTAGACAACTTTTTCTGGTTGCAGAGGTAATCTGGCATACCACGCCGGTTGCACCTTAAGCGTCCTGTGGGTGATGTTTTACCATAGCATGACTGCAGCCCTTATAATGTCAGATTGCTATTCATTACCCTTCCCATCCAACTCAGGTGGGGTAGGTACTTCACAGTATGGTGTGTTTGGATAAGTCTGTTTAATATAAAACTAGGGGTGGCATGCAAGGCTTAAAGGAGCAGAAAGTCCTCTCCTTCACCTTGATCTGTCTATTTTATGATGAACTGGTCTTGTGAAGTTACCCCTTGTAGCAGCCACAGGGGAAAGTCAAGAGAGATGAATTATTAGCGTGTGGGGAGCACAGTGGGAAACATTAATCAGTCTCAGTGACAATTTACCATACCCTATTTTTTTAGATATAGTACGTACATTAGGATACATCAAGCTATGCTACGACCATGGTATTTGCTTTTTCCTGTTCAAGTGAAGTTTTTCAATCAATATGTAATGCATTTTGCATTTTGTTTTACTACCATTAGTGAAAGAGGACCCAGTCATTTTATATCACAAATGAAAAATAATTCCATATTTCAAGCACACCTTGAGCATAGCATGGGGCCTATTTACAAGAAAATGTCGGAGCACGGTGCTGCGCCAGATTGGGCAGCATCGTGCTCTGTCATTTTCAAAATGCAGGGATGCGCCGTATTCCCAAGAATACGGTGCATCTCTGTGTTTTCCCTAATGCTGGCGCTAAATTTAGCTGCTTAGCGCCAACGCAGGCACCCTTGCAGCGTAGTGCAAGAGTGCTGCGTTGCAGGGAATGATTGTTTATGCACAGGAAGATGTCCCTTCCTGTACATAAACAATCATTAATGGTTATGTTATACTTCTATGTGAGCTTCAAAATGCAGCACACATGGAAGTAGCAAGTCGTCATTATTTAGTTATTGTTTGTGTGCAGGAAAGGACACCTTGCTGCACATAAACAATTATTAATGGCATTTTGGTTTTCTGTGTGTGCGGTAGAAAAAGAAAAAACAAGAAGAAATAAAAGTATCTCTGCTTGTTTTGCCATACTAACGCTTGCTCATGTACTGCCTCTGATTTACACCTTTTTTTAAATCTGCGGCAGCATCAAAAGCAATGGGTGGTGTGGTAGAACGCCCACAGCAACACCCATTGCACACCCTTTCACTCTAAGTGATGCATGTAAAGGGGCCTTATTCACCTGACAGTGTTAAGAAACAAACTGTGGCTTAACGCTACATTGTAAATATGGAGAAGGGCATATCACTACAAGACCATCGCTAAAAGTGATGTTCTGGTGGCGATATCCCCTTGTAAATATGCCCCTATGTTTTGGCATTGTTTAACACTTTCACAACTTTGTGTGCTGTACAGTACAGCACACATGTACAGTTAGTACAGTTTTGAAAAAGCATAACTTTGCTCTAATGTTATGCTTGCCTTGAGGCGGATACATTTTCGCTGTAAATTCCTGTCTACCAATGTTGGTATAGAGGAATTTGCATCAAAAACCATGGTTGTTTGCATGGGATGGTCCTAGTACCACTCAAGGTAGTAGCAAAGCAGCCTAAATAACTATTTGGCATTACTTGTAGGTGACTTTCCATCCCCAAATATACTTTGCATGAAAAGCAATTCCCAAAATCAAAACTTTGCTCCAGTTTTTATCTTGCTTGCCATAAATGTGGAATCCCCTTTTTCTGCCAAAGCTTCCCCAGGGTTAAAGTCCTGCTGCACTGCACATAGAAAATACACACTTTCATTTTTAGCCACATAGAGAGAAAGCATCAATCTACGATTGTCACTCTGTAGTAACTGCTTTCCAAGCAGGTATCAATAACCACATAGACTTGCTTTTGGGAGTTGAAAGAGCATAAATTCAATGTGCCATACATAGCAGAATTTTTTTTTTCAAGAAATAAATAATTATGAAGAGAACTGTAAAACATAAAATAATTAGATCCTTGTTTGACATAATGGAGGCAAGGGTCACGAAGAGGAAGCAAAAGGAGGAGACACTTTTCACAAGCAATAAAGTTGGACAATTGGGAAACAAAATGACAGACATATCGAAATCACAAACTACAGAGAGCAATTTAAAACAACTGTGTTCACAGCTTGAGAAAGCAGATAAACAAAGGATGGTAGGTGATCACAAAAGAGAAATACATAGAAGTTGACAGAGTGCCAAGAGGCTTACGGATCTTCACCCTGCCCAACCATCTAGACACAAATCCGGAAATGCTGGAGGAATGGGGATGGACATGCAATGTTCGAGGAATATGATGCAAATCATAATTAAAAATGATTAGAAAACTCTGGATGAAATTCACAAGATAATTGAGAACATTGAA
Source organism: Lissotriton vulgaris (assembly GCF_964263255.1). Lineage (NCBI taxonomy): Eukaryota > Metazoa > Chordata > Amphibia > Caudata > Salamandridae > Lissotriton > Lissotriton vulgaris. The sequence goes on along the minus strand of NW_028251201.1, from coordinate 75,568 downwards.
GCCCAAATACAATCACTTAGGAAGGAAAAAGAAAGCAACCAGTATGGAAAAGATACGGAAATGAAATTGGACAAATATGGAAAGGAAATAGATGAAAGAAAACAAAGAAAATTTAGGCAAGATGAGAGGGACTACGAAATGGGTACAATCTTCACCTTTGCCAAGAGATTCACAGTCCTGAAAAAACAATTAACAGAGAACCAAATGAGAGGGAATGAATTGGACGTGACGATAAGCGAATCAGGTGCAGATCTAAGTGCTGGAGAAAGAGTTATAACAGCTACAAAAAAGACCTCTGTTTTAGAGGAAATGAGACTGTTATATATAGATCAAAGACCAGGAAACAACAGAGGGAGAGGGAGAGGACAGGTACAAAAATGAGGATGTTGGAGAGGGAGAACCATCAACCAATCAAAAGAAGAAAAACAAGGAAAGGTCTCAGAAAGTACAAACAAATATCCTCTACGCAGCAAATAGAAGAAATAGACCAAATACTGGAATCAGAGCCTAAAAATAATCTCATTATCAACCTGTCAAAACACACACAAACTAGAAATCAAAGCATAGTTCTTAACAAAGGATTGACTTTTTGCCCGGAGAAACACCACGATTACGAGGAAACTAGAATCAATATACAAATTCATTTGAAAACTGAAATGATACCGATCACTAATTCTGAAGAGGCAACACAAATTACAAGCATATCTATTGATCAAGGTTCAGATTTCAAAACAATTTATGATCCAGCTCATGACTTACAGGATGATGACATGCCAGAATCGGACACTCTTAGAGAACTAGGTCTTAACACCACCGGTAGAGACAAGAGCCATTTCAGATCGAAATCAAAGTTTTGCCCAAATTTGACTCCGGGCAATAGGATTGATCTATACCATGAATTAATGACATCATATTTAGAAAATCTAAACAACAAGACACATACTAGACAAGAAGAGAACCTCACAAAAGCAGAAAGAAACGCCTTACATGAATTGATGAACAATCAGTATATAGAAATCAAACCGGTAGATAAAGGTGGAAATATTATCCAAATTGACATGATACAATATACAGAGATAAAGGATATTCTGTTGGTGTTTAAAAAATACTATCAGAAATTATATGAGGAGGATCCCTTCAATAATGATCAGGAGGAGGGATGTATTGACAATGTACCTTGTTTGGATGATTTAACAAGAACAGCCCTTGATAAGGATATAACGTTTGATGAAGTTTTATCTGCCTTGCGAGAGTTAGCGCAAGCATCAGGCCCTGATGGTCTCCCCTTGGAAGTATATAAAGCAATGGAAAAAGTGATTGTTCCTCTTTTAGTAGATCTATTTAACGGGATACTGTATTTGGGGGTGGTCCCGGACTCGTGGAAAGAAACTAATGTTATAATCTTTCATAAGAAAGGTAAACCAGTCAAGAAACCGGGGTCATATCGGCCTATATCCTTAATAAATGCCGATACTAAACTATACTCAAAGATCTGGGCGAAGAGGTTGGGCAGGATCATAGGCGGTCTCGTCTCCCCGTGGCAACATGGTTTTGTTCCTGGGCGTGGTACGACAGATCATACCAGTAGAGCGATAACTTTGTTTGATGCCCAGGAAGCCGTGGGGGGAGAGATAGCCATGATCCTGCTCGATGCAGAAAAAGCTTTTGATCGGGTGGGGTGGAGCTTCCTCTGGAGCATTTTGGCCGGGAGAGGTTTTGGTCCGAATGTCATCAGAGCTATCAAAGCTATGTATATAGATCCAGTGGCAACAATTACGGTTATGGGGGAGAAATCAGATAAGTTTAAGATAAGTAGAGGGGCACGGCAGTGCTGCCCCGCTCCCCCATACTATTCGCTCTGTACATTGACCCTCTTATTCAGAAAATTTTAGAGTGCCCTAGAATATCTCCAGTGATCTACAATGGCTACGAAAATAAGATCTTAGCCTACGCTGATGACATGGCGGTTATCACAACAAACCCACAGCAGGCACTCCAGGAATTGGTACAGATGGCTAAAGTTTTCGGTCAAGGCTCTGGATATCTTTTGAATGAATCCAAAGCCCAGATAACCTGCTCCAGGAACATACCAAGACCCAATTTAAGGTATGTCGATTCTGCTATGTATTTAGGGGTAAAGATTAATGCTTCAGTGGGTAAGATAGTGGAAGAGAACTACCCCCCCTTATTAAATCCATAGAGATAGAACTGAAAAGGATGGATGTTCTTCATCTTTCTCTGGTTGGGAGGGTAAATGTCTTAAAAATGGTGATGTTTCCTAGGGTGCTGTATCTATTTAGAGCCATTCCCCTATATATTGAGGAGAAAATTCTGAAGAAATTAGAGTCTGCCTTTATTAGGTTCATATGACAGTATGGTAAGGTTAGGCGATCAAAGACCCTTATGTCCACTCTGTGGGAAAGGGGTGGGATGGCACTCCCGAACCTGAGATGTACCACTGGGCTTGTCTTCTGGTCCAGATGTCAATTCTGTTTCAATGCGACACTGGCGCGACTATTATAGACAGTCAGGGTCCCCCTCCAATCTTCAAATTGCTGATGGGGGGAAAGCAATGGGCCTATTGTTGACGGAACTGGAATATAGGTTCTATAGGAAGGCACGATTTAAGACCCTACTGGGGGCATGGCAAGTATGGAAATCAATCTTAAAATTCTTTCATGTCCCTAAAATTAACCCTTCTCTTCTTTTCGAAAATTCGAGTCTTTTTCCTCAGTTAAGTAATGATGGAAACCTACAAATTTGGAAGGGCTTAGAGGTTAAGACTATTGGAGACCTAATGGTAGGAGACAAGATAAGTGGGTTAGAGGACATGCAAAGAAGATATGGCCTCCCTGAAAATCAGTGGCTTATTTATGGCCAAATCTCGGGTATCATACAGGCTTGTAGGCCAAAACTTAAACCCCTGGTAGACTTCCCTGTGGTTGAGGGCATTGGAAGAGGATGTAGGAAGATAAAAGAGGTTTATAATATGCTGGCGTCCAGATTACAGGATGATGTAGGAAAAGTAGAAAGTGGCTGGGCAATCAAACTGGGAAACCCGGATGTAGATTTGGACCTAGCATTATGGTTAAATAAAAAGATCTTTCGGGCGCCCAACCTATGGGCACAACATTTTAAAACAGTTTTTAATCTGCATCATACACCGGCCAAACTATTTGCCTGGGGTGTTAGGAATGATGATTGCTGCCCGAGATGCAATAAGGGGCAAGCAGACTTATTACATATGTTTTTTACTTGTGAGCGATTGGCCCCTGTCCTGGATGGAATAACAACATTTTGGGAGGGGCTGCTAGGTCATAAGATCGATCTATCCCCAACACTGATGTTATTTGGCTCAGATTCTAAACTGGTTTTAACAGAGGATGAGGCTGCTTTGGTTTTTATGTCGGTCGCTGTACTTAGAATCTTAATCTCGGCCGGATGGAAGGATGTTACAGCCCCCTCTTTTCAAATGTGGGTCTCCAGATTTTTGGGTATTTATAATATTGAGTCTTGTCTCTATGAATTTAAAGGTGTTAAAAAACGAGAGATGGGAAGACGATTATGGGCCCCGGTTAAGAAATGGCTGGAGGACAGAATAAGAACTTGAAATGTACTGTATTGTTATATTTATTGATAGATCTTCTGTAGCATTTTTATCCCCACATCAAATAATGTGCTTTTAGCTGCTTATATTCGAGTGATCATGTAATTGTATTCGATGTTCTTATACCTTGCTTGTGGTTAATTATGTATTTTCTCATTGCACCATGAACTCCAATAAAATAAAATATTTTAAAAAAGACATGATACAATATAAAAAAGAGGCACTACAACAATTAAATGTGCCAGACAATTACACAAAACTGAAACAAAATCCCATCATGAATTAACACTAAATCTACATGACAGGATAGATATCTGGTATGAAAAAGGTCTGCTAAGTAATGAGGAATTAAAGTTTCTCAAAAAAGACAGTCCCACAATCCCTATTATGTACTTTCTTCTAAAAGTACACAAAACACTTGTAAATCCACCTGGGAGACCAATAATCTCAAGCTGTGCTAGTCTATATGAGCCAATCTCGGACAATGTTGATCATTTTCTAGCACCTATGGTGACTACTTTGAACTCTTACATAACGGATACTGGTGACTTTTTAAGAATTTTGGAAAATATACACTGGCAGGATTATTATTATTATTATTATTATTGCATTTATTGAGCGCACAGCTACCCGGAGGTTTCCCGGCGCTTGCCTTGGGAACCCGTCCTGGCTTTTCCCTGTGGGATAGCCCCTACAGGGCATCCCCAAGGTGAAAGCCAGGCATCCCGCCGCAGGGGGGCCGTTGTGGAGATTAAGCAAGCTTAATGCCCAGAGTTGCAGAGTGAGAACCCATGATTAGAGCAGGCACCGAAGCGAGAATTATCGAGTCCGTGGACATTTGAGCTCAAGACCCTGCCGCGTCGGGATATGAACCCTGGTACCGGGTCTGACCTCAGCTTCCGGGTCTGCCTGCTCTACACCGTGAGCCACACTTCTCCATGGATGGCTATCTCCTTGCCACCATCGATCTGGCATCCCTCTATACTTCGATCAATCATGAGATAGGATTAGGTGCACTTGAATACTTCCTATGTCAAAAAGACATCAAATATCTGGAACATTCTAAATGTTCAAGGAAATGGCTGAAATATTCATTAGAAATAATATCTTCCTATTTGATCAGCAGATGTACTGCCAGGTCTGTGGAACAGCTATGGGAGTTTCCTTCTCTCCAAGCTACGCGAATCACACTATGGGATGGTGGGAGAAGACGGTGCCTCGGAGAGAAGGGATGTACGACTACGCAGAAAGAATTATGTTGTGGCTAAGGTTTATTGAAGGCCTGTTTGTCATATGGAACAGAACAGCTGACAAATGTATACAGTATGTCAATCTATTGAATGAGAATGATACAGGTTTGAAATTCACATACAACAACATCAGCACATCAGTAGTTCAATTCTTGGATGTAGTTATACATAAACCAAGGCATAATCAAGACAACAGTATGTTGAAAACTGACTACAACCAACATTCTTTTACATGGCTCCAGTTTCCATCCGAAATCCCTAATCAAGAGCAAAAGGGCACACCGTATGGGAAGTTTTTAAGAATGAAACAAAACTGTTTGGAAGAAAATCAGGAAATTGTAAGAATCATGAATAAACACAGGAAGGACCCTGACATGGGTAGGATCTTGGGGCACCAACCAAATATAACTTACAGACAAGCACCATTACTCAAGGATAAACTGGGACACAGCCCCTACACAAGACCACAAAACAAATCGTGGCTGCATGAACACAAAAAAAGATTTAGAAAATGTGACAAGTGCAAAGTCTGTTGCATCGGAAAAAACATCAAAGAAATGACAGACTGTTAAGGAAAAAACTTTTTCATCGATGAAAAGATCAGCTGTAAAATGAGCTATGTCATCTATCTGTTGGAGTGCAATTGCGGCCTAAGATACATTGGCAGTACCATGTGCCAATTGAAGAAAAAGATTTTAGAACACATCAGTGCAATACAAAACGATGAGAACATCTATGCTATGACAAAACATATGCACACACTTCAGGATTACAACTGTAAAAAAAAAGTATTGGCATCAGTTCCCGCCAGTGAGAGGGGCGGTGACAGAACAACAAAACTACGATGCCTGGAATCCAGATTTATAATTTGTTTCTGAACTAAACAACCACATGCATTGAATGGAGACGAAGAATTACATGTTCATCTTTAAATCCTGAGTGAATTTAAACAACCTCCAGAAATGTATTCAGTGTCCAGTGTTACATTGATAAACCAAATGTCAGGATAATTGAGATCACTTATATGTCACAACAAGTGAGAGTTACTAGTGACAAATCTAAGTTAACACTCTTCATGGAAGTTCCGAAAGTTCATAATTGAATACAAATGGCACTCAGCCAGTGAAATCAGTTGAACATCGGGAGCATGTAAAACTGCTATTGGAATAATATTGAATTTGGAGAAATTCAACTGGGTGTAAAAGTTCCATCAATATTGAAAAGTGGGAACGTGAATAACATTATAATGATGTTTATAAATGAATAGTGTGGATGTATTTCATACATTTCTTTTCTTTTTCTCATTCTTACACAGTAGACTACATTTCCCATAATCCCTCATTAAGGGCCTAATGGGCATTTTTGTATAAATAGACATAGAAGATGGATCGTCACTAAACTTGATAAAGACCGTTCAGGTCTAAGCGTGTTGGTTAGCAATTGGTGATGGCTGAAATCTAATTAAATAAATTAGGATAAAAAACATAACTCTTGGAATGTGAGTATAATTTTTGAAAGAGGAATCATTTGTTGGGATATATATATATATATATATATATATATATATATATATATATATATATATATATATATATATATATATATATATATATATATAAACACAGAGTTGCAGCTAAACCTTTGCCTCTGTCTCGGCGGGCTCACGGCAGGGGTAGCCACCCCCTTCAAATTCAACACACTCCACCAGCGTCTTCCTTCTAGCGATATCAGAAAGAACAACACAGAAGCCGTGGCCTCAGTAAATTGTGCAGTTTAATGCAGATACAACGTCCTACGTGTTTCGGAGTAAGCCTACTTCTTCATCACGGGCAAACTTTGTGTATCTCAGTGTGAATAATAAAGTAAAAAACTATGTCATGTGATAAGAACATAAACAAAATACTTCGCTTTTAAACAATTTTCAAATTGGTGCTTGTACTAATATTGAAAGTGACTGGAATATATACATTACTCATTACGGCAATTCAAAAGCACAATTATAAACATTATTAAGCATGATTTCAGAGTTTAAAGACCTTCGCCAAAATGAATGACGCGAGTCACCACAACAGCACAACCCTCTGCTTCGGGTAAAGCATACACAATTCAGTGATTACTAAATAATACATAATAAATTATAAAGTGCACTGCTGAAATAATTTAGTCATTGATTATAACTCGAGCAACTCTGTTTGGAGAGGATACGAACCCCTGACCTCAAAAGAGTGATATATGGGGTCGCCCAGCCCACTAAGCTAAGCGAATTACCGCGTGCTAACTGCTGGAATTTAAACAGTTATTCTCTTATAGCGGCAAGCCCAAGGCTAACAATAAACCTTGCTATGGATCAGTACTGCCCGAGTGGGCTAACAAAATATAATTTTAAGTGCAAAGTAACTGAAGAACTATTGCCCTAGTGGGCCATGTCCATGTGCATTGAAAACTCCATGCTTAAAATAAAGTTCATTCAAAATTAGGTCAGTCATTAATCAAAGCCCCAGTTGCTGGTGCACTGTAGAATGCCAGCGAAATTCTCCTCAGTCACTGTTGGGTAAGTACTTGTGACACCTAAAACAATGATAAAGGCAAAGCCCTATTAAAATCTTCATAATAGAAGAAACGTATCATAAAGAAAACACACAAAATTCTAAAACAGCATACAGAAGGTTTTGGGCAGCAAAATTATTATGACACACTGTACGAATTCAATGTAAATGTACTGACAGTTCCTCGTCCATGTTCAACCCCTGGGGCACCATGGTGTTGAATCTTATGATAAATTTGGACTAGTTTTCTGAGTTCTAGAAGTCTATTCCCACCTCTTTTGTTTTGGGGGACACAATCAATAACGGCAAATTTTACGAGATTGGCATTGCTTTTGTGGTGCTCTTGGAAATGCCGAGCTACAGGATAAGTTTTGTCGTTTTTTCCAATCGCTCTCAAAATGTTCCAATACCCGCTTTTTACCCTTATGGATGGTACTCCCAATGTAGTATTTGGAACATGGGCATTTCAAAGTATAGACGGCATATTCAGTATTGCAGTTCAAATGTTTTTGTATAATCCATGGAGTTTCACTGCTGCTAAATTTGATTGATTTTACACTACTGCTAAATTTGCAGGCCTTACATTGATTGCATGTGAAGAAACCTTTTACAGCATTGACTATATATATATATATGTATTTTACACAGTGGTGATACCCACTTGGTAGTTACACGCGAGTAAGAGTTTCCCTAAGGAGAGTGTTTTTTGTTTTGCTAATATCTTTGGCATCTTTTGACGAATTTTCACAAAACGTTCAAATAAAAAAAGTTTGTCCTGTTCAGGTCCTTCCTGGAAAGATTCAGGATGATCCTTTAAGCAGGGTCTGAGAAAAGGGGGGTCCCAAAACACTTTATCCCAGGCAATTTTTATTGGATAAATAAGACAATGATACAGAAAACAAGGCTGGACAGAATAACAACACATTTGACAGAAAGCTAAATATTTATCCAGAAGGTGTGCTTTTTATGATTTGGCATACATTTGTTCTGTTGCAGAGAAATTAAGATCTAAACAATTGCAATATTTATTGCTAAGAGACACAAATGACAAATAAAAGCATTTTGAATTCTGGTCCCATCGGACACCCACGCTGATCAAGGAATTGGATTGCGCCACAAGCAAGAAGAAAAATGTTGCAGCTGCCATCACTGGATTCGGGAACTGGGTCCTGAAAAAAATATATAATGGGCCAAGGTAGTAATATGCTGATCCCCTAGTCCCTTTTGGATGGATGAGGGGAGGTGAAAAAGGGTCAAACACAGATTTTTTTTTCATCCCATGATGACCTTACAAATAAGGGCCAAACTGGCCACTTTTTAATTGGTGGGGCACCGCTCCAATTATTGACAAACTACCTCTATTAGGGTGAGCAGTAAGTCTGAACCCAATCATTGAGTATGTGGTATCAGGTAGAAGCTTTGGAGTCAAAATAAAAGATTTGAGGAAAAAGCATGGGGGTTATTTAAAAAAAAAAGAATTCCAGGCAAAGGTGAACACTGTAGCTGAAATTCCTTTTATGAACTGGCCTTAATTATCTATCTTTAGGAAGCCATGTGCCAATGCAGACCCCCTTGCTTCATAGCACAAACGGGTCTCTTTTGTGGTAAACATAGTCTGTGTACAAGTAGCGGTCCCTTACAGTACTAAAACAATGCTTTACGGTGTTTCCCACTTTGTATCTGTAGAATGCAGCACACATGCAAAGAGGGAAAAACCAAGAGAAATTATAACATTTTTTCTAATAGTTACACCTTCCTCACGGAGGCGCAGGATTTTGGTGCCAATCCTGGTCTGCAATTCTTTGTAGATAGGGATTTGTGTCAAAACCCAACAGTGGTTGCATTGGAAGGCCAATGCAACCCTTCATGCAAAGTGATTCAAGGTAGTCCATTGAGCAGCTTTGCCTTACCTTTGGTTACAATGCAACGCAAATCGTGTTTTGGAATGGAGTGTAAATCCCCCTACTACACTTTGCATCAGTTTTGTATTAAAAAGTACACAAATATGAGGCAAAGTGTTTGGAAATCTTGGCGTTTATTTTTTTTGCATTCCTATATTAGCCCTAGTGTGCAAAAACTCATGTACACATATATGTATACATGTAATTGGGATCCAAGTGTATGCAGTAAACAAATCTCATATATACAAACTACACATGTAGTTTGAAGTTAGTTTAGTGGGCATTTCTTGTGAGTGAGCAGGTAAATACAGAGCAAATTAGGTGAACACACATAAAGCAAGACATAAAAAATGTTTATCAAAGGGAAAATAATGATTTGACCAAAAATATTAAATTGAACATGTTCCTTACCCTACTCATGCACACTTTTTTGCAACTTGTAGAGATAGAGTTTTACAATTAAGTATGAATTTAACTTTTCCAAATGACTGACCCTCATAAAAAGACCGGATCTGAACACTATCTTTACCACCATAGACTTTACAGGTCCACAAAATAAACGTATTTTCTACAAATTTCACAATAAATTCTTGTTGGGTTTTTACCTTAATTTTATTGCCAATTAGATGCCATTGCTTAATGTTACCAGGCGTTTCTGTTTTCAGTTTCGTTGCTGTGAAGTCCTGTGTTGTTCTTTCAGTGTTTTCTAACGTTTTCAAAAAGCGTAAATGACAGTGGTTGTCAACATTTACTCTTTCTTCAATAACAGGGATTGTGTTTTCCAGTGCTTATAAAGAAGTTTGCTTTTGTTCCCTTCCCTCTTTATTCAAACTGTCAATTGTTGCTCCATTTCTTCTTTCTCCCAACTCCCTTCTTTTTACCCTTTCTTTGAATTTTCTCTTTCAAGTAACATTTTACTTATCCCCTGACTGCCTGTCTGAATTCTGAGTATTCAACCCCTCTTTTCAGCAGTCCAGTCCCAAAATCTGGATAGCATGTGCAAAGATAGAGATATGTTTGCACTTAAATAAGATTAGATTGAAGCAGATAAAAGGTTAATTGTGGGCATTTAATAAACGCTCCTACTGTTCTGTTCTTCAAACAAATGGCAAAGATCAGCTTGGTTTGGAACATGATATATATATATATATATATTCACAGAAAAAACCATAGGTTATAGTGGATATATAGTTAGGAATTTGCATTTACAAAACCTTGAAAATTCAATGAAAAAACCATAGGTTATAGGCCATATATAGTTAGGAATTAGCATTTACAAAACCTTATTTTACTCGCATAAAACCATTGAAATTCCATATATAGTTAGCTAACTATAAGCGCTAACTATATATCGCGCACCCGCAATCCACTGCTGATGATGTCACATATTACATCATTCATGACATGGTCAGTGACATCACTGATCACAACATCCAGTGATTGTATGTGTCTGTAAAGTTTAAATATGTTTCACATATTGAAGAATGAGTGGATGTATAAGTGTCTGGATGAAGAATTTAGTAGGTGCATGACTGACTGTATGAGTGAGTGATTAAATGTGTCTCACTGAGTACATGGGTTAGTGACTAAACTGTCTTAATTCGTGCATCAGTATGTTTGTTGTTGTGTAAGCTGCTGCATGTGTTGATCAGTAGCTATAAGAGTGGCCATATGGGTTATTGATTGGTTGCCCAAGTATTTGAATGGGAGGCTGAGTGTGTGTGTGGGTGGCTGGGAGGTGCGTGACTCTGTGCATAGATGTGTAAGCAGTTGATTCACTAGGAGTATGAGTTCAAGAGTGCATGTGGAAACAGCTATATGGGCGGTTGACTGTGCATGGGTGTGTTGGTGAGTGAATGGATTTCTCATTGCTACATGTGCAAGTAAGTACGTATGTAAAACACAATACATGTGAGAGTTGAGATATATAAATAACTGAACATAAGAGCCAGTGAATGTGTGAGTGGCTGTATCGATCACTGTGAGCTTGTATCAGGGATTATATAAGAGAGTAAATATGTGTTATTATATGTTTGAATAAGTAAGATGTGTATAACTGTATAGTTGAGGAAATGGAGGTGTGATTGATTCTTTGCATGACTGACTAGGTGTGAGAGTAACTCCATGGATGAGTGACAGTCTGTGAGTGTCTGTTTATACTGAGTGTATGTAAGGTTATATTAGAGTCTGAAGAGGTTCATTGTATTATCACATGAGTGATGTGATCAGTGATGACAAATGAGATGTCATCAGTGATGTCATTTGAGTTGTCATCAGTGATGTCATCAGTGATGTCATTTGAGATGTCATCATTGATATCATTTGAGTTGTCATCAGTGATGTCATTTGAGATGTCATCAGTGATGTCATCAGTGATGTCACTGACCATGTCATGAATGATGTAATATGTGACATCATCAGCAGTGGATTGCGGGTGCGCGATATATAGTTAGCGCTTATAGTTAGCTAACTATATATGGAATTTCAATGGTTTTATGCGAGTAAAATAAGGTTTTGTAAATGCTAATTCCTAACTATATATGGCCTATAACCTATGGTTTTTTCATTGAATTTTCAAGGTTTTGTAAATGCAAATTCCTAACTATATATCCACTATAACCTATGGTTTTTTCTGTGAATTTCATTGGTTTTTTAATAGCAAATATGAAAAGCTTTAAAATGTCAAGTACGTGATAGATAAAAACATTTTCGTATTTATGCACGCTGATGTGCTTTGAACGCTGCCCCCCCCCCTCCCCTCTTTTGCCTTAGTAGTACTCTCTCTTTGCAGATACTGAAGGGTAGTTAACGCAGGCCTTTACCCCCGTTGTAATCCGTCGTGCCTCCTTGTCTCTCCATTTGATTGATTGTTGTCCAAGCATTTACTGTTTTAGAATTGGTTCTCTTTGGATCATTCTCTATTTACAAACAAGCACAAAGTCGCAATACTCTGTTTAGTCTTTGCAGATAGTGAAAAATCGTGTAAAAAAATAAAAGTAATCGAACAAAATCAGTAGGCCACTAATTGGATCTCTTTTTGACCTCGCTAAAATAGAAATATTAGGAACAACCCTTCTTGAGAAATACGAAAATAGTGAGATGAACTGAGCTCCACACCATGAGGGCTGCAAGACAGCTCGGCTCCATCACCCATCCCGCACAAAATAACGACAAACCCTATGCAAATATTAAAAATATAGACAACACACCAGCAAAGAAACAGGGTAAAACATTTTATTAAAAAACTATTTACATAACGTTGGTCTATAAGATGATGTCAGTAGTGGACCGATGTGTGAATAGATCGAAAACAGCACAAGGCTCCAAGATCCGGATAGCAAGCTCCTGGATGTTGGGTGCCATAGTTTAGAGTTCTGAATTTCAGCCTTTTTCAATGCCTGTGCTTTGTTGAATCAAAATGGCGGCTTGACACAAAGCTAACTCAAACGTTGTTACTGATGCTATGCAGACCAAAACTGGTTTTCAGTTTGTACATTTTTCTAGATTTTTCAATCCAAGTTTGGTTGACTTTGTAGAACGAAGGCTTCAGATTTTCAACATACGGTGTGGTGGCGCTGACTGGGAGGGGGCGCTTCGCTCCTGCCCCCTCCCCAAGTAAGATTTTCATACGTGAAAGTACGTTAATGGTTTTGGTCCCTGAGATGCTTCGATGTCACTACCATTCTCAAATAGCATAAGTTCTGGATGTTGGGTGCCATAGTTAAGAGTTCTGAGCAGTGCTTGTAACACTGTCTGAAGCTTATTTCCACCTACTGCAGCTTCACTATTCTCAAAGTAAGTGAGTGTCGTTTGTGGACCTGACTGCATTAGAAAACAATGTGATATGTTACCTTCCTAAACAGCTTGACGGAGGCCCCTGAGGGGCGGTGTGATGGCCATGGACTCGGAGAAGACGCTTGGCTCCGACACCCTCCCCAAGTCTTATAGCACTGGTGTAGCCTGAGATCGCCCCCGACATAGGCGGCCGGCTCCCGGGGTCCGGCGGAACTTTTTGCCTTTTGATGACTCTTCAATTCTGGACCTTGTCCCACAATCCGTTTGACCTGAAGACAAGCTGTAGTGGGGCGCCCCTTTATCGTTTTAGTTGCTATTCCGCCCGCTTTTGCTACACTGTGCCTCTTCCGCCATTCAGCTGTTTTCCGCCCGCTCTTGCGACTACAGCGTCTCGCTCACCATGTAGTTGAGATGCGCCCGCTCTTGCGGTGCAGCGATAGGCGGCTGCCACAGGACTCTCAAAATGGCGGCCGGCTCTTCGGTTTTGGGCCTGGTCCACTAAAATGGCCCTGGGACACCTTGGAACTCGGACGCTTGTCTGCTAGGGCTTGGGTCCCATTCTCGAAAAGCGTCCCCTCAGCCGTGAAGATTCTACAAAAGTCTTGGGGGCCTCCGACTCCCGCAGGCTTCTGGTGGGGAGCGGCTGCCATGATTGCTCGTGGAATGGCCACGACGGAGCTACGAGATGGTAGTGGTCTCATGCTGACGCCAGCTTTAGTCTGAAACATCCAGAAACACTGTAGACTACCAATTCGATCAGTTCCGGTAGCGCCCCAACATGACCCGGAAGAGAAGAACTTGCCCTCCCCTCTTTGACTGATGGTTCTTGTTGCCTGTCCCCTCTGTTGTCATTTAACAGAACTTTTTGGACTGCTGAAAGGGGTTGTGTTCTGAACGCTGGTTGGTGGAGACATTTAGACTATATTCTTGACCTACGTTGTCGCGTAATGCGTTTTATGACACGCCGCGTTAGCGCACCCGGAAGTGATCCGAGGCGCGGCGCGCAGCGCGTAACGTAAGCATAACAGGTCATGTGACTTGTTAATAAAACTTTTCATTGGTTCATTTTACTTTTGTTAATTTAATGATGAAAAGCTTGGTCATATGACCTAAAAATTACGCTTTTTATTATTTTCGAACAATATTTTTTTTTCAAACATATGTTATAATATTCCAGGCTAATGTACTTTCCCGGAAAATTTACAACTGTCTTGCAAGTAAAATATATTCCTTTTTCGAGAAAGAGGGCGTTTCTTCCTTCCATGACGGAGCCGTTGAGTAAAAGAGATTCGGCCTGCTGTCTTAGTCGCCGATACGCCTGATTATCAGATTCTTATCGATCACTTTATGTTGCAGACATGAAAAACACAACTGCCCTTCACCATTTATCTTTACTGCGTTCCTACATATTATACCTTTTATCCGTCATGTAATTGGACTGCTTTATTTCACTTGCCTTTTACTGATTCGAAAACAGTCACTAAAAGTAAAAACTTTACAAATGAAAATACTACTACCGTGTTTTGTTTTAAAAACCTTTATTGTGAAAATGTCAGTATACAAATACGGGCCTATAACCACGTGGGCCGGCCACGGAGCAAACTGAAATCGTATATGATGAGGAGACATTTACACTGTAGAAGAACGTAACGAGCGGGCCATTAGGTGACAAGAACAAAGGTGTCTAACAGTTGCCGAATCGGTGGACGTACATTTTGTAATTAAAATACGACAGGGCCACTTACAATAACATTTTCTAGATATACATTTGCGGGCAAAGAGTTACGAGTCCCATTTATACCGGCGCCATTTTGGGCGAGGCCGGGCAGGTCCAAGATATAGTCAAAATGTCTCCACCAACCATCGGCCAGACCAGAACCCCTTTCGGCCCTTTATGCTACAAGATGGTGTCTTCCATTCAGAAAATATTGGTGGCAGCATTTTGAAAGGAAACAGAAACAGCCGTTCTCCTAGTGAGTTTCACATTGTTACATTTAGGAAGAATGTTGAAGAGTAGTATGTGGAAAATCTGAAGCCATTTTTCTACAAACTCTCAATCAGACTTGGATGGAGAAAAAAAAACCTGAAGAATGTACAAACTGAAAACCAATTTTTGTCTGTATAGCACCAACAGTAACGCTTGAGTCAGCTTTGTGTCAAGCCGCCATTTTCATTCAATCAATAGCGTCCCCCTGCACACATTCAGGGACCTGGTCGTGTCTTCAGATGAAACGCATTGTAGGAAAAGAAGCAGAAAGGAAAAGGCAAAAAGTTCCGCCGGACCTAGTGAAGCTGCAACAGGTGCAAATAAGCTTCAGACAGTCCTACAAGCACTGCTCAGAAATCTCAACTGAGGCACTCAACATCCAGGACTTGCCATTCGGATCTTGGCGCCTTGTGCTGGTTCCGACCTATTCACACATCAGTCCACTACTGACATCACCTCATAAGCCAACGGGGCACCCCACGCCGACTTTCGGCGCAGCATTGTAGGATGGCCACACCAGTGCAGCCACTTGCTGGACACCACCTCGGTGCCATCCGGATCTCAGCGCGTTCGAGTCACTGTGCCGGAAGAGTGACCGGAACTCAGCTGAACACGCCGTCTTTCGGCGCAGCATTGTAGGATGGCCACACCAGTACGGCAATTTGCTGGACACCACCCCGGCGCCATCCGGATCTTGGCGCGTTCGAGTCACTGTACCGCAAGAGTGACCGCAACTCAGCTGGACACGCCGTCTTTCGGCGCAGCATTGTAGGATGGCCACACCAGTGCGGCAATTTGCTGGACACCACCTCGGTGCCATCCGGATCTCGGCGCGTTCGAGTCACTGTACCGCAACAGTGACCGCAACTCAGCTTGACACGCCGTCTTTCGGCGCAGCATTGTAGGATGGCCACACCAGTGCGGCAATTTGCTGGACACCACCTCGGTGCCATCCAGATCTCGGCGCGTTGTGCTGCCTTCGGCCTATTCGCACATCGGTCCGCTACTGACGCCGCCTCACGTGCCAACGGATTTTCTACGCTTTTTGTAGCCCTATGTCGCATAACAGGTCATGTGACTTGTTTATAAAACTTTTCATTGGTTCATTTTACTTTTGGTTTCCTAAAGATGGAAGGCTTGGTCATATGACCTAAAAATAACACTTTTCATTGGTTTAGAACATTTTTTTTTCCCAAACGATGAAAGCCCCACCTTGTTTCTGGATCATTCAGACTGAAGCTGGCGTCAGCATGAGAGCACCACCATCTCGTGGCTCCGTCGTGGTCATTCCGCGAGCAATCATGGCAGCCGCTCCCCACCGGAAGCCTGCGGGAGTCGGGGGCCCCCAAGACTTTTATACAATCTTCACGGCTGAGGGGACGCTTTTCGAGAATGGAACCCAAGCCCTAGCAGGCAAGCGTCCGAGTTCCAAAGTGTCCCAGGACCATTTCAGTGGACCAGGCCTAAAACCGAGGAGCTGTCCGCCATTTTAAGAGCCATGTGGCAGCCGCCTATCGCTGCACTGCAAGAGTGGGAGCAACTCAACAACATGGTGAGCGAGACGCTGTGGCCGCAAGAGCGAGCGCAACTCAGCTAGATGGCCGCCACCTGGGGAGGCCCGTTCACGCCGGCTCCCCCACGCCCCCCCCCCGGGCCGCCGCACGCCAATTTTCGGAGCAGCATTGTAGGATACCAAAACCAGTGCGGCAGTTTACTGGACATCACCTGGGTGCCTGTCGTACATGTTGTGTCAGCCATGTGACACTGGACACAGACCGCTACTGACGAGGCCTCCCCCCGCACCACCCGGGACGCCCCACGCTGTTTTTCTGTGCTGCATTGTAGGATCCCTAAACCAGTGCGGCACCCAGGCGACATCACCTGGGTGCCGTCCAGAACTCTGCACGTTGTGCTGCCTTGGGACTATTCGCACAACAGACCGCTACTGACGAGGCCTCCCCCCGCCCCACCCGGGACGCCCCACGCCAATTTTCGGAGCAGCATTGTAGGATCCCTAAACCAGTGCGGCACCCAGGCGACATCACCTGGGTGCCGTCCAGAACTCTGCACGTTGTGCTGCCTTGGGACTATTCGCACAAAAGACAGCTTCTAACCATTGTTGCTTTTTGTGTTGAGAAATGTTTAAATGTTTTTAGTTTTTGTTCCGTTTGTTAAAGTTAGTAGTTAATAAAGTTTTATAACCTTACTTTGTTGGAGTGTTATCTATTTTTTTAAAAACGGGTGAATGGGGCCTTGAATCGGGTTATTGTCATGTGTGGGCTTTGGAAGTGTGCTGCTGCAGGATCGGACATTTCAAACTCAAATGCACGTTCTTTTTCTTACCTTTCCGAAGCATGGAGCGCAATAGCAGGCAGAGAAAGGGTGATGCACGTGTTGAACACTACCTGACCTGGCAAGTTGCTGGCAGTGCCCCCCCGCCCGCTCCTGAAAAAGGGCACACACACACCGCCGCCCCGAGTACTTCACAAATCTTTAAAAGACCATGCGCTTGTTCATGAGGCTTAAATGGTTTATCACCTCTTCTAGAACCCCTGCATCGACCCTCTGACGTTTCCTGGAAAAATTACCATGTAACACAATACCAAGCCCTGTCAGCTGAAACCCCCAAGGAATCGTGGGGCATATTATCAAGGGGGTTTATCTCCGCTTTTTTGGCTTTAAAAACCATGAAAGCGGAGATAAAATTATTTCCCTATTATCAAGCTGTCGCTAACACCAGTTAGTGACAGCTAAAAGGAGATAGCGACCATCTTGGGCCCCGCTTTGCATGTCAGTGATACTTATCACTAATGACATGCAAAGTGGCGTGCCAAGATGTTAGCGACTGGAAACAGTCCCTAACATCGCTACCTTCTATTACCAACTTTTGGAGATATTCGCGCTAAGCGCGAATATCTCCAAAATCTAACACCTGCCCTGAGCAGTTCTTAGCCATGTTATCCAATGGGAGGTGGATAACATGGCTAAGAGCATTAGGTCGATAATACATGAATATCGCGGACTTTTCTGCGATAATAGCAAGGTTTATCTGCGATAAAAATCGCCGATGTGCGGCGATAATTTTTGTCTCTAAACAAGTTAGAGACAAAAATTATCGCTAGTTGTTCGTAATATGCCCCCGGGTTTTTGCTTGCAGAAATCGGGAGGCGGGAGACTAGCACTGAAATCAGTACTCACACGCCTGAATCAGGAGGATTGGCATGTCTGAATTCTCTACAGCTGGGGCCATAAACTACATCCGCAGGGTTAGGTGATAGCCTGGAACCAGCCTGGCATCTAAAATGGCTGCCGTGCACGACAAAATTGTGGCATTCGAAAAAAGGCAAGATGGCGCAGCCGCTGGAAGAGATGTATCAACATATATCAGCCTCCTCAGCCACCCTCAGGAAACATAGGGGATTAGGATATGTCTCCCGCACCCCCTTATACCTAGTACTTTAATTAACGAAGCACAAAATGGCGAATTCCCGTTTCGCTACCAGTTTGCGGCCCAGTTCGCGGCCCGTGAAGCGCTTCTACCGTGAAAAATCATTTTTTTTTTTTTTCCTCACGGGACCCTTTAATAACCCCAACAACATTCCTAGGGGGTCAAGAGGGGGATACCTTGCCCCCTTTCATTAAATTCCCCCTTAGTTTTTCACCTTTTCTTCTCTCTCGATCCTACCGAGAGACAAGATGGCGGCCGCTCCGGACTGTCACGCAGCAAAAAAAAAAAAAAAGCTCACGCACAGCCGCTGGAAGAGATGTATCAACATATATCAGCCTCCTCAGCCACCCTCAGGAAACATAGGGGATTAGGATACGTCTCCCGCACCCACTTATAACTAGTAATTTAATTTACGAAGCACAAAATGGCGAATTCCCGTTTCGCTACCAGTTCGCGGCCGCGCTTCTACCGTGAAAAATCATTTTTTTTTTTTTCCCCACGGGACCCTTTAATAACCCCAACAACATTCCTAGGGGGTCAAGAGGGGGATACCTTGCCCCCTTTCATTAAATTCCCCCTTCGTTTTCCACCTCTTCTTCTCTCTCGATCCTACCGAGAGACAAGATGGCGTCCGCTCCGGACTGTTTAGAATGTTGACAGACACCGGAGAGCCAATCAGCTTTCTGCGCGCAAAGTTCCGATAAGCGAAAAGTAAGCGGACCGGATCGCTGCCCAGAGCGCTGTTACAGATATATATCTTGGTTTGAACGTTAATTTCTCAAAAACTACTGGAGCACATATATTGAGACCTAGCAAAGGCACATCGGGCTAACAGTCCCTACAATTTTGCCAAGTTTCGTGCAAATCCATTCAGCCGTTCGAGCTAAAAGTGAGTCCAACCGCCCTATGGAAAACTCAATGCAAAAAACGCGTTTTGGGACCCCCCTTTTTTCTCAGCCCCCCCTTGACGAAACCCCACCAAATTTTCAGGGGCTGCTCAGAAACAAAATGTGCCATTTTCCTGAAAATTTCAGCCGATTCCGTCCACAAACGCCAAAGTTATTAGACATAGAATTTTCAAAAGTCCCATAGGGAAAAAATTCTAACTATATATACCTACTGGCGATAGCCAGTAGGTAATATATATATATATATATATATATATATATATATATATATATATATATATATATATATATATATATATATATATATATATATATATATATATATATATTGTTTATGGGATTTTGTGTTTATTTGAAAGTCAGCACCAGGACATTTTAGCATTGATTTTTAGAAACTTGTGAACCTTTGTTTATTTGAAACCAGTGAGGCTCTGTGTTCCTTCTTGGCTCATGTAAGAACGGCAACAGGCACTCTACTTTTGTGTTTTATGCAGTGTGCACCCTTCTGATGCATTGCCCATCTTGGGGGGGGGCGGGAGAGAACCAGTGCAACTTAATATGTTTCCATCAAGTACAGTCACAGCAGTTTGTACAAGTGATTCTGCTAAGTGTGAAGCCTGGTTTCAGCACCATAAGTGTCAATCATCTTTTTGACTTGAGGAAGTAAGACTCAAATTTTAACTTGGTGATTCTGGGGCTGTTTCTCGAATGCATCCTACTTTAGTGTGTAGGATCAGAATGGGTCTATGTACCTGTTTTTTTCTGAAAGCAATAGCACATTGCAGTCATTCCTTCTTCATGTTTCTGAGCTGTCAATTCTACAGCTTATACACTCACTCATCGGTTTTCGAGTTAATGCATGTGCTGAAAGAAGTAAGTGGCCTAGCGTGGCTTGGTAAATATGGTGTATCACAAGACAGTGCAAGTCGCTGCTTTTTGTTACCCTGAGCCTGGAAGGTGTTACATGGATGGAGATTGGGTGTTCCCACGCATCCGCCTATGTATTTTAGCACAATCCCATATTTACTAACACTAGTGAATCTGAGAATGTGCCAACAAGAAATATAGATATTTCTCCTCATCTTTTCCTCTTTCTAAGTGTGCTGCACTCTCCTGCATGAAAACAATCCTGTGTGTAACCCAGGCACCCTTGCCACATGGCGCAAGCGTTTCCGCGTTGGCTCATGGCAGCCACAAGTGCGTCAGCACACAGGGAGAGCAGGAATAACATATGGCATATTTCTACCATCTCCATGTGATGCAGAGCATTCCGTTGCCTTGAGGATAATGGCCTTCTTAGAGCAGATGGGTGCTGAGGGGAAGCTATTGGTCATGGCTTTGATTGGGCCATAGTCATACCAATCACAGGTCTGGTAGTGTTTGTGTGAGGTCACCACCACTTGAAGTGTCACTATGAGGCAGTGAAATTAGCTCCAGGTGGTATAGGCCAAGTGGGCAGTGGAAGGTAGACCCATGAAATCACCTCAAAGAATGGCTCCACATGGTCCTCTACAGCTATTGGTGTGTAGCCATCGCCTCTTCCAATGTCACCAAAGGGTTAGGCTTTTCCTAGTAGCATTGTATTGCGGAGAGGAATACCCTTGAAGAGTTTTACTGAATTTACATAAAAAAACACACAAAAAATGTGTGTAGGGTGACCCTCCTTTGCAGTCCTAACATTGAAGCATTAAATGTAGATATCAAGTCTCCAACCATACTTCAATATGCTTAGGAGAGGAACGCGGCACCGCACTGCAGAGTGTGAGTCACCAAAATATGAAACATAGCAAGGGCATCCCTAGCCGACTATCATTGAGGAAGTTGGGAAAACCTACCTCTTTCATGCCCTGTAATTCTTATCAATTTTCTACTACAGATTTCCCAAACCGTAAAGTCAACCCTCCTATGGTCACCACAGATCGATTTTTCCCAATGCAGCATCTGTGCTCACCTTACTCTCCCTCTGTTGCACCAGCACCAAACATTTTTAGAAGTGGATGCAGTCACCAAACAGCTCCTCATCAAATTATTAATGATGCACTATCAATACTGTATAAAACAAACTCAAGGTTTCGCACTGATTATTTCAAAACAGAAGTGTCTTTTGCATTCCTGGAACAGGCAGTCCAGCTGCTTGACTCTTTTCAACTCCAGAGCTAGCTTCCTCCCCTCCCAAGGAGTAGACAAGACAGCAGCAGAGATCTCAGGTGGGAGTTGTGACCAATCTTGGAGCCCAATCTAAGGGCATTATTATGAATGCCCAACAGTGTGACAGTGTGTCACGAAGTCCACTCAGGGTGTGTCAGTGACACTGGACTTCAAGATGTGAGAGCCCACCAATAGAGAGTGACTGCTGAGTAAAGTGTAGAGCTCATAGTTACTGGCTGAGCTAAAGCAAATGAAAGGAAAGGCATTGCACTACTACCCTATATTTCACCCTACACCTCTCTCAATATATCCTCTATCTCCACTGTCTGACTCATCCCAAACCTCATTCTACTACTATGATCTCCAAAATAACCCTTCATTGACTCTTCCCTCCTATATCCCTCCTTGGATTACCCCAAACCTCATCCTAATATTATGATCTCGCAAACAAGTCTTCTAAATTCTTCCTTCTCCTATCCCTCCTTATATCCATCCCAAACCTCATCTTACTATTATGACCTCCCTAATCCCTTCCTACAGATTCTTCCCTCCTCTATCTCTCCTTATACTCATTCCAAACCTTACCTTGCTACTGTGATCTTCTCATAAACACTTTCTAGATTCATCCCTCTTCTATCCCTCAATTATCCTTTCCAATCCAATTAACAGACTCACATGTGCACAGCTCAAATTACCTCAAATTTCACTATACTGATCCATCACTAATCCTTTTTCGGTTCCGGAGTACTGTGCTACTCGTCGAAAAGAGCTCCGATGCCTCATCAGGGGTAGTAAGCGCAATATAAGTACAATTACAATACAATAACACTAAATTAAGTTTTAAACCCTCATTTTCATATTTAAGGGTCATGTTCTCGCAGAGTGGGTCATGAAGGGCTGCTAATAATGCCAGGAAGTTAAATTATATTACATCTAATGCTGTTCTGCCTACCTTTGCACACAAACTTGGCAATAAACCAGTTAATGAAATGTTAATAATATATAAGACCAAGGGCCATATGTAGGTGGCCGTTTCAGGCCATTTACCGACCGGTAACGGCCGATTTTGGCCGTTACCGATCGGTAAATGGGTGACAGGTATGTAGGGGCATTTTTTTTACAAATCGGTAAAATAAAAATTCGGTAAATTTACCGAATCTGAGGCACCCAGATGTAGGCGGGACTCTTCTGAGTCCCAGAGGCCTTACCGAATCGGTATTTTACCATCAAATCCAATTTGATGGTAAAATACCGATTCCGGTGTGCATGCACATGTGTGCATGCACACCTATGCCATGTGACAGGCAGACCTGCCCTTAGGGCATGTGTGCCTGCCACATGGCCCATGAGCCTGTTTTAGGGGTGCCAGAGGGTGCCAAAGTGACACCCCCTGCACCCATGTGAAAATCGGTATTTACCGATTCGGTAAATACCGAATCGGTAATGCCCATTCATTCCTATGGGCTTCAAAGCCCATAGGAATGAATGGGCATTACCGATTCGGTATTTACCGAATCTGTAAATACCGAATTTTTCCGATTCGTTATTCCAGCACATCTGAAATACCTACATATCTACCCCTCAGATTTACTGATTCTCAATTACCGAATCGGTAATATTCGGTAATTTTCGGTAATTAAGAATCATTAAATCTATTTTACCTACATCTGGCCCCAAGTGTGTTACTACGGCACTGTATGAGGCAGGGCTATTGGGACTTTCACATACAAATTCCCTCCAACTCGCAGAAAAATCCTTTTTAAAATCCTTATTGGCAAGTTTGACATTCAGAAGTGGGTATGCCATTTTTAGTCGACATTTCACACACATATCCTATATTGTTGTGGCACAAAATATGGACTTGTGATGATGCTTGCCTCAATCAAAAGATATTTGAAGAATGTCTTAAATTGTCAGCATTTTCTCAATTCCCTGGTTAAAAAATGTGGGACAGATCTGCTTCGATTTAGGGCACCCAGAGCTTTTTGAGTGCCATGAAACTTTGCAGTCTGTCTCAAGGAAATAGCTAAATGGTTTAATTGTTTGAGGAAGCTAGATTGTCAACAGAATTAACTAAACAAAGTGTTCTTAGAAACCAACTGATCTGACTACTTCCTTCTTGCAGCCGTAGTTAAAGTTTGTTCGCAATATCCAACATAAGTTTGTTTTGACCTGCTTCAGATTAGATACAATTCATCATTTAGGGAAATTTCTGTTTCTGAATGATTGGCCCAAAGAACAATCTAAATGTCCTTGCAATGATATTTCTACTCAAAGTGCTATACCCACCTTGTTCTTTTGTCTCTTTTTTTAATTATTTGAGCAAATGTTAAATTGGACCAATTTTACGCTCCTTGAATTTTAATCAATGTCGCCCTGCTTTTTATACTTGCAAATGATACCTCCCCTGCCAGTTTATTACTCTGTTGCTAACTATTTGGGCAAGGTTTTACAGTCAAGGAAAACAGATTTTATAGTATGTCTTTTATGTTGAAGAGCATTGTTTATTGCTGTCTGGTTTTTGATACAGTGTATTCTTTGATGATTTCTGTTGAAATAGAATAAATTTGATTTGACTATTTGACTGGCTCCAAGGGCTCGTCTGCTGGCCTCCTGACCTGATTCTCAGTGACATAAAATTCTTCCCAACATGCTTCACCAGCCCTGACCCTAGCTGCAGTGAGTCCAACACTCCTAAATGGTCTCCTTAGATCCTGGACCGTTGGTGTGCATCACAGAACTTTCTTCAAGCTTTTGGGCTCTTTGCGACCACAAATGGGCCCGTTCACACTGAGACCTTGCAGCTCGCATCACAATTCAACACAAACCTCCAACAGCCGCTTCTTTGCATTACAGCATCGACTGGTAGTGGGGGACTGATGCAGGAAGAACATGACTGAATGAAGAGACACAGCACTGACCAGTGAAGGCCAGATAGACTGTGGTAGACAGTTTGGAGAAGGCTGCACTTCCATCACTGTCAACTTCAGCACCTCTGGAATCTGTTACCTCACTGTCTGCATCTCTTCCATGCTAACCCACTTGGTGTCCACATGATAAACTCTTTGTGGTTGTGCACTTGGGTAGTGACTTTTTAGCAAGGAATAGCTGGAAGGGAATATATTCTAACCAGGCTAAAATACTCAAAAACATTCATAGTTAAGAAAGTCAACATAGACACATAATGTGAGAGGGCAAAAGAGAGCTTCAAGCTTTACAGGGCACTTCACTGGTTTATTTCCATTATAAATCTACTTCACACAAATATTCTTCATATTGCCAAAAGTCAATGCTAAACTCTTCTAAGGAGGAAACATTGTTTACAACGCGGGGATTACATCGCGATTCTATTGCATTGCGGTTTTCACAACGCAAGTTGTTACAACGACTTGCGCTAGATGGCACTCTAGGACAAGGAATAGTATAATTTACTATCCAACACCTTCCCTACTGTACGTAGACTGGAGTTGGAATAGTAAATTATGCTACTCTTAAGTCCAGCGCCCTCCAACGCAAGTCGTTGTAATGACTTGCGTTGTAAAAACCGTGATGTAATATACCGCGATGTAAATGTAAGCGTTGTAACGTCATACATCCCTCCTAAGGTTCTCTTGCTAACAAAGGAATGACTTTGTTTTCTTCAATCCTGTTGACCGTTCTTTGACCTCCGGACTGGAGCTGATGTTGCCCAGCTGTCCAGAATTCCTCTTACCCCCTCAGCTGGTTCAGTTCATCCTCAGAAGAAGTAGGGGCGGCACCCTTATGACTTCTTGGAGCCCATGTAACCACCAGTCGCTATCACAGCCTGTGTTCTGTTCATTGGCTCTGCCGTCTTATAATTTCTCCTTTGGAAACAGATTCTCCTCTTTGTCTTTCCTCAGCATTGGACTCTTCCTGTCTCAGTCCACCACACACTTCCTCCTCGGCAGCATTCTTTTAACTCCTTGTTATGATCATCCCACTTTGAGACTCATGTCAATTCCTGGTCCGTCCTACTGATCTCCTTTTCGTCTTCTTTATATCTGCTTGTTAGAACTTTCAACTCTTTGCTCCCTTCAGATTTCACTTTGCCTCCCAGTTCATGTCTTCTTCTGCTGGCATACAAGGATGGCATTGAGCCATTGGGGTAAGTAAATCCCTTGTGCACACAGAGCAATGTTTTGGGTCAGTCGTCTTCAACCACTGGTATGCTCAACTGTCATTCACATTTCAGCTCTGCACAACGCAGCCTATAGCATTCGAGCAATGGGTCAATCTATTGATTCTCAGGCAGTTTCGATGATGGCTTTTTGCCAGACTAAAAGTGCACATCGTCCCAAAAAGAAGTGTATTTTAGTGCCAGAGCTGCTGAACCCATCCGGTGTGGTTAAACTATGCCTTAAGTTTACAGTAATTCAAAGCCAATAGTACCTTTTCTTTGCACCAGTAAGAACTTTTTCTATGATTTACATTAATACAGAAAAGGGGTTCTTTCCATATTTAAAGTGCATTTCCCTACTAGGAACCACTCGTTTTGTTTGACTAAAATTATATAAGAAGTTTTTTTATATATATAAACTTGCATACTTATCAAGCATTTGCGTCAATGTTGCGTCACACAAGGGGGCGCAAGAGCAACACAGCTAATATGTAAGATTTATCAAGCCATGCAAGGGCACCTTGCATGGCCTTGCGTGGCTTGATAAATGTAGTGTAACGCAGTGCAAATCGCTGCATTGTGTTACTCTGCCCCAGAAAGGCCTTTCATGGGTGGAGCGTGGGTGTCCTAACGCAGCCATCGATCGATTTTGATGCCTTCTCAGATTTACCATTGCTGGTAGACCTGGGAATGTGTCAAAATGTTACGCATCCCCAGGTGAAGCGTAACAAGGAGAAATATCTTTATACAGGCAGCACACATGGGAAACATCCTTTACGACGCAACTTTTACCATGCAGTACCTTTACAAGGCAGGTTTTTCAATGCAAGCCATTACAACGACTTGCGCTGGGGGGCGCTCTAGGATAGGTAATAGTTTAATTTACTATCCCAACACCTTCCCTACTATGCACGGGGCCTGGAGTTGGAATAGTAAATTAAACTATTCACTATCCAGCACCCCCCAACGCAAATCGTTGTAACGACTTGCGTTGAAAAACCTGCGTTGTAAAGGCATGCGTGGTAAAAGCATGCGTTGTAACAACATACATCCGCACACATAGAAAGAGTATAATGACTTTAAGGATTGTTGTTGTTTAGGAAGGTCTCCCTACCTACACAAAAACAATCCTGCTTCCAACGCAGGCACCTTTGCACCGTGGTGCAAGGGTGCCTGCGTTGGCACTAGGCCCTAGGCAGCACGTTGTGCGAAAAGACAGAGTTGCGCCTTTAAATACTGCACATTCCTGCCCTTTCCCTATCAAGCAGCAAGGTGGCTTGCTGCACGGCACTGTGTGATTTTTCGATGAATGTGCCCCAAAATATTTACTGTACATGCATGGCAATCACATTGAGTGAGAAGCACATTTTATGTTTTTCTTTATACTTTAGTACCATAAGCCTGCAACAAAAAATTACCATTGCACAGCTTGGCAAGGCCAAACATGTTGGCATTGCCAATGCTTGTATATAATGTCATACTTTACCTATATAAGCTGTAATGTTGGTATACCTAATAGTATTACATAAAAAGGACATAGGATGCCCAAAACATATACCCCTTCTCCTTGAAATCCGTCCACATACTCTGCTTGTAGGAGAAATCTAGCACCCCATGCTAGTGGCATCTCCCTAGGTCGCTGAATATTACATTACTTTGTAATTGGCACTAACTTTATTAATCATAATAATATTCTCCTGCATGACGAGGCTGTTGCTAGCTATTTATAGATTGTTGAGGTACTTCAGTCTGAAAGTAATGATGAGCCACAGGGTTTTC
The DNA here is from genome assembly GCF_964263255.1 of Lissotriton vulgaris. Taxonomy (NCBI): domain Eukaryota; kingdom Metazoa; phylum Chordata; class Amphibia; order Caudata; family Salamandridae; genus Lissotriton; species Lissotriton vulgaris. The sequence continues at coordinate 48,061 of NW_028251201.1, read as the reverse complement.
ATCAACAGAACCAAAGTCCTCTGCTTGCTCTTGGGCTGTGCACTCCATGATGAACTGTTCTTGTAAAGTTACCCTCTGTAGCAGCCACTGGGGAGAGTCAAGAAGGGATGAATTATTGCAGGAGCTTGCAATAGGTACACAGGGAAACATTTATCAATCTCAGCTGTAATTTCACTTAGACTATTTATTTAGACCCACAGAGCTCTGCTGTATATATATCAGGCTATTCTATGAACATTGTATTTTCTTTTTAGCTATTTATTTAAACAGGCGGCATGCAGCAATATTTATCAAGCTTTGCTAGGAAAATGTTATTTGCTCTGCCATGTTTCCCTGACATCATCTAATATATGTGGAATACAATTGAGTTTTATTGCAGTTGAGCAGGGTAGGCAGCCATCTTATGGGAAATTATTCCTATATTTTAAACATTACTGTATGGTGCTGGTAACTAACCATTGATGAGAGCAGCAACAAATCAGGATCAGACAGCACGCCTTACACAAGCAGGACTCTGACAAGGTGTCCTTTGGGTTGTACTCCAGCTCCACTGCAAGCAGTACTACTGAAAAGCATCAGTGGACCTAAGGAGGAAAGGAGGAAAGTTGGAACTAAGTCAAAGAGGTTGTGATAAACTATATAAACTGAACTAATGCAAGGGCAGCATCTGATCCTGCTGTTTCCTTCTTCTTTAGTATAATAGGAAACGTCCTTTCGGGCGAAGCCGGAATCACAACGTGCCTACACAGCGCCGGCAATAGAACAAATGCAGCATTTGCAGGCATTCGTTCAGCAAGCAAGTCGTAACAATGACTTGCTTGTAGGGGTGCTGATTGGTGGAATGGTGTTGGATTTAAAGTCCAACAGCTTCCCTTCTGTTACGCAGGCTGGAGTTGGAATAGTAAATTAAACTATTGCTGACATCCAGCACCCCCCCTAAGGCAAGTCGTTAAAATGACTTGCATACAGAACAAATGCGTCCTAAAAACGCGTTTGTACAAAAGACGGCATTCGTAATGCATGCGCCTTAAATGCATGAGGAATACTGTCATATATTCATTATAATTTATCCCTTAGCAATTTGGAGACCCTTATTTGCTTGCTGGGCATAGGCAAAGACCAACTGCAGGCCCAACACGTCTTAGCCGTAGTGTTGGGTCTCAGCTTCACCGGCTGCCCTAGCTGCACACTTAATAACGTTGATTTAAGGTTGCAAACTAAGACCCATATGTATCATTTTTTTACAAAATCCAGCCAGACAACCTGTTGTGCCACCCTGCATGGAAGGGAAAGGGCAACAATGTCTTATATTTACCATAACATGGCACACTGCAGTCTTCTCCTTGCGCTGGCGCACTCAGTGCAGCCTAGCACCAATGCAGACGCTCTTGTGTCATGGTGCAAGGGTGCCTGCACTGCAGGCAGGATTATTTTTGTGCAGGAAGGTACACATTCCTACACTAAACAATCCTTAGAAACAATTTCCTCTTTCTAAGTGTGTTGCAGAATGAGGAAACAATGAGGAGAAATAAAGATGCCTCATTTGCCTCATAATTCATCATATATTGCATAATTTGTAGATTTTAACAAAAAAAGGGTTTTCAGGTCAAACTGATCAAAAGTTACTAAACATAATACCACACAAGTTGTTATGCTTGTGGCATGCAAGGATAGGTCATCTTTCAGTTGCTGATTTTTGCATTTGGGAGTTACACTCATATTAACAAGGTGAAACCTTTGCCTATAGACTGTATAAATGTTTAAAAATGTCAAAATACTGAAGTAACATGGCTTCACGGTGGGCTGCATTGTGGCACCTGTATTGTCTTTTCTTGCTGCGTGGTTTGGGTAGTCATGCCACAGAATTTGGTTCTCCCTTGCCACAGAATTCCATTAGCACTGCTAAAAATACCTGAGGAGCGTAAACTGAGTACCCCTATATGGCATGCTCTTAATAACAGTTAAAGGCACATAGCATGAATTTGAATCCTGGTGGCAGCTCGTCAACCCGTGAGATGAAACCAACATAGACTGATGGATGCCATTTTGAATTAGGAGATGTTGCAAATTTTAACTACTGGTAGTAGTGATTTGGGCATTTAAATTAGAAATGAGCGGCGGCAAGTAATCACACCACAGATGAAGACGGAATCCAGGTAGATCCCCTGGTAGATTTGTTGTAGTCAAACAAAAAGATATTGACTACCAACAATTTCCAGGGCCCCTCACCTCCAACTGTCAATGTGGTGTAATGGCCAAAGCTGCCAACTTGGGAAATGGGGAACGGGGTTCAAGCCTCAGCGTAAGCTCAACATCCTGTGGTTCTGGGGACATCACTTAATCTCCATTTGCCTACAATAAAACAATGTATCATTGTGTAATGTAACTGGTGCTCTTGTAAAGAGATCCAATACCTTTGGATCGAGTTTGCCCTATATAATGAACTGCAGAAAAAAACAATATATGTCTCCTCTTTGCGCCTCTGTTTGGAAGGTGTACAATTTTGATGCATTGCCAGGCCTTTCAGTGTTGTTAAATCTGGGAATGCACCAGAATTCATGGTTGGATACGTGGGAACTGTTAGATTTGGGGGTCTCCAGTAGGCACAGGTAGGTACATGTGACAAATAGGGACCCTCGCCTCTAGTCAGGATAAGGGGATTACAGTCCTAAAATAACCCCTGCTCACCCCCTTGGTAGCTTGGTACGAGCAGACAGGCTTTATCTCAGAGGCGTTGTGTTAAGCATTTGTGACCACAAACAGTAACCAAGTGACAACACTACAAATAGACACCACACAGGTTTTATATAAAAAATAAGTAGACTTTATATAGAGTTACCACAAGACCGTAAATGACAAAAATACACAATACTTATTATTTTAAGTTGGTAGATTAAGCATAGTCCAGTTCAGTTCTTAGGTGCGACAATTTGCGTCAATGTACCTTTGTTTGTGCTGCGCTTCCAAGACAAGCAATGTCGCAGCAAAGGAAATGCGGCAAAGTTCAGGTGCAAAGAAATAAAGACCTGAAGATCTTCCAGATGTGGCACGCTTCTCGGGGATGCGAGAAGTTCTCGGTTCGATGCGTGGACTGCAGCTGCGACACCCTTGTTTCGCGATGCGACGGCAGCAGCTCTAGCGGCAACACTTTACTCCCACTATGCGTGAAGCTTCCGCACAATGAGACAACTACAGTGGTGATATCCACGATGCGACGGCAGCAGCTCCGACAGCGTCTCACTTCTCAGGGGTGCGAGGTGCTCTTCTTCAATGCGGTGCAGTGCAACAGTTCCAGTGGCGACACCCTCCTTTGGAGTTGCAACGGCAGGCACAGCGACAGCGGCACGCTCCGACCTCGTTGCAAGATTCTTCTCTTGATGCGGTGCAATGCCACAGCTACAGCAGCTACACCCTCCTTCGGAGTTGCGGCAGCAGCAGCAGCGACAGCAACACGCTTCCTCTTCGTTGCGGCATGCTTCTCTCCAATGGGGTGCAGTGCGACAGTTCCAGCGGTGAGACCCTCCTTCGGAGTAGCGACGGCAGGCACAGTGACGGCGACACGCTTCTTCTCGATGAGTCGCGCTTCCAGCTCCTTGCGACGCGCAGTTCCTCAGAAGGCCCAAAACAGCAGTAGGCACTTCCAAAAGAACTCTGGGGAGTTGGGGGTTGAAGTCTGTTGTCCCTGAGACTTCAGCAGGAGGCAAGCTCTTTTCCAAGCCCTTGGGGATTCTTCACAAGTTGAAAGCAAAGTACACAAAGTTCCTTTCTCCTTCCTTTGGCAGTAAGGCAACCACTGCAGGCCAATCCCCCAAGCAGCATTTCAGCTTGGGAATAGTCTCTCCTCAGTTTCTTGTGGGTTCTCTCCCCAGTAAAGTTTTCTTCTTGTAATCCAAAAGTGATCTAATTTCATGGGATCAGGGTCCCAATATTTATCCCCCCAAAATCCTTTGTTCTCTGAGGGAAGAGGGGCCTTTGCCCAGTCCAAACCAGTTCTGAAGCACTCTGTTTACCAGATTTCTCCTTTCCTTTCACAGTGCAGGGCAGAAACACCAGACGGCCCACAGGAGGTGGAGCCAGCATTGTAGAAGGCAAGTACAGTCCTGGAGCACTTTGTTTACAGGACTCCTTCTCTTCTTTCAGTGTGCAGGGCAGAGACAACAGTCGCTCCCCAGGAGGTGGAGCCAGCATTGTGGAAGGCAGGCACAGCCTATTCAAGGTTCAGGTGCAACTCCTCCCTCCCATCTAGATGCAGATCTCTCTATTCACCACTGGGTGACTCATCCTGTCTCTTGGAATCCCCCAGCCCTGTTACTCACAAAACCAGACAAAGGAATACACAACCTAGCAGAGGCAGGTTTGAATGGTTGGACAAGCAAATACCTACTTTCTAAAAGTGGTATTTGCAAAAACAGAATGTTAAAACCAACTTTGCTAAAGGATGTATTTTATCATTCTGAGTTCAGGCATACTAAACTCGAATTTCTACCATGTTCTCTCAGACAGATAGGATTATAAGCATGTTATAATCTAACAGCCCATTCTGGCCTATAGAGAACAGGTAGCCTTGCAATAGTGAAACACGAAAAAGGCTGTAATTTACTATTAGGGCATGCCGCACACATCGGAGCTTGTCCTACCTTATACTTACAATGCACCCTGCCCTTGGGCCTACCATAGGGGTGACTGATATGAAGAAAAGGGAAGGTTTAGGGACTGGCAAGTGGGAGCACTTGCCCAGTCAGCATGACAGTCCCAGACTGCACGTTTTAAAAGGCTGCCTCTGTGGGTGGCACAACCAGTGCTGCAAGCCCACCAGCAGCATTTGGATTTACACGCCCTGGGCACACTCAGTGCACTAGACTAGGGTCTGACAAGTAAACCAAATAGCTAGGTCTTCTTTTATTTATATAATGTTGAAGTCGTAGGAGAGGTCCTCTGACCATAGGGATTATTTTTCTTTGCTACTAATAGCAATTGACCTCCTATTATTGTGGGCAGGATTATGACACACTCGTTTTTGCTTTTATGAGCACCTTTGCTTTGTAAGATATGTTGAGTAGAAACAGTTAGACTACTGACAGGGCATTGTAACATGGCATCCAAACCAGGATAGGTTCTGGATCAGTGGGAGGTTGAACCAGAGGTAGGCCTCAGGTAGACCTAGTTTCACACAATTAGAGGTGAGGGTTAGAGAAATTGAAGTGGAGCTGAGGTGTCTGGTGGGCTGATGGAAGTTCAGGCGATGGTTCAAGTATGCAGGTCCACAGTTGTGTAAGAGCTTGTATGCGTGGGGCAGGAGCTTGAACTGTCATCTTTTCTGTACAGGGAACCAGTGGAGTTCCTCGAGGTGATGTGGGTTTGTCTAGGGAGATCCAGGACGGGTCTGGCTGCGACATTCAGTATGATCTGCAGTCATCATCGGAGGTAAGCTGTGATCTCTGAGTAGAGAGCATTGCCATTGCCCAGTTGACTGGAGAGGAGGGACTGGGTGATGGTGAGCCTTCAGCTAAGGGGTAGTCATTCGAATATCTCACAAAGCATGCAGACGATGAAGAACCAGGAGGAGGAGACCAAATTGACCTGAAACATCATGGTTAGCTTGTTGTCCAGGATAATGCCTAGTTTAATAGCGTGGTCAGTGGGGGTAGTAGAAGGTCCGAGTTCTGAGGGCCACCAGGATGATCCCTGGGGGGACCTTTTTTCCAAAGATTCGTACCTCTATCTTGTCCGTATTCAGCTTCCGCCTGCTAACACCTCTTCCACTGTACTACCCGATGCAGAGAAGCAAAATGCTTCCTCACATATTCTTGCTATGCTTTAACATATTCTTTGTCCCTTACCAGCATCAATGATCTTTGATTACTGCACCTACACACCAATATCAAGTGTGGCAACAGTTCTCACAAATGTTAATATAGAGAGGAGCTTAGTAATATTTTCTATTGTAAATAGTTACGATATACTTCTCTGTAAAGGGCTATCCAAGCTTTTGTCCTAGTAGGTATATTCGTGACTGTTTACTGTTAGGAGTGACAATTTCCAAGAATTGTGTTAATTGCATTTGGCGATAGAACTGTTGATTCTACTTACTGGTTTGTCCCCTGTAGATCTCATGCTCATAAATCGACTCACAATTCCTGTTCCCGATCTCTCTGGGAATGCTGTGGCTACAAGTTAACTGCTCAAATATGATTAGTTATTATACATATGATATGCTGACCTATAAAGAGAAGTTATATGTGATTATCTGTGCAGCCATTGTTTTTCTAACATGCTACACTACTGATACTGACACACATATAGGTGGGTAGATAGCTGCTCATGCAGTTAGCCTTTAGATACTACCTTGATCAAAACCATGCACAATTTCTGCGCTTTTTAAGTTGCATCTTCACAAGATGAAGTAAAGAGAGTACAAAATCTTAAACTATCATGTAATATCACTGATACATGTCAAGCAACCAGGAAGAAAGCCTGAGATTTTACCTACATCACCAATGCCTTCTGAGAATGGGGGAATTACCACAAAACTTTAAAAGAGCAGTAATCTTGCCCATTTTGAAACATTTGGCTTGACCCTGATAATCTAGTGTATTACTGTCCATGATACTTAATCCAGTTTTAACTGACTACAAAGAACAGAAACAGCCATCATGGATATGAGAAAGTATTTGAACTTAGGGATCAAGATAGTGTGGCGGCTTTAATTGTCCTCAGCCTGTCGAAAGCCTTTGACACTGTGGTCCATGAGACTCTCCTTAATAGATAGAAGAAGTGGTTTGACATCTCCAATAAGGTGAGGGCCAGCCTATTGTCTTCTCTACAAGAATGCTCTCAAACTATCAGATTAGATGTCTTTAGATCTGATCCCGTTAAACTAGATATGGTCTGCCCCAACTTTTGTACAAAGTTGATTTTTGAAAAACGTTTTCCAAGCAGTTGAACAAACGCTCCTCTTGCCCAACTGCTTAGCAACAGGGGCATTCGGAGTGAGCTGTAAACTGGCGACGCCTGACTACTGGTTAAACGGAGCCGGGTATAGAGCAATGATTAAAATTGTAAGAGCCACTAAAATCTCGATACATACAAATGGTTTCTACTTAAACAGCAGCAAACACGAATTTGCATGCTGAGAAGACGCCCAACTCAGCTTCTCAACTGCCCAGTAGATATCGGTCCACCTGGTCCACCACACACCTTGCATCAATGTCATTAAATATAGAATGCTGAGATAGTTTCAGCTCCACAAATAAAAGAGGTGGTCAAGTAAGCAAACTGGCATTTATACACTATCCAGGGTTCCTTCTGTATTGCCCATGGATCATTGTAGGAAGTTGGCCAAAACAATTATGGTGTCCAGGGTTCAGTAGTGTACATCGGTTAACCGGTGCGTGCTAAGGAAAGATATTGCCATTCAATAAAAGTTGCAAAACAAAGTGGTGCATGCTTTTTCCCACCATAAAGAACATTACCAAGTCTCAAAGAGGAGAATGCAACTTCGGTGATTGACAATTGAAAGCTAAATCCTATATAGTAGCCTCCCTCTATTTTGCTAAGCTGCAACTCAAAAACACCCAAATATCTCCCTGTCCTTTTTCTGTACAATAAACTAATCAGACTTCTCACGTTCCAGCAAGGACCAAAGAGTGTTCATTCTCAGAGCACACCTCAGAGGATATGGAGGAAATGTTTATAGCCATGGTCAAACTCCTCAGACTGGAAAACAATGGGACACATTTAAAAAGAGAGTCAGGCAGCATCTGCAGATCCCTATCTGATTGTTGTGAACCTGTTCTGATTTAAGAATTTTAATTGTACTATGGATGTATCTCTATTTAGTCATTCTTACGTTTTGTCCACTGCCTTGAGACTGGGTTTTCCTGGCATTTATTTTGGAACTCTATAAATAATTAAACAAACAATAAAATACAAAGTTTACTTTATCTCTTGTTTACTCACTGTATCATTACCTTAAATGTGTGTAAAACTTTAATGTTATCGTGTTAAATGTTGTTAATACGTTAATTTACAACCCTAATATTTTTAATAGAAATTGGCAGATTAAATTACGTCCCATCCATGGATGTTCAAGGGGTGGAACCTCCTATAAAAAGTTTCAAGCCCACATACTTACATTTATGTGAGTAATCACAAACTCATCTCCAATGGCTACTCTCTTGGGAAAAGGTTAGGCATGTTTTCCTACTAAGAGAAGAATAAAATCATTTATAGGGGTTAGATCATTAGTTTCCCAGCAACCATTGATCGACTAACTCATTTATTATGGGGAAGGTGCTGCAGCTGATGTCATCAACCTAATATTGGAAAAAGTGTGCTTTCTACAGCAGTGATTTCATGGCATCCTAGTATCAATTCTTTAAAGATTAAAATTAAGTATGAAGGATTTATCTTCTGGGCGCTAGAAAACCAGTATAATTACGAATTCCTCTTTGCATATGATCCCAAAAACAGAATGCTAAGATTGATGCTGGATATTGCCTGTCTATTGCAGAGACTCCACCCACTCAGCCTCAGATCATATCCGCTGATAGATTTTTGAGTGCTGTCACTTCTCTTAGAGCTGTCTGAATGGCTTCTTAAAGAAACAGTGCTTCAAAGATGGCGCTCTCAGCTGGGGATGGTCTGTTATATCACGCCTCTGTATTACTATATGTGCCCAATAACAACCTGCAAGATCAGGCTATTCTATTCAGTCCTAATACTTTACTTACAGGACTCAAGGGAGAAAGAAAATTGACCCAAATACTACTTCCGTTTCAGGTCTAATGCCCAGATGCATCAAAGTACTGTTTTGCGATTCCTAATTTGCGAAAATTACCGAATCGCAAATTAGGAATCTCAAAATGGTATGCATCATTTTTTTCGCATTTTTTTTGTGATTCGGTAAAAATCGCAATTTTTACCGAATCGCATAAAAAATGTGATTTTCAAATTGCGAATTCGCAATTCCCATTCATTCCTATGGGCTGAAATGCCCATAGGAATGAATGGGAATTGCGAATTCGCAATTTGAAAATCGGAATTCAACAAAGCATTTCAAGGGTGGAGAGGGGGTCCAAAGGACCCCCCCTGCACCCATGAAATACACTTTTACATGTAAGTTACATACACACATGTCCTAAGGAAATGTGTGTCTGTAACTTAACAGTTTAAAAAATGCATTTTTGTGCATTTTTAAACAATTTAGCAAATTACCACGAGGTTCAGACTCGTGGTAATTTGCACTTGCAATTTTCAAATTCGCAAATTTTTTAACAATGATGCATTGCATTTAAGGAATCGCAAAATTGCGATTCCTTAAATGCAATCGCATTTAAGAAATTCGCAAAATTAGCGAATTTCTACAAAAACTAATGATGCATACCAAAAAGCATTTTTGGAGTCGCAAACGGCCGATTTTAAGGAATCGCACCGTTTGCGACTCCAAAAATGCTTGATGCATCTGGGCATATGTTCAGAGACGATTAGGCTTTTATTCAAGCATTATTGATTATACCCAATGCAAGAATTATCCGTTGTTTCTTCAGGGTTTATGGTTGGCAAAACTGAAACCATACTAAAAATAAAGGCATATATTACCCATAGATTTTGTAGCAGCACTTCTACATACTAGTAAAAGTGCCATACCTGTTTTGGATATTTTGGGAAGCTAACAAACTCTGTGCTGTAAAGGAAGATGTCAGACACCACGACTCTGACCAGTAGTTTGTTTTTTTAATAATTTGTTGTGTTCCTACTGTAGAGCATATCGATTACGATTTTCAAAGCTTTATTCGAGCAATATACTCATAAAAGCACAACATACATTTAAACATACATTTAAAAAATACAAGACATAAAATTGACCCTTTTATACATTCAATAATAAAAACCGTTGTGCAAGCTTTAACAGGAAAAGAGTAAAAACAATTTTATATACATTTGCTCAAAAATCAATGTACATTAAAAGAGATAGCCCTCCGTCTGATGGACCATGCCCACCCCAGGTATTTTGCTGTTCCGACAACAATTGGCAAATCAGTGGAGGTACAAATAATTCTTAGCGCCTCAACACCACTAGATGTCCCTAAGTTCCTACAAACAGGAATTAACCATACTCTTCGAGGGGTTGCGTATGCCTTACAGAGGAATAAAAAGTGGCCTATGCTTTCCTTGGCTACACCACACACCGGGCAGCACGAGTTGGTCGTACTCCTCCACCTGCCCGTCAAAGATCTCAGGGGGAGAGAACCAGATCTTAACTTGAACATTAGCTTCCTGTCTCCTGGGACGGTAATACTGTCCCAGTATAATTCTAGGAATGGACTCTGTTTAATTTCCAAGAGTCTGCCATCAATCCTATCCCAATATAAACTTTTGATGGTGCTTTTACTAGGAAAAACTTCCCCAGAGGGATTGTTCCAGAGATTGGAGAGGCCGAGTTCACCTAGAGCGGCCCTGAGGTGTTTAAGCCATGTTATTTTATGGAAAACATCTGCTTTAATTATTGCAAGGAATCCATCGGCATAGTGCCGTATCTCTGGGGTGGTCCAAAGGCGTCGCCAATAAAGAATTGGGCGCAATCTTACTCGGTCACTAACTGATCTTCTCCCAAGATCAAGACCAAGCGGGATTAATGGGGTACTCTGGGGAAGTCCCGTTATACCCCTAAGGAACCTGTTCTCTGATGTCTGCAAGGGAAGAACCTTGTCAAAGCCCCATTGTTCCGCCCCGTAAAGGGCAGACCCAATGGCCTTTGCATCATAAACTGCCAGGACTGCTTTGATAGGTTTAGATTTTGATTTTTTGTGTTCAACCCTTAAAGCTCCCGCGATCTGTTGGTGTTTTAGGACCGCCTTTTCTATATGATAGGACCACTTTAGATTGTTGGTGATCTGGACCCCGAGGTAAGTAAATACACTAACCAACTCTAACTCGCAATTATTCAAAAATATTTTTTGGGGGGCTCTATGCTTAGGCGAGAAACTCATCAGCTTGGTCTTGCCCACGTTCACTTCCAAGCCGTGTTCCCCGCAAAAGTGGTCAAAGATATGTAGGGCGCGCTGCAGGCCACCCGGTGTTTTGGACAGAATTATTGTATCGTCGGCGAACATCAGGATCGGGACCCTGAGGCCCGCAACGATGGTGCATCGACACAGGCATCCAACATCCGAGCCACAATTCCGTTAATAAATAACGAAAAGAGCAAGGGTGCAATTGCACATCCCTGGCGAACACCACGTTCAACGGGGAAGTCGGCGGAAGATTCACCGTTCGTGCCCCACTGGACTCTAGCAAAATTAGCCTTGTGCAGCCTCATAATTAGGGTAAGTAACTCGGTTGGGAGGCCAATTTCACTCAGGACTGCCCAAAGCTTTCTCCTGGGGACCAGGTTGAAGGCAGCCCGCAAGTCGACAAAAGCGACATACAGGCTGCCCCCGCCAAGCACCACCGTTCCCCATTGAAGTAAGGCAAATCGAAACACCTGGTCAACCGTACTTGTGGCCCGCCTAAAACCAGCCTGGTAAGGGGACAATGCGCTATTCTCTTCGACCCAATCCATTATCTTGTTTACCACCATTCTCCCTACCACTTTTTGAATGGTGGCAATCAAGCTTATCGGCCTATAGCTAGCCGGGAGGGACCTATCCCCCTTTTTATAAATGGGTATAATAATCGCCCCCTTCCATACTTCTGGGACTTCAGCTCCTCTGGCGATAGATGTCACTTTTGAAGACGTCAGAGGGTATCCCGTCAAGACCCTGGGCAGCACATATTGTAGCTTCTGATTCTCTAAGAGAGAACAAGTTTCCGGATGCAAATGCCAATGGGATTGTTTTCACAAACCCAACCTCCCTAGATTCTGCATATTGGGGTTTAAAGTATTCTACCCAGGCACCCTCGGCGACATTGTTATCGGGTTTATTCGGAGTACCACCTCTACCCCACTTTAATAATTTCCAAAATAACCTGGAGTCCTTAACCCCTGACGCTTCCTTCAACTCTGCCCAATACTCTTGATCCCATGTTTTTTTCGCTAATAGTAAACTAGCCTTGTAGTGCTTCCTGGCCTTACTAATAGCTTCCCTATCCCTCTTCCTAATAGCGCTACCTAGGGCTAACCTGGCTTTCCTGCACTGGTGGTTGAACCACCTAGCTGGTTTAGGTGGTTGTTTTCTGTTTATCTTACGTGCTCTCATAAAATGTGCTGTTATGAGGGTAAAGAGCTTGTTGTGTATATCCGTTATTTCCCTAGACCCTGGGTTAATGGAATTTTCAGATTCCATTGCAGCGATTGCAGCATCCAACTCGGAGGTTATAAAGTCCATTGAATCCGCGTTCGCCAAAACACTTGGCCAATTAAGTCTACGCATATCATTAGTCATTATGGGCATTAGATCATCATTCAATTGCTGGCTACCAGGCATGATTGACCACCAATTGTGAGTCACGCAGAGGGGATTGTGATCACTTTCCAATCTACCCTCAACTTTCATATCCCATACCCACTGCCATAGACTAAGGCTGCAAATGACGTAGTCTATCCTACTATGGTTAAGACCATTGTCAAAGGTACAAGCACCTTCCCTATCACCTTTCGTTCTCCCATTGAGAGCTCTCAGCCCATATTCCAGGCAAATAGCATTCATTAACAGGATGTCTTTAGTCCACCGTTTAACAGGAGCCAAGGTTAGGGTTGGGACACCCCAATGTGTGTCCTCGTCCTGCCCCAGGGGATCATCTATACTATCTAATGGCTCGAAGGTCCTGTTCAGATCACCAGCTACTATAATTTTATTCCCAAGTGACTGTAATTCTAGGGAAGTGAACAGGGCCTCTAGAGTGGGGGAACTTCCTGAGTTGGTACCCCCTAGCATAGATATTATAAATATCTATCACTCCCTCCTTTTTTGAAGCCAATCTTAGCATTTGGATGTTCCTACAGCCCAGATCGACCACTTTTGCTTCAATTTGTGAACTTTGTTTCACCCAAATTGTGAGGCCACCCATTGGTCGACCCCTGGCACCTTTCCTTGCCGGGATTGAGAAGTTTAGATAGCCGAGGAGAAAAATGGGATTGCATGCCCATGTCTCCTGGAATAGACAGACTTCAAAACCATTAACAAAATCTATCCAATCCTGGGACATCAACTTGCCGACCACCCCGGCGTTATTCCATGAGAAAAACTTCCCCATACTTGGGCTGTCCCTGGGCACTGGTCCTACAGGAGACCTCATTGGCGGATTTTTCAGGGTTATTCCCGCCCTATCTCTTGTTACATCTGCATTTTTATGCTCGTCCCCCAGGTTACTTAAGGTGCTTGAAGTAGTTGAATCTTCACCCCCAGACATTTGGTTACATTCCCCATGTAATTTCTCCAAAGTCACAAACCCCAGGCCAGTATTCATTTCATTTGGTTCCACATTTTGGTCCTTGTCAAATTTAACAAAATTCCCACATGGGTTCTGGCTAGTCATGTCCTCTGCTTTATTCATACAATTATCAGGCATCTGTCAATACCCCCACCCCGGCTCCCCCAGTACTACAAAGCGATTGGTATTTGTGCCACCATAATAACTATTCTGTTTAGATGGTACAGTGAAGGGGGCAGATCCTAGAAACGGGACATTGATTACAGATCTTGCGTAAGTTGTCATAACAGATTCCACACCCGCTGGTCTCGGATAAAAGAAAGTAAGATCTACAATACCAATTCCCCCACAAGTTGTACCCCCATCATGTTTCGTTATCAGACTTGCCACCCTAGGATCTTGAAAATTGACAATTTTACAGTCACCTCCCAATTTCTTAGAAGTACAACCTATCCACTCAGTCCTTCTTACTCCAATGATCAAACCATCAACTTCCCCGGGCAGTGGTCTATTTACCCTTAACCAATGCATTGCCTTATTTTTTAGCATTTGGAAGGATTCCTTTTGTCCAGCCAATAGCGATGGCACATTTATAAGGACAGCCACGTAAGGAAAAGAATCTGGGGTAAGATTCATGTTAGGTATCCTGCGCGGCACCTTCATTGAAGGCGGTTTAGGCAAGCTATTAGCAGGAACAACTGATCCGGAGGAAGAGATGTCATGTGGTGGTTGGGAACTATTTGATAGGGTGTTTTTGTTCCCAGAGATGTTACTGCTACTGCTTGCTGCAGTACCATTACAGGGTATTAGGTTGTTCGATGGGGCTTGAGGGGCACTAGATGGGGGGCCAACACTGCTAGAACGGTCTTTTGTGCCCGTAACAACTGTGACAGGGAGCTTAGCTACTTTGGTGGTCTTACTTGGTGGATTATTCATTGGCTCCAAATTGGTCTTTTTAGTTTTTCCTTTACCCTGAAGCCTACTTGGAGTACCATCCACGAGTGGAAGAAATACAACAGCCGACACACCTTTCCCCAGCCCATTAGGTTGATGAAAGTTACTACACTCCCCTATCCTTATGTGGGACTTAATTAGTGATTTCATAGTAAAAAGGTTGTCCAAAGTTGCCTGCTCAAAGTGGTCTAGCATATCCGCTAGTTTTTTTACTTGTTCCTCGAGCGGAGTCAAAAGAGACTTCATTAACTTCTCCAACTCGAGTAGCAGGGTGGGGGTGGCGTGTAGGAACTCAGCCACTCCCGTTTCTGGGAGATCGTTGGTCTTAGAGCTGGGACTAACTGGCACATTACTCCCCTCAAAAGACAGGGGGGGGACTTCAGGTGGATGCTCTAGCAACCCCAGAGCTAGTGAATCAATGCTATTCAAGTCGGAACTAACCGCCTCAAGAGCTACCCCCTCCTCGCATGTCTTTTCCCCATTGGAACCTACTACAACTTTCCTTAATTTTTTGGGGGGTTTGGACAGGTAGCACTTCTTTGGGGCAGGACATCTCTTCCTTTTGGAGCATGGCTTTGCTCTTACCTCTTGATTTAGCACACTCCGTTGGGCCGAATTCGGCTGCCCTATTGATGGATCAATAGGTAAGGGAGATGTACTTACAAGGGGAGTGCGAATATCAGAGTCCACATGCAAATCGGTCAACAACTCAATTGTAGGAGGGAAAGCATGAGGAGTTTCAGCTACCACTGGCAGAATTAGGGATGACCGGGGGGGGGATCAATGCTGTGAAGACCTGCGGTTGTCTTTTTTCCAAGGGTATTTTAAGAAGTTCGATTGACAACCTACGCTCAGCGCGTCTCTCCGCCAATGCAATCTCTTTATCGATATCGCTGGCTACCTTACAAAAATATTTATCCAAAGGGCCCGAGATTGCTGGCCCCACCTCAGCCTGGGAAGGGATACCGGTGGTGGAGGTTGAAGGTGATGTCACATTTAGTAATCCAAGGATTTAATGGGAATACTACGTTATACAAAAGACAATACCTGGAATCGTTGTGAATACAAGCTCACAGAAGGAAACATAAATGTCACAAATAGAGGATGACAGAGGGGGGGCCCAGCCCGGCCTCCCTCGGCCCCTGACGGCCACAGACGGTCCCGCCCTTGTCCCGAGTTTCTCCCGGGACGCTTCCGCGCAGCGGGGATAACGACTCCTTTTATAGGAGAGAGGTGTTCGGGGGGCTGGTCAAACAGGGAG
This sequence comes from Lissotriton vulgaris, assembly GCF_964263255.1. NCBI lineage: Eukaryota > Metazoa > Chordata > Amphibia > Caudata > Salamandridae > Lissotriton > Lissotriton vulgaris. The sequence continues at coordinate 32,472 of NW_028251201.1, read as the reverse complement.
AGCGTCCAGGTGCAGGTGATAACGCAGGGACTCCTGGGAAATTGAGTCCCTGTCTCACCTGGCGCTCGCAGCCCTGCTAATCCCCCACAGTCTCTGGTCCAAAGTCACAAGCCAAGTGAAGCACCCAGGCAGACGGGCGATGCGGGACCCGCGCAGCGGGTACCGCAAGGTTCCAAAGATTTCAGGAGCAAAGCGGCAAACAGAAAGCTCTCCCTCTCTCCACGGCAGTAAGGCGTAAAGCGTCTCCCAACGCGGCAAGGGCAAGCAGGCACCTTTCACTAGGTGCTCGGGGGGCGGGTCAAACAGGGAGAGCGTCCAGGTGCAGGTGATAACAACGCAGGGACTCCTGGGAAATGGAGTCCCTGTCTCTCACCTGGCGCTCGCAGCCCTGCTAATCCCCCACAGTCTCTGGTCCAAAGTCACAAGCCAAGTGAAGCACCCAGGCAGACGGGCGATGCGGGACCCGCGCAGCGGGTACCGAGAGGTTCCAAAGATTTCAGGAGCAAAGCGGCAAACAGAAAGCTCTCCCTCTCTCCACGGCAGTAAGTCCTAAAGCGTCTCCCCATACCGTTTTTTATGATCAAAATTATGGGAACATAGTTTCTAGCTCACTCTGGAAAACCTGTCCTGTGACCTAGGGCACAGGTAACCACAGGTTCTCCTGATACCATCCATCACCAAACAAATTGACATGCGCATTCTGTAAATCATTTGGGTGACAGAAACTAAGCAATCTAACAGATTGGGGGGAATTGCCAGTGGCAGCAGAGTGTGCTTACAAACTCTCAACATATGTCACCTTGGGTTGGTCACTATTATTTTCCAAATTCAGAAAAAATCCTTCAAGTGCGCTCTAAATTTATTCCAGCCTTGCCTGCTTTTGATGTCCACCATAGGTATCCAAAAGTAGCTATAATAACGCAAAACTCAGATTATTAGTACACTAGCGGTTTAACTAGATTGACCACATACTCACTTGGTGTTCTATTATTATTTACTCTAATCTGTGAGCCAACATGAGCCTCAACTGGTATCTTTTTCTATCTAATTTCATTCGTTATCAAAGATTTTGAGGACTATTACTTCTCTTAATACTCTGTTCACCGGTGATCCCAACAAATGCCTATGCTCAAGGCTAACAACTCCCATCTTTGGTATTTACCCAGGTAAAATGAAGCATGTGGGAGTTGTCTTGGGTGGGTGGTATTGTCAGGGTCACAGTCATGTGGTCCCATTTACCTCCATGTTGCTGTGCTCTCATGACTCACTGAGAAGCTTTGCTTCTGGAACCCCTCAATAGGTCAAGCTTCATCATCGGGTCCCACTCAAGGCACCGAGTGTACCTTTGGTGTGCTGCGATGCCTGATTATAGCGGAGCGGGTTTTGTTAAGTGAGTGTGCCGTGCTGATGTGAAGAGTGTAGGTTAAAAGACTGTCCTTAGGGAACAAGTATCCAAAGGACTATTTTAATAGTGGGCCTTAGGCAGTATCAAAAACAACGTGGTGGATATGAGTGGAGGTGATTAAGAACTCCAATTTCCCATGTGATCAACATGTTTCAGCCAGTGCCTTAAATTAAAACCGGCTTTCTTCAGGACCTTATGTGAGTGGAAGTTAAAAGGTGATCGTCTAGGTGAGTGTTAAGACCAGATATGTGACGCACTCGCTAAGGTGCGCTATATGTAAGAGGATGGTTTCCTCTTGCGGCGTATTCCTATTGTGGGTAACAACAAGAGAAACAAACACAGAATAGTGAGTAGCTTCAAGAAGGCACATGAATTTTCTGTGACCGAATGCCGTCGTGGCCGTGCTCTATGCGAGAAAAGAGCAAAGGAGGCAAACGAATCGTGATGGTAAGTGGTTTAAAAACGTTAGAGACTATGCTCCACTGTGCAGAAAAGTCAATAGCGTACAAGGCATGAATAAGCCAGAAGGACGAAAGTGCCAAAGTTTAGGGAAACATTCTCTTACTTTGTAATGTATAGTGGAAAGCCCCATGAATTCCGGGAGGGGGCCCGACCTTTAGTCACACACTGGTGTGGCTGAGGGGAAAGAAAAACAAACAAAGCATGACTGGTACGGAAGTGTTTGAGCTATGAGATGGTCTCGGCTGTCAACTTGTAATAGGGGAAAAAAAACGGCATCCCCACTTACTTTATCAAGATCTGCGACCCGTTTTCAAACCTGTTGCGGCCTGCATCGGAATTCCGTCGATGTGGGCCCTAGGCTGTATGGCGTTTAAATCCCCATTCATGTGCCAGGTGTATATGATCAGTTGCTGGTGTGAATAGTGTTTGTGGAAAGAATGAACACAGACAACAGACACGTGGCTGTTCATTGCTCCACAGAAGTGGAGAGATGTGGCGCAGTGGCCAGGGCAGCTGACTTCAGAGCACAGGGTTCACGGTTCAATCTCCAGCTCCGGCAGCAGCTCAGCACCATGTGACTCTGAGCTTGCTAACTTAATTTCCACGACGGCACCCAGCATCTTGAGACCCGTAAGGGTGAGAAGTTTGCACTTTACAAATACAGATTTTTTTTTTTACAATCCTTGCTTACCCAACAGCCAAGATCAGTTCTAGAGAATCATCTGTGCTTTCAAAGACGCCAAGCTCCCTTGAAATAAGACTGTGTTTCCAACTTTTCTCTGATCCTGAAGCCCTGTTATGGAAGACATCTCAAGCATGTGTGAGGAGGGCAAAAAGAAGATGTTGGCGGGCACACAAAACACTCCACACATCAGGAAAAGACAAGGAGGTTAAGCAATACAGGGCAAGCACTAAAGGCAGTAAAAACTAGAGTAAATTCTATACCTCCTGATACATTGTCAAACAGGTGATACTGTTGAGGTAATTTTGACACTCTTAGGCAAGACAGTGAAGATTAACTGTGAGGGGACAATGGAAATACCTTCCACTGCATTGCTGGTCAGAACTTCACTTGCCCAAAAATGTCCTTTTCCCCTGCACATACCTCACTGATCTTCCATTTGAAACACGAGAAGAGAGTTGGAGGTGGAAAGTGAAGATGGGGTATTTATACCATGCATGCAAGGGGTTTTCTCATAATGAGATTAGTGAGCCTGAAAAACTCAGACATGTCAGTGGAGTTAGAAGGACAATGGTTTCTAGCAACATGTGACAATGACAAATATGTCAACATCTCCTACAAATGCTTCTAGTGGCATACCTACATGAGCTGCCACTAGGACTATTAGAACAGCTAATAGTATGTGAGCTCAATCATAGCTGACAATGGATAAAATAGAGCTCATTGCATCATTGCTACCAGTGTCACAAATTCTCAAATTCAGCCTCTGTGCAGAAAGCATACCTCTCTAAGAAGACATGGAAGAAATACCTAAAATCTGGACCAGTGGGTTAAAATCATCCTGCCGAAAAGATAGTTAAGCACAGTTCCAAGGCAGTTTACCAGATGATGGAGGGAGCATAATACATGATGGAAATTATCAGAAGGCAGGCTGTGTTGATGAAGGGTGCAGTGAAGGACATCTTGCCAATAGTCAATCTAATGAAAAGACAAATGATTTATAGGGGCATCAGGCCACAGACTGTCATTGCCATGCCCTTAACCCCTTCGATGCTCATGACGGAACGGTTCCGTCATGAGCGTCGGTTGACCTGTGCTCATGACGGAACGGTTCCGTCATGGTTCCATAAGCCCAATGGAACGTTCAGCACAGCGCACAAATTTGCTCAATAGAACTCAGCAGGCTCAGATGCATCTGCCAGTCACTGTGACTCAGCCAACAGCTAGCACTCTGGAAAGGCCAAACATCAACCCAAGCTAATTAAAAATTAATGACTGCCCAATGCTATCATCAGGGATGGGAAGCCTTGTAATCTTAGCTAGAGAACAAATATGTTCTGATCTGTGAAAGAACACCCATCCTTCTAGAGAATGTCCTACGCACCTAGCTCTATCTTATAGGACACTTGTACAGTGAAACTGGAGGTCCTGACGTTAAAAGACATCATTTTTGGAGGTGTGCATCCCTTCTGCTTCATTGATTGTTGTTGCTTAAAAGAAATCCCCACTTGAGATTACTTAACTTCTCTAAATACAGAAGGTGAGTAAAAGTTTTGTCAATTCAATCTCCAACAACTTTAAAAATCTCCAAACCTAGACAGTTTGCAAACGCTCAAATGAGCAGTAGCCTGAGGTAGTCTAGGTAGCCACTGAGTAGAGGTGACTGATGTTGATCTTGTGATTATGTGAATTCTGTACCCTGAGTTTTTTTCTAATTTCTTTTTCTTTTCTTCTATCTTCTTAATTTTTGTAGAGAACGCGAACGGCCCTGAAGAGAATCCCTACAAACCATTGGGATTCGAAACGCGTAGGCCTCAGCCACCTCAGTGTCTGCTCTAGTGATAAGCATAAAATGACATAACAACTGTGGCTTGTCACTATTCCATGTACATTATCCTTTTGTAGAAAATCTAAGAACTATTTCAAACATTTAGTTGTAGGAATGTACGCTAAAAGTGATTGATTATTGAAACAATTGACTTAAGTGTTTTTTGCAGACTTTTGGCTTCTCTTGTCCCATGTACAGTAGTGTATCATATTGTAAATATTGTATGTTCTGATAAATTTTGTAGTTCCTCTATTTAGTGTTCCCCTTCTCCCCCTGAATGTTTGCTGATTGTTTGGTTGTGATATGAGTGATATGGTGAATGACTACCTGTATTCTTTGAGTTTGGTTATTGAAGTGTTCTTTTATATGTTTGTCTTTGAAAAATAAAAAAGTACTTTGTGATAAAATCGTAAATAAGAATAAAAAGCTATTAATTAGCATCCAGTCTTGAATCCTTTCTCAAGTACTGTGGTTTGAATTTTCGTTACTGTGGTGTTATCAGTACTGGCAAATTCTCTTTTGTTATGTCCTAAAAGAAATTGTGACATCACAATTGGGAGGCCTATAAATGAATATCTGGATAGAGGTGGGATCACAATTTTGTGTCTATCTAAAGACGTACCAGAAGTGGCATGAAAATTCTGTCTAGATCTGGGAAGCCGGAGATCTGCAATAAAGAGGCACACTATTTATCTAAAATGCTTGTTTACGGCTACCCATCCACTAACAACTCCCAGCTGCAGCATCAGCATGAAAAGAGGATCATTGATGGCAATGTACTGTTCATATGCTCCCAGCGCAATGGAAGTATGCTAGCAATGACTTAGGTGTCAGGCCTTCAGAAGAACCACAGACACACCATGATGTAATTAACAAACTCAGGGGGAGATTTTTCAAACCTTTTGCCCTGGTTTAGCGCCACAAAAGTGACACAAACATTTTTTTTGTTGCTTTTTTCTTTCCGGCACAAAACTTGTTTTGTACTCGAAAGTACCCTGTAAATAGTGGAATGCAGCGCGAAGCACTGCTTTGCGTTACTTTGTGCCAGAAGACTTTACATGGGTGGTACATGGGCGGTTCCATGGAACCACCCATGCCTTTTGACGCAAAACCATATTTACAAAGATTTGTAAACATGGTTTGGCGGCAAAAGTTAAGGCCCCCCTCAAAGGAGGCGCTAACAGGAAAAATGCTTTCATTTCTCCGTGCTTGTCCGACTTTCCATGCGTGCTACACTGTGCAGAACATATGCGAAGTGGGAAAAACTTTGCATCGTGCCTAGTGTAGTATTTTGTGCAGGAAGGGTACCCTTTCTGTACAAAACCTATGCCACACTCCTGCACATACCCTAGTGCTGCGGCTCTACGGTGTGTGCATGGCACACGGCAGCTGAAAGCAGCACCAGCACAAGGGAAAGGGGAGGAGAGAGCCATATCTCTGAAGGTATGGTGCTCTCCTGCTTCCTCCCTGTCGCTCAACGCAGCACAGTCTCCCGAGTGGATGCGCTGCATTGTGTGATTTTTTTGAAATTCTGCCCCTTAGTATAATACAGCATCTGGGTACTATGTGTGGATTTATTTTAAATGGTTTAAGGTCATCAACATAGATCTGACTTCACTTAAGATATTGTGAGAACATCTGAGCAGTACTTGTAAAAGACTCAATCATCACTTTCGTATTGAATGCTAAAAAGTTTGAAGAAACATATATATTTTTTTGAAGTTTCAAAAACCTTTATTGAAGTTGATCATATTACAACATCACAAGGGTTATGGCCATTAACACACAGCTGTTACAGTCGTGGTCATATACGTGTCATTGCGTCTTACAGAAAAAACGTACCCCAACTTCTTTCTCCCTTATTCCCCCCCCACCCATGTAGCCCCCCCACTCCTATGTTCTGTAGCATATCTATTCGTACAAAGTCTAGCATCACATAGCATCTTGGAACGGGGTTCCGAAATCTAGTGACTCAGCAATGTCTTTTATATGTTCACAATATCAGACTAGCACCAGTCCTGTGCCATCCATTATAAACATTCAAATATGCGCTCATTCCGTATATGCACCTTTTAGGCCGTCCCACCTCTCTGCGAAATGTGGTGTTAGGTACCCCCCAGTACAGCCAAAAACTCATTCCCCCTCTCCCTCCACCGCTGCCTCCCCTCTGTCTGTTCTCTCTCGCTATCTGCCCTTTGTGCTAGGAGATAGGTAGTAAATGGTCCCCAGATATCTTTGGGCCGGGATTTTATTGGTAAGATGTCTGCATAATTGTGTAGATGTTCTTGCCAAGTGGTCAGGTAATAAATCCAGTCTTTGAATTTGGAAGCAAGCCCTCTCCCCCATCTACATGCCACCTGTCGCTTAGCCATCAGAACTCTCATTGCTAAAAATTTCTTGTGTACTGTCATTCTGTCCCGGGTCAGGCCCAGGAGAGCCGTGAGTGGGGACGGCTCTATCTACACTCCAATCATATCAGACATTCCCTCAAAAACTTCATCCCAGTAGGTCGCCACCCTTGGGAATTGCCATGCCAGGTGCATGAAGTCTGCACCCTCCCTCCCACAGCGTTCACATCTATTGTCTGCTCTGAGATGAAACCTATGTAGCTTGGCCGGGGTGTGGTAGAACCGGTGGAGAAACTTAAAGTGTATTAGTCTTAATCTACTGTTGCTAGTGACAGCTTCTGTCTGTGAACAGCAGGTTTCCCATTGGTCATCCGTTAGGGGCGTTTCCAGGTCCCTATCCAATTCTACTCTGGCCTGCAAGGGTTGAGGGGGTGGGTTATATCTAACTTGTTTATACAGCAGGGATATGACGTGCTTAGGGGTCTCTGCTTGCATTATCATATGTAATGGTGTAAATGTGTCAGTTTCCGTTGGGAACACCGGGGTTATGGCTTTCATGCTTTGCTGAAGGCGGGTATACATGAATGGGTCCATAATTGTAGGGGTGTGTTCTCCAAAGAACTGCTCCTTGTTACGGAACTGTCCCCTCGTGTATAAATCCCCCCAAGTGCTATAATGCAGTTTGTCCAGCATTCTGCGGCACAACCCCTCATATGTCATTTGTAACATCGGAGTTTGTGTTAGCGTCATCCTAGGGGAGTACATCATTGGCATGTCCAACTTTCTCGCCGTCCATCTCCATGCAGCAATGGTGCAGTCTACAGTGGACGGGTCGCGCCCTCGTTCATTCACCTGCATAAATACGTATCCCTCAGGGGGTGTCGGGCCATATAGCCATCCTCTACTGCTAAGTGCAGCATAAAAGGGGGAGGGTGGATCCAGTAGACAGCAAAATGTGCCTGTGCACAGTAGTAGTATTGCTCAAAATTGGGAACATCATACCCTCTCTGATGATATGGCAGCATCAGTGTGGCTAGATTTAGTCTCGCCTGTTCCCCCCCCCCCCAAATGAGTCGTATAAGCTGCGTTTTGAGTGTGTTAAAGAAAAATTTGCCCTGGTAATAAGGAATGTTGATAAATAAATATAGGAATTTCTGTAGTATCATCATTTTTATGAGGGATATCCGTCCCGCCATCGATAGGGGAAATCTTATCCATTTGGATATATTATCCATCACTTTATCGATGGCTGCACCATAATTAGTGAGCATTAGTTTGTCTTATCTCTAGTAACATGTATCCCTAAATAATTAAAGTCTCCCAAATCAAGGGGTAATCCAGTTGGTGCCGGATGGTCTTATTCGTCAGAGGGAATATGGAGGATTTGGTTCAATTTATTTGAACTCCTGAGATAGCCCCAAACTTAGTGATTTCTCTCAGTACCGGGTTGAGATTTTCTTGTTTTTTTTAATGTATAATGTCATGTCGTCCGCGTAAAGGGAGATAAGCAGCTGCCTAGACGGGTACACTAGCGCTCTGTCATTATGGTGCTGTCTCAGTTTCACTGCTAAGGGTTCAAGACAGGGGGCAGCTCTGTCTCATACCCCTTGAGATGGTGAAGTTGGCAGATTGGGCCCCATTTAGTAATACTGTGGCCTGTGGGTTCCTGCACAGTAGTTGCACCCAATTTAGGAAAGTGCGCAGCATGCCCATATAGCTCAGAGTTTCTATCAAGTAGTCCCACTCCACGGAGTCAAACGCTTTGGTGGAGTCTAGAAAGACTGCCATAGCCGAGCAATTTGAGTCTATGTCTTGCATTATGGCTATTAGGGTTCTCATATTGTGGGACGTAGCTCGATTCTGGACAAAACCCGCCTGGTCAGGCAAAACCAATCGCTCCATCAGGAGATTGAGACGGGTAGATAGAACCTTTACTAATATTTTAGTGTCACAATTTAGCAGCGAGAGGGGTGATAGGAATCACAATAGACCGGGGTCTTTCCAGGTTTAAGTAGCGAGATTATCTGGGCTTCCCTCATAGTCTATCCTCCTCCAGTGCCTCATAGTACACTGCTTTCAGTGTAGGGGCAAGGGTTGACATGTATGTTTTATAAAACTCCACCTGCAATCCATCTGACCCCGGCGCGCACCCTGATTTCATGTGAATTATTGCATCCTTAATCTCATCTACTTCCAAGTCCAGGTTTAAGAATTTTTGCTGGGATTCGCCCAGCCACGCTAGGGCTGTGTCCTCAAAGTATTGCTGCAGATCCAAGGGGAGACCCCTGTGGGAGGTATAAAGCTTTTTATAATAGTCTACGAACGTGTTCAATTGCCCTGATAGATTCCTGTGCGTCTGGCCCTGCTCATCCTGTATCTCTGCTATGTAATTCGCAAATTTGGGAGGGTGCACAGCATTCGCCAGAGCCTTCCCAGGGAGGTCCCCCTCCCCGTAGAGCCGTGCCATATGGGACTTCCCCCTGAATCTACACTCCCGGTCAGCAGTTTCTTCATATTCTGTCATTTTGTTACGAATGTTGGCCCACGTAGCGTCTTCCTCAGCACCAGATGCGAGGTCTCCCTCAAGAGTTTTTATCTACCCCTCCAATTTACGTAAGTCTCTGCGTAAGTCTTTAAGGATACCCCCCTTTAGAGATGCACCAACATCGTGCTGTGACCTTGAATGCTTCCCACACAGTTGTTAAACTTGATACCAAATCCACATTTCACACAAAAAAGTCTTGAATTTCCTGTTCTATTTCTGCTTTAAACACTGTGTCTTGTAGGTGCAAGAGATTAAGTCGCCAGTTATTATAGGGGGACTGATTAACTGGAGCCTGCAAGGCAGCGATGACGGGCGAGTGGTCAGAATATGTGCGGGCCAGATGGCCAATTCTGTCCAACCAATGTGCCATTCCCACTGACACTATCAGATAATCTAATTTGGCCCATGACGAGTGTACGGCTGAGTGGCGCATCCCTTCCTGCTGTGAAGGGTGTTTATACCTCCACGTGTCTATCAAAAAATTAGCGTTTATTATGTCTTTTAGTGTTCGCTGCATGTTGGTATGGTGCATGGGAGAAACTCGGGACCTATCATTCTGCGGGTCCACAACAGTATTGTAATCCCCCTCCATATAACATAAGTAGTGCTTATTTCTTGAATTTTACTCCATACCATAAGTAAGGCATGTGTGTCGTCTGTGTTAGGTCCATAATAGCTGGCAAAGGTTACATCCTGAGAGTTCAACCTCCCCCAGAGTAGGCAGTATCTTCCATTACTATCAGTATCAGAGCCTTCCAGCACAAACTGTACTCCCCGTTTAATTAAAATGGCTACACCTCTACAGTAGCTAGAGTACGAAGCTAAACATTGGTGAGAAGCCCATTTCATGTCAAATCGGGGTTTATTACTCGGTTCTAGATGCGTTTTCTGCAGTAGGGCCACTTTGACATGGTGCCTATCTAAATACCCAAGTACCTGTCTCCTTTTCCTTGGGTTGTTCAATCCCTGTACATTCAAAGTCAAAACATTAAGCTCATTTACATCTTTTGTAGTCCCTGCCATTCCCTGTACTCTTGCTGATACCTTGTACATGTATGCCGTTTTCAGTACTCATCTCTGTAATACTCAATTTTCCCCTATATAGTCCCTCTCCCCCCACCCACTCCGGCTTCCCCAACTTGCCAAGTATATGTGCCGACCCCCATAAGTAAAAACAGAGCCAATCATTAACCTAACCCTCACCAGAGGGACATTTGTGGGGTTTGCCCTCCTTTGAGAGTCACCAGGGGCCCACGACGTGCCCACTCGTCTCCTCTATATCACCCACCCACTGCACTACTTAATTAAGCAGGCAACTTCAGTGGGATGGGGGTGAGGGTCCGGGTGGACCTGAGTATGCAATTATTAACAATGTTAATACGTCACCAACTTGGAGGAGTCCACAAGCAGTATAATTGCTGCGTCAGTGGTGGTCACGCTAGTCTCAGTCAGTTTCTTCATTCTGGGTTCGACATGGGTGAGTGGGACCTGGATCTTCTGCACGCTTCGGCTTCCTGGGATGCTGCACGGCGATTCTTTCTGAGATAGTCTTCCGCTTGTAGGGGATTAACAAATAAATGTTGTATACATCATGGCGTATGGTATGTTCTGTGTCAGAAGTTTTTTCTTCACTGCAGCAAACTTGAGTCTAGCCTCCTGTACAGCTTGCGTAAAATCAGGGAAAAACACCAGGGTGGTATTCTCGTATCGTACTGGTCGCTTTTCATGGGCCAGACGTAGAACAGCGTCCCTGTCTCTGTATTTCAGGAAGCGAACAATGACAGGACCTGGTGGCGCTCCTGGGGGCAGGCGCACTGCTAGCGACCTATGAGCCCACTCCACCATCATGTGTGCTGAAAAGGAGTCTCTGCCAAATAGTTCTATAACCAGTTGTTCCATAAAGTCTTCCATTCAGTCTGTATTGATTGATTCGGCAAGACCCAGGACTCGAATGTTATTCCTCCTGGAGCGGGACTCCAAATCCTCGTTCTTGTCCGCAATTATTTTAAGCAGTTTGTCCATTTGGAGTACTTGTTCTCTATTTGCCACTGCCCCATCTTCCAGCTCCGATACCCTTGTTTCCGCTTCCTTGATTCGTTGGTCATGCTGGTCCAGTTTACTTACCTCAGAGTCCATTCTGGCGTTCATGGTGTCCATTTTTTCATCTATGGATGTGAGGCTCTGTTTCATGCCCAGCAGCAATGCTTTCCAGTCATCTTCCTGGTGGTCAGCTGAGTCGGAGTCCATCTGCTCCGATGAGTGCGATTGCGACGCTCTGCGCAAATCAAATGATATTTTAGGTTGTTTGGCATTGGTTTGTCCCATATTGACTGGCCGTTGTTTACTTGGGATAGAGTGTGGGGACGGAGTCCGGCCACCGCTCTCTGACTTGTAGGTACTCCTCGCTTGTTGTCACCCATGTCCAAGTCTTGCCACCTGTGGGTTCAGTGAGTGGGCCACTCTAGTTGTGATATCTAACGCCACACATCCTGCAGTCTGGAGTCCAATGTGCCATGTCTCTGATGCCCGGCCTCACTGCAGCCTGCAGTCCCGGCTTGCAGCCTTAACTAGTTCACCTGGTCCAGCTTTATACTTAAATGCAGGTCATCCAGGTGTATTAATCACTAATGTCCCACGGAGTCTTGTACTGGAGGACAGAGTTCCAGGCGTCACTGTGTGTGTTGGGTCCAGGTACCAATCGCTGTGACTGTGGTGCTTAATTACAGTGTTTGGACCTCTGCTAGCCCTCGCTTGGTTTCGTTCTGATCAGGTAGGTATGCATTCCCAAAATGGCGGCTTAGCAGCGTGTGTCTCGCAATCTCCCTTGTATTTCCGACAGTTGCCATATTTGTACCTCCACACTCCTGTATGAGGCAGTTTAGACTATGCGTTTTGTCCAGGCATCAATTTATACTGTGGGTGATCACTCTTGCTGGGGCCTGGCAAAGTATTATGGTCTCTCCCTTCTTCCACTACGCGCAGCGTTAGAAAATGGCGGCTGCTTCTCCTCTACATGGTCAACCCTGGAATATGCATCAGAGTCCGCACGGGTGCATGCACAATCACATTATCTCCTCCTCTCACTCCCGGGAGGGTAGATGCGTCATTCTGACTTCAACCGTTCTTCCTTCCCAGCGGTGTACCTTCCGTCCAGGCCCCCGGTGTGGGTATCTGTGTATCTCTGCCAGCGTGTGTCCCATGCGCTCCTCTTCTTACTTCGCGTTGAGTGCCCTGTCAGTATCACAGCGGCTTCCGCGTACCGTCTTCACTGCCGCTTTCCTCTCTGAGCGCCCTGGCCCCGCACTGACTGTGGCTCGGGCCAGTATCTCCTCGCTTCACCGTCTCACAGTAGGCCCAGTCAGCACCGGCCTGTCCTGGCCCCCACAGCCGGCACGCCGCTCCGTTCCTCCACCTCCACCTCCCCACCAGGAGTTCACCAGTCTCTTTCTCTGCGTCAGGGCGGGCTCATGTTCTGGAAATCACATCACGGTATACAGTGTGTTTTCTGCTCTCCGTTTAGGCTCGTGGTGGGCTTTATAGTCTATGCAGGATAGGGATTAAGTTTGTTTTTCCGCCCGGTCTGGCAGGAGCCTTACTGGTGCACAGCCATCTTGGTCGTGGGCCCCCTAGCGCCCCCAATTCTGAAGAAACTTAAAATGAAATTTGCCTTTACTCAAAGTTCTGCACACCCTCATCGATTGTGAAAAGCTGTTTGTGGTAAGAAAGTCATAAAGAGCCATTTCAAACAACTGTATGTTTCTGACATACAAATGAGAGATTGTGTTGAAGATATTTCAAGGTATCAGACCTCACCCTTGCATGCTACTGTTCATTTCTGTGCTGGCACCTGAAACCACTATGTGGCCAAGGCCAGCCAAGGCTGTCTGAGGTCAAACTGCCTATGTGGCACGTGTCATGGGCTGCTAGCTTAATGATTGCAGGTGTGGTTACATGTTAGGTGGTGACTATATTTACTAAAATGGCTATTATCATATTCACTGGTAAAACACTGATTTGTATTTTGCGTCTTCACAGTGATAGTGAAGGTGGTTGGAGACTGAAAACCTGCTATAACTTCCTCTGTGATCCAGCCTGGACTCGTCCAATAGGGACTGAATGTAAGACCAACTGCCATTGGGCTGTTGGTAGGTGGACCTTGAGGCTAGGCTTGCTTTCTTTGATCTTTTGGTCCTTATTCCTAAAATAATGTGTACTGTTTTACTGTTTTGATGTGAAACTGATCATACCTTGGATGCATCACAGAAGACAGTTGTGGTTGGATCCACATCTGGAACATGTGTTGTGCTTTGAACAGCAGTCACCAAACCTCCTCACTTGGAACAATCATGCAGCAGTGATATATATTATGCAGCATTGGATCTCACCTGCATGCTCTGTGGTTAACTGTACACCTGGTACTAAATCCAGTGTAATGTGTGTGTGTGTGCATGTGTGTGTGTGTGTGCTCTGAGTTTAGTCTGCCATGCATAATCTTATTTGCAGAGATTTTAAGTTGCACTGCCTTGCAGTACCCTATACTGCATCCCACTCCACCAGTACCCCAGAAAAAACCAACACACTCATGAGAGCAGGCTTATGATAATAGGGACCGATGGACAGGTGCATATAACTATTACTGTGAGTATTTCCATATATGTTTTCTTAAAATATTTTAAATCTGACTTTGTGTGTATACACATAGATAGATAGATAGATAGATAGATAGATAGATAGATAGATAGATAGATAGATAGATAGATAGATAGATAGATAGATAGATAGATAGATAGATAGATAGATAGATAGATAGATAGATAGATAGATACACATACATACCTTGATAGGTTTAAACATGTTAAGCAAACAATGCTGTTTTTCAAAGAAAGGTAGTTGGACAATTAATGTGTGTGGCTAGGTGCACAGTGTTAGACCTGTGAATCTCAGGGTGGCTTCCCCCAACCTTTTGTCTATTCCCAACCGATTTTTCTGAATTTGTTTTCTTTGGCCTGTGACTCAGTGCACTTACCATTGCTAACCCCTGCTAAAGTGCTTGTGCTCACTCCCTAAAACATGGTAAAATTAGCTCACACCGGAGTCGTATATTTCATTTACTTATAAGTTGCTAGTAAAGTGATATACCATATACTCAAGGCATGAAAATTAAATCCTACTATTTCCCTGATGCACTTAGTGTTGCATCGTCTTAAGTTGCCTCTTAAAACATGTAACAGGCTTGCCATTGTAGCCTATATGCAGTCATAAACTGCCAATTCGACTTGGCAAAAATTAAAAACCCTTGTCATGCCTAATCTCCCTTTTTGTTACATAAATGTCAACCCTAAGGAAGGCCCTAAACACCAAACATGGCAGAATGTGTTGTATTTAAAAAATTAGGCATGTACTTTTAAGTTGTACATGTCGTAGTAGTGAAAAACTCCTAAATTTGTTTTTGACTACTGTGAGGTCTACATCGACATAGGTTAACATCGGGTTACCTAATTACATTTAGTAAGGGATAAATTTTGTTAAGGAACAGGTAGAAATGTCATGATTGTTGTCTTGAGAATTGTAATTTTTTAAATGGTAAAGTTGTATTTTAAGTGACAATTCTGAAAATGTCACTTTTTGAAAGTCAGCATTTTCTTGTCCTAACCTTTTGGTTCCTGCCGCCTGTTTCCAGGGTCACATAACTAGCTGTAGTTCGCTTTTGGCCTTTGTGTATTCCTCCCTGACAGCTACACAATAGAAGGACTGGATGTTGGCAAGATGAGCCATCCAAAGCAGGATGGGGCAGAGCTGTGTACAGCCTTACTTGCACTTCAAAGGCACTGTCTCAGCTGACAAACAAAGAACTAAACGCAAGCCTATTGTGACTGCAGGCAAACTGTGACTAGGACAGGGTGAGAGGAAATTTCAGACACTTCTGAGAGGGTAAGGCTCAAGAAATTTCTTCCACTATAAAGATGGCATCAGATATAAAAATAGGACCCACACTTCAGTTCACATCTGGACCTGCAGAAGGACTCTCCAACGACTGCCCTGCTGCCTGCTGTCTACTTTAGAGGACTGCCCTGCTGCAGGAAAAGGACTGCTCTGCTACCTGAAGCCTCTTCTGTGCCCTCAGGGGGCTATCCTGCTCCTTGAAACCTGCTTTTCTGCTTGAACTCAGGACTTCCAGAGTGACTACAAGGGCTAGTTGGCTGGCCTCCCGGCTAGAGCCTCAGGGAAAGAAACAGTTTTGAACCCTCACCTGCACCTTGCCAGAGTGAGTCCTGGACCCTTGGCAGTGGTACTGAAGGTGCCCAGATAGCCCAAATCCAAACCATGGGACTTAGAACAATTGCTGCTTAAAAGTGCTCTGAAAACCGAGAGGAGACCAGGACCTTCCTGCTTGCTAATCCACACAAGATGCATTGGCGTCAGTCCGACTTCACATCAACTCCCACTACGTTCTTATCTGTTGTAGCAAATCCTGTCCAGCGGCTCCCCACAGAAGGGGTATCTAGCATTGTGGAGCCTCATCTCACTGAACCCAGGCTAAGTCAGAACTTAGAAGTCTTCATGTAGCTTCGACCAGCGGCTCCCCGATTACGCACCATCCTATGACACCGCCGTCTGACTGGCCCCTCTGAACTTAACCTTTTCAGACAATTTCCTCTAAAAATTCTTTTAAGTCTGAAGGTGAGTGGACTCAGGGCTCCATTGCAGTCCGCCATAACTTTTGACTTTGTCCAGGTCTGGTTCAACTAGATGTCCGCGAGTGGCTCTTTGATCATTTATAGGTGCTATTTTTTCACTTTAAACTTTAAAAAATAATAACTTTGGTTCTACTGATTGGATTGATGTTGGGTTGGTGTTAAATCATTTATTAGACTTCTATTTTTCTAAACGTTTCCAAATTAGTTTGGGTTTTTTATTGTGTTGCGTTTTCACTATTTTGTTATTTAAGTTCTGCATAAATATTTTACACATTGCCTCTATTTTCAGACCGACTGCTTTTGTGCCAAGCTACCAGAGAGAGAAGCACAGGTTAATTTAGTGGCTTTTTTGGTTCACCCTGACAGGGATAGTGTCTGTTGCCTGAGTAGGGGTTCACCCAGCTCAACCAACAACCCAATTTCTCGCACAGTGGGTATGAGTTTTTTCTGTGACGCTCCTAACACATTCAGCATCAGGTATGGAGGTGGGATACCAGGGCAAATAGAGCTGGGGCACAGGCCTTATCTGACCCCCCTTCTAGAGATGCCAGTGTCTGCAATCAATTCAGGAAATATATATTGTTGTGTGCCTTCTATTCGTATACGTCATAGTAAGTAGGCCTGGGCATAATTTTGATTATGCCAGAGTAATTTACATAATTTTGTTAATTTTGCTTATCAAAATGACCAAGATTACTCTATTGCTCCACATGTGTAATTTCTGGGAGAAATTTTTATGTGAGATGTACTGTTCAGGCAATTTTATAAAGCGAGCATCATTTAAGGAAGATTTATTTTATCTGACCAGACTGTTGTAACGTGAGATGTACAGTTCAGGACATTTTTTGTCTCAAGCAGAATTTCAGGTAGATTTCCTGAGCAGCCATTTGGCTAATTTTTTTGTGCAAAACTACAAATTTGAATACGAGAAACTGAAAATCAACCCGAAATTACGTTTATGAGCTAAATTATACTTGAATGGACCATTTAAATATTTTTTTCAGTGTGAGATGCATTGGTAATTTTGCATGATTATGCTACCCAAAATTATGCAAGTTACACCCACGCCTAAAACTAAATCTGACCCAGATGACTCAAAACTTTTGTGCTCTTTATAGGGAATGAATCACTGTAAACACTATGGGCCTCATTCCGATGTTGGTGGACCTACCACTGACAGGTCATTGGTGGTGGTCTCACCGACATCCACTGAAACGGTCCAAATGCCGTATTATCATCCGGCGGTCAGAGGCATCAGGCAGAGAGATCGGCTGCTGCTTTTCCGATGGGCTCAAGGAATACATCAGGGCTGCGGTTGGACCATAATCCCTACATTTAGGGGCGTCGCCTGCTCAGGCACCGCCGTAGGGATTACGATGTCCGTTTCTCTCGGCCTGTACATGGCAGTCTGACAGCCATGTACAGGCAAATGAAAAGGGACTTTGGGGGCCCCTAGCAGGGCACCCATCCCCCAGGGCCTCCGCTATGGAGCCCAGGGGGCACATGTGGTGCCCCTCAAAACATCCATGCACCATGCATGGATGCTTTAAAATATACATTTTTTAATTGCCGCTTGTGTTGCGGCCCTTTTACAGGTTGTATCACGACTAGGAGTCGGGCGGTTCCACTCCCGCTCCAATGTCGGTGAGACGCTTGTCCAAATGGCATTGTAATGAGTCCCTATGTTTTCACATGCCTTGTTCTTGCTTCATCTATTGTTCTACTATGATTTCCTCTGCTCCTGCTGTAGCCTGAGTGTTCGCCTCTGTCTCCATGGTCCCCTATTATTGTGGTTTCTGTTGTAACCTCCCTGCACTCTGCACCCACTCATATTTCTTATGATACCCTGTACTGAGCCCTATACTATTACTCTCATGTATTCACTGCTGTGTTTTCACTCCCACTCTACCAGTCCATTTACATCTAGAACAGGTCTGCACTGCTGGAGCTAGATTTGTCAATCCTTTGTACTGTTACAAAGTCACCAGAGGTCATACAAACCAATGTACAGTGTTGATTTGGGATTTCCTTTCTAATACAAATGTAGATTTGTGCTAGAACGTTGCCTAAAATGAATACAGAGCAGTGCTCTGTGCTACATTGCCTTACTTTGTGTGTAAATGGATAGACATGGGTGGCACATGGGTGTTCCCATGCAACCATCCGTGTTTTTTTGACGCAAAGCTCTATCTGCTAACATTTGGAGACAGAGCTTTGCGTTAAAAAATAAAAAAAAATCGACGCAGGCCTAAAAAAAGAAAAAAATGATTTTCCCCAAACTTTCCTAACTTTGCATGTGTGTTGTATTGTACAGCACACATACAAAGTGGAAACCGCTTACAATAAGTCTAAGCATAGTATTTTGTACTAGAAGGCTAACTTTCCAGTAGAATACCTATGCTAGTCTCAGACAGACATGTTTGCACTATGGTGCAAAGGTGTTTGTGTGGCGATAGGCAGACTGTTGGTGTGCCAGCGGTGGACAAGAGAGCTGCGGCACCAGTGCCGGATTAAACCCTGTGGAGGCTCCTAGGCACTTAAAATTTCAGGCTCCCCTTCACAAATTATCTCCTAATACCCAATGCACCCGATTTTCTTGCAAACTAACAGCTGGCAGAAGATGAGCTCTCAAGAGATTAACTGTTATGTGAATCTGATATCTCTGGTTTATGTACTTTAAGTTGTTAATGGGGACATTACATTAACACAGTATTTTCTCTATAGAGTATTTAAGTAAAGTTTTTGTTTCTTCAAGTTGATTCATTTTTTCATCTTTTGGAAACAATATTTAAGAAAGCTTGATTGTAATTTTATTTCAAGATCAAATCAGTGTTATTTTGATCCATTGTGGCGGGCCGGGCCCATAAAAAGAGAGCGGCCCATAGGCCGGTACCTACTTTGCCTATATGGTAATCTGGAACTGAGCTATGACATATGTTATTAGATATAGTGATGCCCTTCACTCTCTCTTTCAAGCAACGCAGCACAGCAACTCAAAAATTGTAAATGCGTTTGTGGTTTCCAGTCCTTGTTTGCCTTTCCGTACCTAACCTAATAACTAGGGTAGTCTTTGTATACTGCGGTCTTTGAAATTGACTCAATAAGTTTGTAACTTGATGAGGCAGAACTTGTGGGAGTTACAGAATACCATCTTGGCTAAGATGAAACCATACTAATTCGGCCAGAGATGGTTCTATTAGTCCAACATCAAAAGCGATGTATAAAGCCACTGCAGTAAATGTTTATGCATGACCAGGGCAGGCTTTAGAGCTTGTGGCGCTCGGTGCGACAGTCATATTTGGCACCCCCCACACCTCATGACCGCCTCTTCAGATTCTCTCACTGCCACTGGGCAAAAGTGTCTCTCACCTCTCCAATCATAAGTTATTGCTAAACACAGCTCCCCCCCAGTGTGGTCCGCACACCGCCTCCACAAATCAGGGCCCAGTGTGACCTCACCGGTCGCTCTGCCCTAAAGCTGGCCCTGTATAACAGGGCAATCCCGTGTTCAAGCAAGAACTCAGCTTCTAGGTCAAATATACAATGGTTCCCTTGGATTCACTCATGCTTGTTTGAGTTCAAGTTCAAATATGCACACATTCCACAGATCCCATATTCAAACTCATTAGGAGAAAAACATTTACTTCCCAACTAGGCACAAAAATGCATTCAATCAGTTAGTGGACGGTGAGAGCAATTTGGGTTTCTTAGATTTGCAGGCCAAAATGAGGGTATGTCGCATTGGTTTTTATGGTAAGGTAAATGCATGCATCTTACCCTGTTCCGATATGTTTTTCAAATATTAATTCCTCTAGAAATACCTAGAGGAATTTTCCCAAGAAAAAATTTATTCCATGTGCAAATTTCTCATAGCTCAGGATAAGGATTCAGCATTAACACTTGCTTGTGCAAGTGCCTAATGTCATACCTGTGGTTCTAGCTATCATTGATCATATTGTGTTTATATGGCTTAGGTTTTCTCTTTTTAAGCCCCTCATCATGAGTTGCACAGTACAGACAAGGTTTGAACTCTATACCCGCACTGTGAGCTAACACCCCGCTATTATAAGAGATAAACCCCATGGAATGTGGAATAGCTGCCCAGACTTGGGGCCTCATTTATGATGAAGTCATGCAGTGTAGTACAGCGTCTCCTTGCTTTGCTGCACTGAGTGACAGGGAAAGGGCATGCATTCGCCGTATTTGAGGCAATATGGCACATTCCTGTCTTTTAGCATGCACTGGCTTCCTTTTGGCAGCCTAGCGGCAATGTAGACACCCTTGCACCATGGTGCAAGGGTGTCTGTGTTGCATGTAGGATTGTTTTTGTTCAGGAAGGGGCACCTTTCTGCACAGAACCAACGCTGGGAGGCATATTCATCTTTCTTTCATTTTCTAGTGGAAAATGTGAGCCAGGAGAAAGCTCTGAGCAGGGAAGGAGAGAGAGCGGTTGAGAAGGAAGGGGAAAAGAGTGCTCTGGCAGGGGCGGGAGTATGTTCCTCCCCCTTGCCCAAAAAATAACTCAGCAATGACAGAGGACAGAGGATTCTGGGCCATTCCCTTTTGCGACTTGGTATTTGCGAATTTTAGCAACTCGTAATTTGCAAATGGCAAAAGGAAATGGGCTGTGTCTCAGTCACATTTTGCGATTCCCAATGGGGTCGCAAACGACCTGCCACATCAATATTCAAGAGGCAGGTCGCAGTTTGTGACCCATTGAGAAAGGGCAATCGCACAGGGATGGAGGCCTGCTGGGGACGCAGACCCACATGTCTGTGTTAGATTTTTAAATAAAGCAACTATTTTTAAACAAGCATTTGCAATGCAATAGGTCTCGCATTATTTAAATTTGAGCTATTAGCATTGTAAATGGCAATTGTTTTTTGCTTTGTGCTATAGTTATTTTTTTACATAAAAAGCTACATATAAAATATGTTTTATTAAAGTTATTTATGCAGTATCTAAATTTTGTTTGCATAAAAGAGTATAATAATATCTTAGTAAAAAAGTCAAATATTTTAATGGAAATTCACCAAATGTTCATTTATGTGTTGGTTTTGAAAATAGCTAAATTAATAGCTTTGTCATTTACAATGCCAATAGTTATAACTTTCGCAAATGTGACACCTATAGCATTTGTAATGCAACATTTGTATTTACGTGACTTAGATGTATTGATATTACAAATAACAATGGCTTTTAATTTTTTTTAATACTTAATAAAAGTGATTGTAATTTATAATGGCAATAGCTTAAACTTTTGTAAATAACTTTTGTGAAGATTATGTTCAGTGTATTTTATTGTAACGAAATCCAAGAACAGAAGTGAAATATTAACATCTTTTTGTGACATTTGTAATAAAGCTTGAAACATTGAGAGAACATATTTGTGCTGTGGTGGTGCTGAGTGATGATGTGGTGGTGCTGAATGGGGCTGTGGTGATGCTGAGTGATGCTGTGGTGGTGCTGAGTGATGCTGTGGTGGTGCTGTGGTGGTGCTGTGGTGGTGCTGAGTGATGCTGTGGTGGTGCTGAGTGGTGCTGTGGTGGTTCTGAGTGATGCTGTGGTGGTTCTGAGTGATAATGTGGTGGTGCTGAGTGACTGTACTCACTGTCACTCTGCACTCACTGTCACTCTGCACTCACTGTCACTCTGCACTCACTGTCACTCTGCACTCACTGTTACTCTGCACGCACTCTGCACTCACTGTCACTCTGCACGGACTCTGCACTCACTGTCACTCTGCACGCACTCTGCACTCACTGTCACTCTGCACTCACTGTCACTCTGCACTCACTGTCACTCTGCACTCACTGTCACTCTGCACTCACTGTCACTCTGCACTCACTGTCACTCTGCACGCACTCTGCACTCACTGTCACTCTGCACTCACTGTCACTCTGCACTCACTGTCACTCTGCACGCACTCTGCACTCACTGTCACTCTGCACGCACTCTGCACTCACTGTTTCTGCACTCACTGTCACTCTGCACTCACTGTCACTCTGCACTCACTGTCACTCTGCACTCACTGTCACTCTGCATTCACTCTGCACTCACTGTCACTCTGCACTCACTGTCCCTCTGCACTCACTGTCACTCTGCACTCACTGTCACTCTGCACTCACTGTCACTGTCACTCTGCACTCACTGTCACTCTGCACTCACTCTGCACTCACTGTCACTCTGCACGCACTGTCACTCTGCACGCACTGTCACTCTGCACGCACTGTCACTCTGCACGCACTCTGCACTCACTGTCACTCTGCACGCACTCTGCACTCACTGTCACTCTGCACTCACTGTCACTCTGCACTCACATTTCTATTATGATATAATGCGATTTTAAGTGATATAGTGCCGGCTCATACTATCGATTCAGTATATTATAAAGCGATGAATACAACACTTTAGAATATTTCCGTTCCCCACGTGGCATGCCAAAAGCCTGGCATTTCTTGTCCACATCGATGCCGTGGCTGTCACAGCCTTCTGGGAAGCCGAACCTTTTGTTTCCCCGCCACAGAATGAGATCTGCATATTCAGTGGAATGCAGTCACATCACAGTTGCTGTTTTGGGGTGAGACGTGTTGCCAAACAGCTGCTGCTTTGTCTTGCTGTCCCAGAGGTCCCACGGGAGCGGGCCATTTTTCGGGTTGTGTTTTTTGGACACGCATGGGATACGCTGTGTAAAGGACGGATCTGAGGAGCGGCACGTACACACGCAAAAATAAACAACATGGAGTGTAGAGGGTTTGGGAGTAGAGTGAGGGTGCAGTGTGTGTAAGGTTACGGTGTGTGAGAGTGCGGTGTGTGAGGGTGCGGTGTGTGCGGGTGCGGTGTGTGAGGGTGCGGTGTGTGAGGGTGAGGGGTGTGAGGGTGTGGGGTGTGAGGGTGTGGGTTGTGAGGGTGCAGTGTGTGTGCGGGTGCAATGTATGTGCGGGTGCAGTGTGTGTGCAGGTGCAGTGTGTGTGTGCGGGTGCAGTGTGTGTGTGCGGGTGCAGTGTGTGTGTGCGGGTGCGGTGTGTGCGGGTGCAGTGTGTGTATGCGGGTGCGGTGTGTGAGGGTGCGGTGTGTGAGGGTGCGGGGTGTGAGGGTGTGGGGTGTGAGGGTGTGGGTTGTGAGGGGGTAGTGTGTGTGTGGGTGCGGTGTGTGTGGGTGCAGTGTGTGTGGGTGCGGTGTGTGTGTGTGTGCGGTGTGTGTGTGTGCGTGTGTGTGTGGGTGCGGTGTGTTGTGTGTGAGTGTGCAGTGTGTGAGGGTTCAGTGTGTGTGAGGGTGCGGTGTGTGAGGGTGCGGTATGTGAGGCTGCGGTGTGTGAAGGTGCAGTGTGTGTGTGAGGGTGCAGTGTGTGCGTGAGGGAACAGTGTGTGCAAGGATGCAGTGTCTGTGAGGGTGCAGTGTCTGAGGGTGCAGTGTGTGTGAGGGTACAGTGTGTGTAAGGTTACGGTGTGTGAGGGTACGGTGTGTGAGGGTGCGGTGTGTGAGGGTGCAGTGTGGCTACAGACATGCCATCCCTAGAAACAATTTTGGGAGCACAAGTTTCATTTTAACGTAATTCGAGGAAAATGCGAAACCCACTTCTGAATAATCACACGGAAACTGGTGAGTGCTACTTAAGAAAGGGTTTCTCAATATCATGCCCACTGCAGCTGCTCTTTCTGCGCGCCGGACCACGCGCACTATCAAATAATGATAAAGAATCGGACCTGCTCTGAATATATGACGTGCTGCGCTAGGCACACTCGCTACCAGCAAGAGTGAAACAGTGAGAGGTATACACACATCTGCAAAACAAAGAGTCTGTCCAAGATCTGCGAAAGGCAACGTTGACAATTAACGAGGTAAAATAATGCAGCCATAAGCAGAGGGGAGGGAGGCCCCCCAGCAGCTCCCCTCGCTGGCTGCTGAATCCGCGGCTTTTGGGTATCAAGCACCGATCCCATAATTCAATCAGAGGCCTCTACGTGCAGGCAGCCTTAATGTGCACAGACACCACACCTGTGTCAGAGGCAGGCTCGCGCCTTTCATCACAGCCTCCCAGTTAGCCTCTGCTGCCTGCGGGCGCTGCCTGCTGCTGCACACCAGTCCGGGTGCCTGGCGCGGGACCCCGGTCATGTGAGCACTAGACCTTTCCGCGCTAACTTTGTTACAGGCAGGTTCATATGCATGCGCGTCTGCAGAGGGGGCTCTGCGTGTCGTGTCCGCTCCCTACCCCCAGGCCCGGCCGCCCCCATCCCCGCTTGTCAGTGGAGGGCATTCAATGCTAGTGCGCACAACACACCCGTAAAATGTGTACATGTTTGTTTGTGTGGGCCCAGTAGTGTAAGAGTCATACATGCGCCTGCCTTTAGATGTACGAATGCGTGTAGTGGTTATTCACCAGACATGCCGAAAACCGCACGCAGCAAAAAAATTAGATATAATGCATGTAGGAATATGTTGCGGCTATCATAGAGATAAAAGCATGTGCGGCCTTGTCCTACATGTAATGGGGTTAGTGTTTTATGAGATGATGTCTTTTTGGACATGAAATGGTTTATTTTGAATGAGGGCGCTCGATTCTTACAGCAGGCACAATGCCATGACTGCACCACCTTTCTGTGAAGCAGCTGTTCTTCAGGAGCGTCTTGTTTTCGGGGGAGGCCTTCTTTGGGTCATTGTTTTAAAAGTGCAGCAAGCACGTGATCTACAGTGATGTTGCGCAAATGACCGAGATGCGGTGGGGCAAAAAGTATGCTTCAACTCAGGCAGACACACATTTAAAAGCAGAAAAAACCTGACCCAGAGCGTTGAGGGATGTCGCAGAGGAAATAACACCACGTACAGTGAGCACCGACTATCACGATCGACGAAGACACGCCCACCTGCAAGGAAACATCATTATTTTGACTTATGAAACCCAACACATTAAGAAGGCATCAGACCGAAGAGAAAACTGCGGTTTTGCCAAGAGACCTGGCTTAGATTTCGCTTCGCTCGCTGCACCTTCCGGTAATATAAAATATTGGCATTCGCCCCAGAGAACAGGACGTGCTGTGACAAACACAGGGAAACGCCTGGCATGAGAGCAGGCTTCCGCAAAGTCAGAAGGGATCTCATGAGTGCCAGTGTCAGGCCCGCGTTGCATCCTCAAATTAAAGGTCCGCAATGAGAAAATAAGCAAACTCACCGCCACAGCCCGGCTTCAACAGGAAGCCAGGCAACCTTTGTTGGGACGGGGGCGGGGCCGGACAAAAACAGGAAGCAGGCGCTCCTGTGCCCGCCGGAGGATTGCCGTGTTAGCTAGCGGGCTCCCGTGCTCGTGGAGAGCCCCGCGGCCCCCGCCTGTCAACCGGAATGACCCGCTGGCTGCCGAGGGACACGCAAGAAGAACCTGGTGAGTGGGGTGTGAGGGGGATGTGTGCGCGCGCGCGTGTGTCTCTGGTGAGGTGGGGGGGGGAGCGTGTATGTATGCAGTGTGTGCGTGCGCGCGTGTGTGTATGGGGGGGGCGGGGGGGATTGTCTGTGCGTGTACTCTCGTGTGTGAGCGGCGGCGGGGGGGCTGGGGAGGTGTAGTGTGTGTCTGTATGTGTGCGCTCGTGTCTGCCTGCGTGTGCATGTGTTGTGAACAGCCTGCTCTCTGTGTGTGTGTTAGGGGCGGTGGCGGCGGGGGGGGGGGGGAGAGTAGGTATGGCTGTGATCTATTTATTTCGTGTTCGTGAGAATGCCCATAATAAAACCGAACAGTGGAAACAAACACGCGGCGGCGGGGGGCGGGGGGGGGGGAGGGAGGAGGTGTGGCTGTGATCTATTCATTTCGTGTTCGTGAGAATGCCCATAGTAAAACCGAACAGTGGAAACAAACACGCGGCAGCGCCAGGGGGTGGGGGGGGCCTTCGGGGGTGGAGGTGTGGCTGTGATCTATTTATTTCGTGTTCGTTAGAATGCCCATAGTAAAACCGAACAGTGGAAACAAACATGCGGCCGGGTCTAAGACAGGAAACGAAAGTGAAGGCATGCCCACACAAAGAAAGAAACATTGTAAAAGAAACTGAAGGCAAAAAGCTCGTGCACGCAGCTCAATCCAGCCAAGGATAAGCTCGTCACAGTTTCTTGTCCTTCATTCCCCCGTGTCAGGCAGCTTTAAGTCTCCAGCCTGGACGCATCCTTCGGATGCGATTTCCAGGCGAGACCTAAAAAGGGAGCCAGTTTTCCTTGAAAGGAAAACAGGATGGATTTCAAAAACAAAAATGAAACGTTTTGGTTTCATTTTATAAGAGCAGGCAGTGGTCCTTGGGTTCACTGCCTGCTCTGAAAAATGTTTTCACTGTCAACCACAAAGGGGAAGGGGTCAAGGGACCCCTTCCCCTTTGCGAGTGGCTTACCACCTACTTGAAGTAGGCGGTAAACAGTGATTGTTTTGAGACCGCATTCCAGTTGCAAAACAATCGTACATGCCCTTACAACTTGCTATTTGGAAGGGACACCCTTGGCAGTGCCCTTCCTAATAGCGACTGGCAAACCCTATTTTGCGAGTCGGTAACAGGTAACAGACTCGCAAAATAGGGTTGATACCTAGCGGTTGCAAATGGCCAACTTCTCAGTTTGCGACCGCTAAAACCAGTCATACATGAGGCCCTTTGTGCTGTTGCAGCCAAAGGCTCAAGTGATCTTATTCGCAATTTTTTCTGGCTGGTAAAATTGTGTGTTTTGTACTGTACCCCAGAAATCTGGATTTGGGAACACCTGTCCATTTGTGATAAGGTGGAGCAGAATTTTCTGCTGTAATTGAGCTCCAGCCAACCTGTAATGAGGGCCCATGTGCAATGCTTTCTTTTAAGGTTGTCATGTTATCTCATGCTGGAGAGTGCCTGTGGACTGCCTTGCAATGTGCCTGTATGGTGTGATCAGTGGCGGCTCCTCGAGTGAGTGCTGCGGCTGCGGGCAGTGTGCGGGGGTGAGGAGGGGCAGTGTGGAGGGTAGTATAAATAAATAAAACAAATTAAATTGCCCGCTGCATCGCCAATTTGGCGTTGCAGCGTGCGCAATGTAATTCTTTTTATTTATTTCTTTCTTTACTCAAGTCTGTTTTGCCCAATTCTGGAATTTACTACCCCACACCCTGCCCCGCCTCACCGCCCCGCAGCACTCCCTCGAGGAGCCGCCACTGGGTGTGATGGCTGTTTCAGTTGGAGTTGTCTGTTTAGTGAGGCTCTGGTGTGTGTGAAATGCCTTCAGCAAGGGCTTCTGTTTTACGGATAGATTTGCCATACCTTTTTTCCGACATCATTGCCCCGGTTATGGTGCCAATCCACAACAGATCTGGATTTACCAATTGCTTGATTATAAAGGGTTTAGTGAAGTACTACAGAGAAAAATTGGCAATGTGCTGTGCAAAGAAAACTTGCAAGGGTAAGGACATGTTATGGGTAAAATGCCCAGAATGCAACGGATGCCTCAATCTTAAAAAAACTCACAACAAGATTAAAGCAAATACCGCCAATATTATGGAGTATATTTGTAGGCCTGGGTGAAAGTCGTGTAATTTTATTTACATAAATCAAGTCAAATGCCAACACAATTAAGCAAAATTACATGTTAGTAAGGGAAATGCTGGGTTTGGCATTTTGTACTACTTTTTAGCGCTAACTGCGCCCATTTTTGGTGCCGTGATTCATTTTGCCCTAAAAAAAGAGTTCAAAATCATGCAAAATAGCCGCTCGTGTTCGGTTTGTGCATGTTTTTCCAAATTCCAGGCCTCCAGCGTTTTTACCAGAGTGAACTCTCAATAACGCGGCGTGATGTAAATGGCAGGCCTTTTCGCGTAACATTCATAACATTCATACACCCGGCGCCCGAAACTACGCTGGTCTAAATTAAATTACGCCCGGGACTCATGATATACACTAGAGTTAATTGTAACAAATAATGTCTGTATGAAATACATTATTGATCAATAGTGGGAAATCTAAACAAATGATGTGGGTTTTTCACTTTAATTCTGCAATTTTGCACATCTTTGGTATTCCTTTCTATACTGTTACTCCTTTCTATTTAATCAAGGTCAAATGAATTTATGGGGCATGAAAGCAGACAAAACGGCTAATTGCACTGCTCGAGTTGCTGTAAAAGATAGGACTATAAAGCTATTCAGTTGCTTCAGTGAATTGCCGAGCAGTTCAAAGTAAAAATCTCAATCCTAGAATGTTCTCGAGGGATATCAATGGAGCTCTGCAGTCCAGATGGCAAATCTATCGGATAAAACGGCGAGGAGTTGCAAGATACTGCGTGTGACAATAATAGAAAATGTGCAGGGCAGGCTGCGATTGTGTGATTAATCATTTAGACAGCTCGCTTTAGATTCTGTTGGGGCCAAATGTAGTGCCCCCTAGCGGCGTTATTTAGACACACACACAAGTGGGAAATACCTTGGCGAAGGTAATATTATCGCCTCGTGTTGGGTGCTGTTTTGCATTTGATGATGACCTTTATGGTAAATAATGGAGAATAAGGCCAGGAAACAGCTTTTCGCACCCATTCTGAAGTATTATTGAGGTATATTATCAAGGGGGTTTATCTCCGCTTTTTTGGCTTTAAAAGCCAAGAAAGCGGAGATAAAATTATCTCCCTGTTACCTAGCTGTCGCTAACACCAGTTAGCGACAGCTAGTAGGAGATAGCGACCATCTTGGGCCCCACTTTGCATGTCAGTGATATTTATCACTAATGACATGCAAAGGGGGCGTGCCAAGATATTAGCGACTGGAAACAGTCGCTAACATCGCTATCTCCTATTACCAACTTTTGGAGGTATTCGCTCTAAGCGCGAATATCTCCAAAAGCTAACACCTGCCCTGAGCAGTTCTTAGCCAAGTTATCCAATGGTAGGTGGATAACATGGCTGAGAGCATTAGCTCGGTAATGCATGAATATCGCGGACTTTTCAGCGATATTCATGCATTTTCGGCCGATTTTTATCGCTTAGGAGATATACCTTGATAATAGCAAGGTTCCTAAGCGATAAAAATCAGCGCAGCTAGGCGATAAAAATATCGCCGCTAAATCAACATAGCGATAATTATCGCTAGTTGTTGGTAATATGCCCCATTATTCCTTGTACACTGGTTGAGCAGGCGGTCTCTCCCCAGCTGAGGTAAATGCCTTTGCAAATCTGAAAGCAAGCACAATTTACACTCAGGGCTATATTTATGAAGGGAGTTGCGTCGTTCTTGCACCATGCAACGTGATTCAAGCGCAACACAAGTCCCACATGCGATTTATGAAACCGCGCAAGGTCACCTTGCTTGGCCCCGAGTGGCTTCATAAATCTGGAGTAACGCAACGCAGAGCAAATCACTGCATTCCTTTCCTCTGCCCTTGGCAGGCGTTGCCTGGGTGTTCCCGCGCAACTTCCATAGTTTTGACGCTTTTACCAAAAGTGGCTGACCTGGGAATGCACCAAAAGGGCACGCCTTACCAGGGGAGGCATAACGAGGAGAAATAGCTTTATTTCCCCTCGTTACTTTCTCTTTCTATGTATGCTGAATTCTGCAGCACACATAGAAAGAGGAATATGCCCTTCAGGATTGTTTTTGTGCAGGAAGGTGGCCCTTCCTGCACAAACACAATCCTGTATGCAAAACTGGCACCCTTGCACCATGGTGCAAGGATGCCTATGTTGGTGCTAAGCTGCCGAAACAGCACTAATGCTGGGACAGAGGCAGGAATGCAGCAAAATATTTTAAATACATCACATTCCTGCCCTTTTCCAGTCATGCAACGCTGCAAGGTGACTTGCTGCTCAGCGCTGCATGACTTTCCCATCAAAATGCCCCTCAGTTCTTAATGTGATCAAATGCTAAAACGGGTGCAAATAATAACTACATGCATTTTAGCACTTACTGAGGACCATACAAAAAGGTAATCTGTATCCAGGCAACGATCAGCACGCAACACATGCCCCTGCAGCCCCCGCGACACAGGGGGCCCTCCCTCAGCCTGAAGCCCTCCCAGCTCTTTTAGGACCCCAAATCAGGCCAAGAACTATCAATATCTGCAATATATGAGACACTCAAGGACCCCACAACACATTCTGCAGGTGGGCACAATCATTTGCGTTACGCCACAGGCAGCATTACCTAGTGCATCATTCATTCTGCTGCGAAATAACATTTACACCACAATTTTCACCACTAATCGACACAAGTGCCCTAATAAATAGGGCAAAACCTCTAATTTGGCTGTTTTGCTGGTTTATCAACACTTACACACAGATTAGTGTAGGCAAATATCTCCAGTGAAACATGGTGCCAGGTGAAGTGCAATTTGCACTCAAATCAACTTTCTCCCATTGTATCACCACTTTCTGACACTAAATAGTCCATGTGTATTTTCAATATTATTATGAGGGTTTTAATGTCTATTAACTGATGCAACAATAAGAGATGCATACCAAAAGAATTGGTAAACACTGATACTGGCAGATAAATCTCAATTTTATCCTCATTAGGTAGAGGAAGCAGTCATGAAATTTAAAATAAAATACTACAAATTTAAAGGATAAGCAAGATAGAAATGGCAGCAAAATGTATAGACTAACATTAAAAGATCTGCGGCCATATGTACAAAGCATTTGTGCAGTCGGGACGTTTCCTACCGCAAAGATGCTTTTACACATGTTCAAAGCACAAATTGGAATTCAATAACATGATACTGAATCTCCATTTTGTGTTTGCAATTCCCTATCTGGAAGGAGCGTGCATTATGGCCTCCCGTTCCAAATACAAAATCTGAATGGGATTTATTAATGTTTTGAGACCGAATTCTGTTCAGAAAACATTAATACTATATCGACTCCTTGAAGGAGGATAGTAACCCTTTGTCAAATGGAAAAAAAATATTTTTTAGGAGCAGGCATTGGTCTTACTATTACACTCTGTGGTAAATAAAATATTTTATTTCAATTTATATATATATATATATATATATATATATATATATATATATATATATATATATATATATATATATATATACATATATATATATATATATATATATATATATATATATATATATATATATATTCCTATATTACTAATGAATTCAAGAATGAGTTGCCAGCTAACCCACATGGGGAGTAATCGCTCCTTGTTTGTTGTGGTACGGAATGTATGGCCTTTCACAGATTTCCAATCCTTAACGTATTGAACCTCAGAATATGAAGGACATTTCTCACCTGTTGAAAGACGTAGTCTTCAGGCACAGTGGCAGGGACTGAAGGGAGACGTTTCCAGTCAGACTGTTGCTCTGGTGCCATGTATGGAATCCAAGACTGCTTTTAACAAGATACAAGAGATCAGTACAGTGTCAGACCAGGCCATTCTGTTTCTGATGACTTGGGTGCACAGCTCCTGGGAACAATCCCAAAGTATTTGTTGGTTTTATTGATTAAATCTTCAAGTATTCATCTCAAGAGTGATATTTCCACTCACAGAATTATACAAGTCTATTTGCCCCATATAGAATTTTGCAAATGTTAGACCTGTCATCCCTAGGGTGGTCTTTCCCCAGCTGTTTGCCTTATGTATCACATTTGTGCTGATTCATTTTGTTTGCCTTAGGACTCTGGGCACTTTACTACTGGCAACCAGTGCTAAAGTGCATGTGCTTACTCCCTAAAATGGATGACATTGGTGTATACCTGATTGGCATATTTGTTGTACTGGTAAGTCCCTTGAAAAGTGGTATACCATATACCCAGGGACTGTACTTCAAATACTAGTAGTCATGCAAAGGAGTAGTCTCTCAAACCTGTCTCAGGCCTGCCGCTGCAGTGTCTGTGGATCAGTTTACTGCCACTTCGACTTGACATTTAAAAGTACTTGCCAAGCCTTAATATTCCCCTTGTTTTACATATAAGTCACCCCTAAGGTAGGTCCTAAGTAACCTTAAGGGCAGGGTTCTATGTATGTGAAAGGTAGGACCTGTACCTTTATGTTTTGCATGTCCTGGTAGTGACAAACAGCCTATTTTGTTTTTCACTACTGGAAGCCTACCCCTCTCATAGGCCAGCATTGGGAATTCCTTAATACACTATTAAGCTGTAATTCCTGATCAGAGAGGAGTACTTTTTCATGTTTGATATGTGTGGAATGGTAATGATAAATCCTTCTTACGGGTGAAGTTGGATTTAACATTACTGTTTATAAAATGTCTCTTTTAGAAAGTGCAAAAACAACAGGTGATGGACAGAATGCAGAACAATGTCATACATTCACCCCAGTACACAGATCTGGGCCTAAATCCATCGTTTTTTTGCTCACCATGCCATTCCAGTTTGAACATAGCCATATGCAAATCAGTCTTGACCCTGTGCCCCATGGGAACAGTCCAGCCCGAACTGCCAAGCCAGGTCCTCCCTGGACTGGAAACAAGCATCCTAGGACCGGTTTCGTGCTTTCAGCCCTCAACAGCCAGGATAGCTTGATTCCAGTGGCATGGAGAGCACGGGAATCACGTCTGAG